>NC_142027.1:51718712-52050212 GCF_982192425.1 Myodes glareolus
TCTTTGTGACTTAACGACTGTGGGAACTGGGCAGAACAGAAACCTCAGACATCACTTTCCTCTACAACTAATCTCCCTAGGTCTTTGCATTATAGCTTTGTTCTTATTTATTTAATTTCGAATACCCACATATAAGTAAATTGAATACATACCATATATATCTTTCTGAGTCTGGGTTACTTCACTCAGGATGATTTTTTTTCTACTTCCACCCATTTGCCTGCAATCAGTTTTTTTAAAAAGAGATCTGAGTAATGCTCCATTGTGTAAGTGTATCACATTTTTTCTTATCTGTTCTTCAATTGAGAAACCACCTTGGACATATACCTAAAGGACACTACATCCTGTCACTAGGACACTTGCTCAACCATGTTCATTGTTGTTATATTCATAATAACCAGAAATTGGATACTACAACACAACCAAGCTATAATTCATAGTCCTAGGGTTGGTTTGAAAACCTAGTATTGTGGGAACTTCCTAAAATATATGAAGGTGATCCTAAAGAAGTCTTCAAATAATGAGGGAGAGTCCCAGCTGGCTATCTATAGTCACTAAATTAAGTTTTCAGTACAGGTAATGGGTTACATTTAATTGAGTTGTTGGTCAAAGTGGACCCTGGAAATCCCCAAACAACCTGGGCTGTTATCAGGACAATAGGCTGCTCTCCACAAACTGACAGCAAGGACCCATTGCTGAAGAAAATACCCAGGTAACTAATTGAATATGGAGAGGTTGAACTAGTGCCTACATAGAAATTTCACCCCTACATTCTAGTGTCTGGTATAGGAGGGTAATCTGTAGGCTACCAAAAGAGAAAGTTAAGCACCAATCCACCCACCACCAAAGCTTTGATCTACAATCTGTCCTGCCTACAAAACATGCTAGGGCAATGATGGCATAAAGCCTGTGGGAGTAAATAACCAATGTCTTGTTTGACTTAAGGCCCACTCCATGAGATGGAACTAATACTAACACTGTGTGGATGACCAAGAACCAGAGACTAGGTAGACCAGATGTCTAGATAAAACTAAATACTACTGGTCTATAAAACAAAGTACAATAAAATGACTCCTAGTGATATTCTGTTATACTCATAGATCAGTGCTTTATTCAGACATCACCAGAGAAGCTTCCTCCTGCAGCAGGTGTGAAAAATATAGAAACCTATAAACAGTACACACACACACACACACACACACACACACACAGGCACACACACACACAGAGAGAGAGAGACAGAGACAGAGAGAGAGACAGAGACAGAGACAGAGACAGACCTTGGAACACACAACTCTCAATAGAATGTGTCTATTAAATCCCTCTCCTCAGTGCTCAGGGAACCCTGCTGAAGAAAAAATGGAAAGAATGGTAGGACTCCTTCCAGATAGAGGACACCAGGAAAACAATGGCCTCTAAATCAGCTAAATAATCACATGACCTAACAGAGGCTGAAACAGCAAACACAAGACAAGGCTACAGGGGTCTACAGCAGGTCTCCTGTGTTTATATTATAGCTTTCAGATTAGTGTTTCATTGGACTCCTGAGCATGTGAACAAGTAGGTCTCAGATTCTTGTGCTTTCTCTTAGGACTCTTCCTTCTGTTGATTTCCTTGTCTAGCCTCAGTGTGATGGTTTTTGATTTATCTTATTATTCTTTTTGTTATGTTTTTATTTTAGCTCTCCAAGTGTCTTTGTACTGTGGTTTGTCATCACAGGACTCTAAATTTTCTAATACAGGAAGAATGAATCTGGTCCTTGCCTGTTTTCTGGCTTGTGGGGGTCTGCTGACAGTCTTTGTTGATTCTTAACACAATTTGCCATTGTCCTCACATGAACATTTCTCTATAGGCGTGGTTATATCCATTCTTCTTTTCAAATGGATACCAGTTACACTGGACTACGGTGCAACCTATTCCAATCACATACAGTTTCATTTTAACTAATTATAAATGAAATGATGCCATTTAAAAATAAGACCACATTCTTAGGTATTGAAACACAATTTTAAAATAAAAAGGAGGGTAGACAGGTAAATTAACCTATGGCAGGAAGTATTTGTTTAAAGTCACACTGTCTTATGATCAATCAACTTCATTTTTAGGTATATATCCAAAAAACGGGTGCCATAGAAACCAAAAGATATGTGCAAACCAATAATTCTCATAGAAGTTATATATATACAACTGAGCCACAGTTCTCAAATACTCCAACTGGAGTAAAGGGGACCCCATGAAACAAAGACTCTACCTGTTCAGATTGGAGTAAGAGATGGATAGACAACAGGGTAAGAACACACTCAACAACATAAAGAACAGTACACTAAAACCACAAACTAATGGTTGTACAGCAGCAAGACCTGAAAATCCCAATACAGAACACCAGATAGACTTGATCAAAAAAGAAATTACCCTTGCCACATAATAACCAAAATGCTTATCATACAGAATAAAGAAAGAATATTAAGAGCTGCAAAGAAGAAAGGCCAAGTAACATATAAAGGCAGATCTATCAGAATTACACCTGACTTCTCAATAGAAACTATGAAAGCCAGAAGGTCCTAGTGAAGACACTAAGAGACCATGAGTGCCAGCCCAGACTACTATATCCAGGAAGGCTTCCAATCAACAGAGACAGAGAAAACCACATTTAATTAATTCCTATCCACAAATCCAGTCCTACAGAAAGTACCAGAAGGAAATCTCCAACCCAAGGAAGTTAACTACATCCACAAAACCACAGGAAATAGATAATCCCAAACCAGCAAATCCCAAAGAAGGAAAACACACACACAGTACCACCAACCACAATGAAAACAAAATTAACAGGAACTAGGAAGCACTGGTCATTAATATCCCTTAATATCAATGGACTCATTCTGCTATAAAAAGTCACAGACTAACAGATTGGATACAAAAAGAGAATCTATTTTTCTGCTACACACAAAACCACACCTCAACTACAAAGATAGATATTACCTCAGAGTAAAGTTTTGGGATAAAATTTTCCAATCGAATAGACCTAAGAAACAAGCTGGGGTAGCTATCCTAATATCTAACGAAATAGACTTCCAACAAAAATTAGTCAAAAGAGATGAAGAAAGTAATTTCACAGTCATCACAGGAAAAATCCATCAAGATGAAGTCTCAATTCTGAACATCTGACAATGCAAAGGTCTCTCATGCTCTTGGATAGATAGTGTTAGCATAGTAAAAACTGCAGTCTTACAAAAAGCAATCTATAGAATCAATGCAATATCCATCAAAATCCCAGCAAAATTCTTCACTGACCTCAATGAACAATATTTAACTTTATATGGAAAAATTAAAAAAAAAACAGGATAGCTTAAACAATCCTGTACAATAAAGGAACTTCTGGAAGCATCATCATCCCTGACTTCAAACTTTATTATAGAGCTACAGTAATGAAAACAGCTTCGTATTTGGCATAAAAACAGACAGGAGGACCAATGGATTCAAACCGATGATCTGATTTTTAATAAAGAATCTAAAATTATAAAATGAAAACATATTCACTGAGTGGTGCTGGCATAACTGGATATTGATATGTAGAAGAATGCAAATATGCCCATATATATCCTCATGCACTAAACTCAAGTCCAAATGGATCAAAAAGCTCAACATAAAACCAACCACACTGAACCTCATAGAAGAGAAAGTTGGAAGTTGCCTTGAACACACAAGTACATGAGACCACTTCCTAAATATACTCCAGTAGCACAGACACTGAGAGCAACAATTAATAAATGGAACCTCCTGAAACTGAGAAGTTTCTGTAAAGCAATGTACACAGTCACTAAGACAAAACAGTAGCCTACAGAATGGGAAAATATCTTCAGCAACCCCACATCTGACAGAGGGCTGATCTCCAAAATATACAAAGAACTAAAAAAACTGACATCAAAAGAACAAATAATCCCATTAAGAAATGGGTTACACACCAAAACAGATAACTTACAATAGATAAATCTCAAGTGGTCAAAAGACACTAAGAAAATGCTCAACATCCTTAGCCACCAGAGCAATACAAATCAAAACAACTCTGAGATACCATCTTACACCAGTCAAAATGACCAAGATCAAAAACACCGTCGACAGCTTGTGCTCAAAAAGATGTGGAGTAAGGGGAACACTCCTCTTTTGCTGGTGGTAGTGTGAACTTGTACAGCTGCTTTTGGAATCAGTATGGTGATTTCTCAGAAAATGGGATCCAATCTACCTCAAGACCTAGTAATACCACTCTTGGGGCATATACCCAAGGGATGCTCAATCATAGCAAAGGACATTTGCTCAGTTATGTTCATGTTAGCATTATTCATATTAACCAGAACCTGGAAACAACCTAGATGCCCCTCAATGGGAGAATGGATAAGGAAAATGTGTTACAATTTCACAATGGAGTACTACTCAGTGGTAAAAACAATGAAAATTTGAAATTTGCATGAAAATGGAAGGGACTAAAAAAAACATACTGAGTGAGGTAACTTAGACCCAGAGAGACCATTATAATTTGTATTCACTCATAAGTTGCTTTTAAACGTAACGCAAAGAATAATCAGCCTATAGTCCACAAACCCAGAGACTCTATACAACAAAGAGGACTCTAAAAGAGACATACAAGGATCTGCCTAGGGAGGAGAAAAGACAAGATCTTCTGAGTAAATTGAAAGTATTGGGGCTGGAGCCAGGTAGAAAAGGAGAGCCGAGGAAAGAAGGAGGTGGAAAAAATGTATAGCCCAAATAGAAACAATATATAAAATTAAATTAAAAATACTGCACTAAAAGATAAATTGCTATAACATATATCTCAATGTTTTAATATCATTAGAGAATAAGTTAAGCTTTGCCTTCTTTCTTCACCACTCAGCAAACATCACTGTCATTTCTTTCTATGCAGACTTAATCATCCAACAGCTCATGGAATGCAGATGAAGATAAGATAGGCAAAATGAGGAAGAAAAGTCACCCTTAATCTGGTGAACTGAGCTCAAAGTTGACCTCGAGGGACAGATTCACTGAGTCCATCCAGACCTTATGGTGATTTGTGTTAACTAGAAAGCACTCCAGATGAATGCTTTGTGGAGGACTTTGGCTTTGAGGTTACTGATCTCCATCTCTATTTTGGCACCAAATGGGACTGGTAAGTGTGACATTCTGAGACTTTTGGGAAATGAAACTATCTTTCAGCATAACATTGGACTGTAATAATTCTCCTGCTTTAATCTCCTCAGTCTGAAATTACACGTTTATTTCAGGCTAACATGGTCACTTTAACTTTAAATTTTTTTTATAATTTCAATTTTTTATTTATTTTACATACCAACAAGTTTCCCCTCCCTCCACTCCTTATGTTTCCTCCCCCACCTCTTTTTTTACCCCCCCCCTTTCCATCCACTCTTCAGAAATGGCAGGCCTCCCATGGAGAGTCACAAAGCCTGGCATATCACATTGGGGTAAGACTAAGTTCCTCCTCCCTGCATCAAGGCATCCAACTATAGGGAATGGGTCCCAAAAAGCTATAAAGCTGATTATTTTTAATAAGCAGGTTTTCTACATATACTCAATGGAAAAGATTATTCTATTAGTTGTAGTCATGTATATGAGGACGTGTGACTCCTTGAAAAGAAATATTTTACTAAGACGTCTTCCTTGTCCCATCTTTAAGATTGACACATATCAAAAAACAAAAACAAGCAAACAAAAACCCAACAAGCAAACAAAGAAACAAAAAATGAGAGAAATCTCTGAGAAGGGAAGCAGTGGCATCCAGAGTAAAGTGGAGGCGCCAAACTCAGGAAGGAAGGGACAGTCCTCGATTATAATAAGGGAAAGAGGGACACGGTGGCCTGGATGCAGATCAACTTATGGACTGGTGTCATAGACTATGAAGTCTGTCTTAAAGCATATGAGGTAAAGCTGTTGGAAGTTACTAGTGGGAAGAGGGATAAGATAAGGAACGGAGTCCATGAAATAACCATTTCAAAGATGGGACAGGACAGGCTGCTAGCTAGAGTGGTGGAACTCTAGTCTGAGTTCTGCTTCCCCAGAACCACAGATCCTAAACAGACTGATCAGCATGAAAGCAAATTGACTTTCTCCCAAGATAAAAACAGCAGTGCACTTCCTTCTACTTCAAAATGTATGTGCCTTCTTCTACGTGCTGATATACAGATACATACAGATAGACCAACACCATTTGTTGAAGATGCTTTCTTTCTTTCCAGTGTGCATTCCTGGCTTCTTTAGCAAAAATCAGGTGTCAGGTGTCCCTCCTGGGAGTGTGGATTTATTTCTGAGTCTTTGATTCCATTGATACCGTTGATAAACATACTTTTTTTTTTTTTTTTTTTTTTTTTTTTTTTTTTTTTTTTACTATAACTTAAAATCAGGGATGGTGATACTTTGGGAAGTTGTTTTATTGTACAGGATTGTTTTAACTATCCTGGGTTTTTTGTTTTTCCATTTGAAGTTGAATGTTGT
This sequence comes from Myodes glareolus, assembly GCF_982192425.1. NCBI lineage: Eukaryota > Metazoa > Chordata > Mammalia > Rodentia > Cricetidae > Myodes > Myodes glareolus. Next base: position 51,725,214 of record NC_142027.1, read on the forward strand.
CCTTTCAAAGACTGTAAAGGATTGTGTTGGGACTTTGACAGGGATTGCACTGAACCAGTAGATTCCTTTTAGTAGGATGACCATATTTACTATGTTAATCCTACCAATCCATGAGCATGGGAGATCTTTCTGTCATCTGATATCTTCTTCAACTTCTTTCTTCAAAAACATCAAGCTTTTGTCATACAAAGGCTTTCACTTGCTTGGATTGAGTTACTCCAAGACATTCTGTATTATTTGAGGCTATTGTGAATTATATTTTCCCCTGATTTCTTTCTCAGTCCGTTTATCATTTATATGTACGTGGGCTACTGATTTTTTTCAGTTAATATTGTTTCCAAATACTTTGCAGAAAGCATTTTATCAGTTATAAGAGTCTCAGTGGAATTTTTAGACTCATTATGTATACAATCATATCATCTGAAAATAAAGACACTTTGACTTCTTCCCTCCCTATTTGTATTCCCTTGATCTCCTTCAGCTGTCTTATTGCTCTAGCTAGGAATTCAAGTACTATATTGAGTATGTGTGCAGAGAGTGGAGAAACTTTCCTTGTTCCTGATTTTCCTGGAATTGCTTTGAGTTTCTATCCATTTAATTTGATATTGGCTATAGGCTTGCTGTAATTTGCCTTTATTATGTTTAAATATTTTCCTCATATCCCTTATCTCTCCAAGGCCCTTTTAATGAAAGGATGTTGGATTTTATCAAAAGCTTTTCAGAAAATAACAAAATGATCATGTAGTTTTTTTCTCCCAATTTGTTTATATGATTGACTGATTTTCATGAGTTGAACCATGCCTACACTGCTGGGATGAAGTCTATTTCATCATGTTGGATGATCTTGTTGATATATTCTTGGATTTCCTTTGCAAATATTTTACTGAGTATTTTGCATCTGTATTTATGAGGAAAAATGGACTGTATATCCTTTCTTCCTTTTTTCTTTCCTTCCTTCCTTTATTTCTTTCTGTCTTTTTTTTTTTTGAGGAAAGGTTTCCCTGTAGCTTTGGAGCCTGTCGTGGGAGTAGTTCTTGTAGACCAGGCTTGCCTTGAGCTCACAGAGATCTGCTTGCCTCTGCTTCCGAGTGCTGGGATTAAAAGTGTGCTCTACCACTGCCCAGCTCTCTTTCTTTTTTGAGTCTTTATTTGGTTGGGGTATCTGTGACCTCATAAAATGAGTTGGGCAATGCTCTTTTTGTTTTTTTTTTTTTTTTTTTTTGTAATTTGGAGAGTACTAGTGTTAGCTCTTGTTTGAATATCTGCTAAAATTCTGCTCTACAACCATTTGGTACTAGGCTACACCAGCTCGCTTCTTAGGTTGTTTGTTGGGAAAATCTTTTTCGCACTCTTTACTCTGAGGTATATCTATCTGTGATGTTTAGATGTGATTCTTAGATGCAGCAGAAGGATAAATCCTGTTTTTGTGTCCATTCAGCTAATTTGTGTCTTTTTATTGGGGGAATTGAGACTATTGATATTGAGAGATATAAATGACAAATGATTGTTGGTTCCTGTTATTTTGCTGGTGGTCATGGCAGTAGTAGTATGATGATGTGTGTGCGTTATTTTTATTTTGATTTTGCTGGTGTGAGATTGTTTCCTGTGTTTACATGGATGTAATTAACTTTAGGTTTGGTTTTTCATGGTGTCCCAGATTTCCTTTGTGTAGAGAATTTTTTAGATTTAACATTTTCTTTGACCAACATAACTATTTCTTTTATTGTGTTTTCTATACCTGAGATTCTCTCTTCCATCTATTATATCCTGTTGGTGAAACTTGCCTCTGTGTTTCTGTTTGAATTCCTAAACTTTAAATTTTCAGAATTCCCTCAGTTTGGGTTTCTTTATTACTTTTATCCATACTTTCAGGTCTTGAACAATTTTATTCATGTCCATCAACTGTTTCTTTTCTTTCTGTTCTTTAATGGATTTATTCATTTACTCTGACTGCTTGCCCGCATGTGTGCACGTGTGTGTGTGTGTGTGTGTGTGTGTGTGTGTGTGTGTGTGTGTGTGTATTTTAACTTTCTTCAAGGGACTTATTCATTTCCCTCCACCGTGTTTCCCTGAATTTCTTTAAGGAATTTACTCATTTCCTCCTTAAGGATGCCTATCATCTTCATATAGTTAGTTAGTTTTTAGGTCTTTTACTTGTGCTTCAGATATGTTCAAATATTCAGGGCCTGCTATGGTAAGACAGTGGGACTCTAGTGTTGACATATTGTCCTAGTTATGACTGATTGTGAACTTAGTCTGTCATTTAGGCAGCTTGGGTTGGAATGATTATAGTTCTTATTTATGGATTTGTCATTGTTGGGTAGATATTTTGTTATTTGGTTTTTGATTTCTCCTGATTATCAGATTATCAGAGTATGATGGTTGTATGTTGCCTAGTTTACTGGCCTGCTTGGCTGGTGTGTTCCTTGGAATGCCTGCTGGTGTGGGAAGCTGGGATTTAGCAAGGAGTGGGTAAAGGAAGGCCAGGAGGGCATGGTGAGTGGAATTCAAACAAGGCATAATTCTGGGGCAAGGGAGGCTCTACCTGGTGTTCTGTTGCAGTGCTAGGAAGAAGCCTGAGGGATTGGTTCTCGAGAAACACACAGTGCCAGTTTTCTTTATATCCTTTTATGTTTTTAATTGAAGATCTTATGCACTTTTGTTGTCTCTTGTTACTTGGCATAGAAATTCTTTTTCTTTTATTCTTGTGATGTGCTTTTACAATTAGTTCAATTCTACTCTTAAAGAGCACGATGGTGCCTTATAGTAGCGTAAGAACGTTAGGAAAACAAATAAATAAAAACAAAAAAAAAGTAGACTCTTTTCTTCTTGTTTCTTTAGTTATTTCTTGGAAAACATCTGTCTTAGGCAGTGAAGAGACACCATGACCATGGCAACTCTTATAAAGGAAAGCATTTAACTGGGACTTAATTACAGTTCCAGAGCCTTAGTCCATTCTCTTCATGGTGGGGAGGATAGAGGCATGCAGGCAGACATGGCAGCTGAGTGTTTTATACTTGGGTCTGAATCTGCAGGCCTAAGTTGAGCTTTTGAAACTCCAAAGTTTACCCACAACAACACACATCTTCCAACAAGACCACATCTGTAATCCCTCTCAAACAGTGCCACCCACTAATGAGTACTCATTTAAATATGAGCCTCAGGGGCAATTCATATTCAAGTTACCTCAGCACTAGACTGTCACAGAACAAGATTATGGAAATGGAGTTTGAAGTTGATTAAGACTAGTTTTGGTTTCTTTTCCTAAAATGGTATGTCACAATATAACCCAGACTGATCTCAGATTAACTATATGGCCAGCTACTCTGAAATTTATGATTTTATTGCTTCCCCCTCTGTCCAACCATGCCTCGCTTAGGGCTATTCTATTTTGAGAAATTCTGCAGACCCCAAGGAAAGGATGAATATAGTTTGAGGAACCACATAACCAGAAAGTGGACAGAGAAGATGACACCTATTTTGTTCCTACCTCTGTTTTGCATCATTTCTGCTGACCAGTCACAAGGTTGAAAGCAGAAAGAGAGAGGATGAAAACTTTGTGGTTCTGTTCCTACAGGTCTTGAAAATGTCTGTTTTTTTAATCTGTATGGTGTTTATTATTAGACCAAATTGCTTTAATTAGGAAATAACTGTTGTTTTAACTTCAGCACAATGGCTGTGTTTTAATCTGTTGGCATTTAGCCAGCAATTGCAGCTCCATGGTTACTGGCCTGCTTCTCTAGCAGGAATTTGGCTGCTCATGGCATAGCCTGGCAAGAATTCTGTTCCTGGAGGCACTGGTTCTGTTTCTGCCACTAGAGGTAGCTTTAACTAAATCTCTATCCTTCTGTTTATAAATAAGAATAAAGATTCAAAGACTGGACTGAAAATCTGTTAGCTCAGAAAGGCTGGGTTGCAACTGTCTAAACTTTTGTCCTTGCTGGCATTTCCAAAATGCACAAATCCTTCTCTGCTCAAACATAAAAACACCATGCCACTTGGAATCCCTTCCTACTACTTCCTGTGTTTCTCCATCTCTCCTGGGTGCCCTCTGATGCTTATTCTCTGTCAAGTCGTTGCTAACTCAGGCTCCTGACCCATGGTTAATCAATCATTACTTAATCAATGCAAAGGAAAACTTGAGCTTCACAGTGTAATTGAATATTCCCCATCATTTTAAACAAATGCTGATTGGCCAGGCAGGAAGTATAGGTGGGAAAACCAGACAGGAAGTAGAGGTGATGCAATGAGAACAGGAGAATTCTGGGAAGCAGGAAACTCTCTCCAACATTACTGCCCAGATCACCAAAGATGCAACATGTGAGCTAAGACATGCTGAGAAAAGGTCTCTAGACAGCTGAGAAAGGTGCCAAGCCATATGGCTAACACAGACAAGAATTATGGGTTACTGTAAGATGTAAGAATTAGTTAACAAGAAGCCAGAACAAATGGGTCAATCAGCTTTATTTAAAATATAATTGATAGATTACAGACAATTCTCCTGCACCAACTTGCCCCTTTTAGTTTAAATAAAAACAAAAGTTGTTAACTCTAAATACAGTAAAACCATATATAATAAGAACAATTATCAAGTGAGGATTATTTTCAAAATTTTCAGTCCATTGTATTTGTATCTATCCTATCTTGGTGAGTCCAAAGTTTTTTCCTAATTCACTTTCTATCCTAACTTGCATTGCCAATCCAGAACTATCTTTTCAGACCTCAAAATATTTTCTTAGATCACCATTTTAAGCTTTTATGTCTCTCATACTTATACACCTTACTTCTTTTGTGAGTTTCTTTTCTAACCTAACTTCAAGGATCATTGTTAGGAATGGTCACGGTTCACTGCAGAAAACTTAAACTTTTTAAATATATGCAGGATATCTCAGAGATATTAAAAGGCCACAATCTATTAAGTATATTCAGGGTACACAAACTTAATTTCTAGTTATCTGATTCAGACTCACTGAAATCATGTACAGGAAGCTAAATAAAACCAAATTCTAGAATTATAGTACTCTATATGACCATTAATATCATGACAGAAAGTTTAAATATATATATTATTGCTTATTACTTTATATATTATTAAGTATATAATAGGTAATAAATAAAATTATGTAATTATATAAGATATATTAAATCTATATATCATATATTAATATTATATATTATATATAAAATTACTATGTGTATAGTAATCTTATAACTTTAGAAGTAATATTTATGCCTTAGTGACAATAGAATAGTCCCTTAATTTTGACTTTCTTCTGTCCCATATTAGGTGGCTCTTTTGACATGAGACAGAGATTTTGGATTTTCCTCTAACAATCTTGCTTGAATTGAGAGAAGGAGAGAGCCATGCTCCAACCCCAAAGCTGGCTTTGATTTTTAATTGAATTGAGACCATCAATAGACCATTTGACTTTTATGTTTATAAAGAGTGGCAGAAACAAATATTTGTGAAGATTTATGAAATTTTATCCTGTTATAAATGTGCTATACCATTTTTTCTTCTTTTTCTTGATACATTTTTCTCTAGATGATTCATTCTTCTTTTTAGATGTCTCATGAGTCCAGTGATCTTCAGTTTCCTTAGTAGGATGCTTTTATTTTCCTGGAAAGCCAAAACCAAAACCCTTTCCCAATTCTAACTTTGGGAAGTTCTTTTTTTATATCTTTGTTAAGATTCTATCTTTGTTAAGACAAAGTGGCATTTTGGCAACAGAAAAAGTGTTATATTTTAATAATAAAAGTTCTTCTTATTATTTTCTTACCTGATGAAATGAAGGCACTTATTAGTTTTAGAAGTTAGTTTGGATTGAATGGACAAGCTCTCCTAATCAAGAGGTGTCACTGTGTGGTAGTGGTACATTTCTTTAATCCCAGGACTAAGGAGACATAAACAGGTGGATCTCTGTGATTTCAAGGGCAGTCTGGGCTACAGAGGAATTACCAGGACAGGCTCCAAAGAAAAAGCCAAAAAAAGAGAGGTTTCTTCTGTTTGTTTATAATCTTAATCAATCTTGGTGGTATCCATAGCATTTCTTCCTCCATAGAAACAAAACCAAAAGTCCTTCCCAACATAACATATCCTGGTTTCCATTCTGAGGTCAACGTATCTTTAAAATGTACAAGCTGATTTAATTCAGCAATTACTTTGTTATTAACTAATGTCTGTCTACAGCTCTTATTCCTTGTTCATTAGCGTTTAAATTTTTTAAAGCCAATAAAGTACTGTGTAATCTAGCCTTGGGGGTCTTTATTACCCCTTTCTGTGTATTAAGCGTATCTTCTAAAGTGGGATTAGATATTTCTATAACTGCTTGCTTTATATAACTGTGTAGTATATTATAATATGCTTGATTTTGTAATATGCAAAAAACTATTTTATTTTACTAGAGACATATGCTGGTGCTTTGTCAGTCATAATTAGTACATGTATTCCCATAGTGATCATGATTTCTAATATATGTATAATTACAGAATCAGTCTTTTAAGAACTTAAAGTTGTTGCCAATTGAAATCCTGTAAGTGTATCTATGTATGGTGCACATATTTTCATTTTTCAAACTCTGAAAAATGAAAAAGATGCATTTGCCAAATATCATTTCTTTGAGTTCCCTTTAGGTTACTTCCTGTAGGTAATGGAGTTTGATTATACAAAGAACAAGTAGGACATTTCTTTATAATTTCTTTGACTTATTTCCAAGTGCTAGAAAGAGCTTTCTTGAAACCTTTGTTGTTAACATGGTATTTCTTATGAAATTCTTAGACTTCTCGCATATTTCCTACCAATAGCGGATCAATTTCATCACTCTGTTGTGCTAGATGGCCTGGTAGACCTGTATGGGATCTGATACTTGTTATATACAAAGGATGATTTCTATTTCTGATTATTTGCTGTAACTGAATAAATAATAAAGTTAATTCTGGAACTGAGACATGAACACATGAGCAATTAAAAGAACACATTAAACCAAAGAAAGTTTATGAAGACCTTACCTGAACCTTACAGTTATGTAAATCTAGCCATGTGATGTGTGACCACAGGCTAATCTGTTATCTGACACCTGGGGCAAGCATCAAGGACCAACAAAAGGATTCCTCCTCGCTGTCCTTGGACCTTTGGATCTGCTTGTTCTCTTACTGTTGACACAGCCTGCTTGCCTGCCTATCTATTTACTCATCTGATTCTGAACCTGAACCTGGATATATATATCATATCATACATATGCTGTATGATGTGAGAGTTGATACTGGTAATTAATATTGAGACTAAAGAACTGGCATTTTCCTTGACTGGGTTTCCAAGGCAAGCAGGCTTATATAATAAATTGCTGTCACTGAAAGTACTAAATCTTATGAATTTATTGTTCTTTAATAAATTCTGAATCTATTAATTATTAATTCTGAATCACCAGGAATAAGCTCAGCAGTTTCACTATGTAAAACAATTCTATCTACTTATTGAGAGTCAATAATTATATTAAGAGGTTCTGGAAAATGTAATAATACCACGAGAATAAAATATAATTCTGATTTCTGAACTAAATTATAAGGGCTTTGAGCCGTTTTACTTAATTTTCCTGATACAAATTCCATCTTTCCTGATTTATTTGTATCAGAATAGAATGTAGAGGCTCCAAAATAGTGTTATCTTTTTCATACGAGGGAGTATACAATTCTTTTTATAAGCTGAAGTTTTTTTTTTTTTTTTTTGCTTTTGGAATATTTGTTGCTAATTTCTCTCAAGAAATTATTGCAAGCTCTTTCCAATTGTTGGGTCCAGGGGGGTCGCACAAAGATGAGAACACCACCAAGTCTAATAAACCAGAAGCAAACTTTATTCCAGAAACCAGATCCTAGGAAAAACAGAAGCAAACTTAAAAATAAAAAATAAAAATAAAACACCGCGGGGCACAGAAGCTTATCAGCTAGCTGAGACCACAACCAGAAATGGTGTTTGTTAGGCTGTGGCAAAGGACAGGTTTTTGAACCTACTTTTTATAGCAGGGGCACCAGGCATTATCCTGAACAAAAGAATTTTACAACCTTGCCCTGACCCTTGGGTTGGTCAGCGGAGACCCTAAAGAGGGGAGTGAGTGCTAGTGTCAATGAGTAATTAGGCAGCCATCATGAAATATGTTTTAGGGGAGATTACAACGAAAGTCACTAATTGCGAGAAAACAGATATCTTTAGCAATTCGTCAGAAAAGGGGCTGCTTGTAACACTAGAAGGTTAATAAATTAGGATTAACTGGTTCTTGGGCTGAGAACTTAGAAGAAAAGCTTTTCACATTATTTTTAGGTAAATTTTCAGATATTGACTGTCATACTTTACAATCTCCATTATCAGAGCTCATTAATTAAACCTTTTTATTTATCCACTGTCTCCTGGTACCTCTGGGTGTAAACTGAGGTCATGCCTCTCCTCTGGTGGTGCCAGTTTCCCATAACAGAGATGGTGTCTGACCCAGAGGTCACATATCTCTGTCTCCTAAAGGTTAAACTCAGTTCACATCTACTGTTTATTAAGGATGGTCAGGACACTGCTCTTAATTTGTAGAGAGACACTCTGGCCTTGTAAATAAAACAGCCAGTTGTATAATGACCTACGCTTCCCAAACATCTGAGAAAATAGCTCACTGTGAATGAATGATCCTTGATCTGCTGAGAAAGCAGCTGATAGTCTGTTTTTATTCTCCTAGACTTATAACTTTATATTTCTTTATTTTTACATTTTTATTTTCTTATGCCTGGACTCTTCACAATGTCCATTTTCTGCCCCAAATGAGACAATTGAACATTGGTAAAAGGTACCCCAATTTCTTCTTTGTCTAATCCTGCTATTTGTCAAAGTCTCAATTTTCCTTTCATAATCAATTCAGAAAACTTTTCTACATAGGCCTTTATTTATTTATTTTTTTACTATTTTTTGTGGTGAAAATATTCTTTCTAAGATACTATCTTCTCTGCATAAGAATTCCTGTAGGAGAATAAGTAGATGGTAAAATAGCCAGAATACAGTCCAGCTCTTCTTAATCAAAGAGTTCCAAATATGCACCTTATTCATTCTCTCTCTCTCTTTCTTTTCTTTTTTTTAATCAGAGCCAATACTCTCTCAACGTAATCTGATAATTTTCTTGGACTATTTAAGTCATTACTGTAATGGAAAAATTAAAAATGCTGCAGGATCCCCAGTGGTGGCAGTGGGCCATGTGGGTGCAGGAAGCGGGTCCTGAGAGCAGCCAGTCCCAGACAGGTCCCCGAGCTGTGGCTGGTCCAGGGCAGGCAAGAGACAGAGACATGGATAGGCATGCCATGCAGAGTGAGGTTGGATATTTATTTAGTGGGTTATGGAGGGTTAAGGGAGAAGGGGAGAAGAGCAGAGAGGGACAGAGGGAGAGAGAGGGAGAGGGAGAGAAGAAAGAAGGGAGGGAGAGTGGGAGGGAGGGAGGGAGGGAGGGAGGGAGGGAGAGAGAGAGAGAGAGAGAGAGAGAGAGAGAGCGAGAGAAGGGAGAAACAGAAGGAGGAAGGGGAGAAGTGGGGAGAGGCAGAAGCTGCTTCTTTGAGATGGAGATGGAAAAGAAGAAGAGACTCAAGCTGCAAGCTGAAGATCAGCCTTGTCTCAGCAGACAAGGGAGGGAGTGGGTATGACTTGTCTCTTAAAGAGACAGAACAGATTATTACAATTACTACCTCATAAGGTTTGAAATAACTTTATTAGTTCTTGAGTTGTTAATTCAAATGTGGGCCATAGCCAGTTATATGTCACAGAAATTTTTGAAAATCATTAAGAGTTTGTAATTGATCTCTTCTGATTTGTACTTTTTGTGGATGAATTTTCTGTAAACCTCTCTAATGTACTGAATACTTAATAGATTCTCTTCTTTGTGATTTTTTTTCAGGAGAAATTTGTAATCCCCACAAGGCAAAATTTTCTTCAAACATTTTTCCTAAAGTATCTGTGCCTGTATCAGTCAATAAGATTCATTCATGCAAAGGCAAATTATAGATTGAGAAAACTGTTTATGAATTAGTTCTAATGGCTGTTGTTCAAAATATTGACATTAGTGAGACTCTTTAACATTCCTCATGGAAGAATCCTTCAATGGTACCTTTAAAAAGACTGGGAATTTTAAGTAGGCACTGTGAAGGCAATATTTTCTTTATCTTGTTTTGGAAAGGTATAGTGAAAAAGCAGCCCTCTTAATCAATCAGCATAATAGACCATCCCTTAGGTAATAATGAGGGAAAGGGAATTTCAGACTGTAAAGAGCCTACTGGATGATTTATCTTATTTATGACTCTTAAATCTGTTAAGATTCTTGCATTTTCAGATTTCTTTTTAATAAAAATATAGGAGAATTTCAACGACTAGTCAATTATTCAATATGTTGAGCTTTTAACTGCTCCTGTACACCAACTGTTCTAATGTCTGTAATTTTTCTGATGTCAAAGGCATTGTTCCACCCACACAGGTTTGTCATTTAACTATTTTAAAGGTTGGGCTGTTGGTAGGAAAGATCAGCAGCTGATATGCCCTGCTTACGTAAGCCTAAACAGTCTGTGACTCTTTTTGATAATACATTTTAATATTTCTCAGAAACTTTTGCTAATTTACAGTTTGTTTCTGAGATTGGAGAGGAATGTTAATATGTGTTTTCCATTGTTGCTACAAATTATGTCACCATAAATTCATTGCTATGATAGCCACATATGGTTTTAATTTTTCTATCTGTCCTCTGTCCCTGTACACTCAACACATTTTGCACTTTGTTTTGCATGAGATAAAGTTCCAATTTCTAGACGTTGAACATTTACCTGAAGAGGCCAATTTGGATGCCAAGATTTTAGTGGAATCAATGTTACATCTGTACCATGTCTACCAAACCCTCAATTTCAATGCTATTTAATTTGTATTTTTAGCTTTAGTTGTTGATCATTTTTAGAAGTTTGCCAAAATACTTGTTTTTTGGTCTTACTGAAACTGTTCTGTCATCCATCCAGAGCAGTATAGCTTTTACCAATATGTATTAAGTCTTTTAATTGCTCTGGGAGGGATTTCCGAATTCTTATTGGGAATGATTGAACCAAATTTGACATTGGTGCCTACAAGAGGTTCCCTAAGGCATTTCCGGATGGAAAAGGGTTTCTTTGCCTGACACTTGTGGATCTGCATTCATTAGTCCAATTCTGGCCTTTGTTATGCATTATGCATACTCCAGAAGACTGGGGCCTTCTGTTTGGATTATCTCTTGAAATAACCTTATTTCTAGGAACACCTTGCCTACAATCCCTACTTTACTACAATTAAATTATATGACCTTATAATTTTTCTTAAAATGGTTAGAAATCACCTTTACTATCCAAATATCATCATAACATGATATCCAATATCAGCTGAATTTTTGATCTATTCCTCTAGGGGCACTGATCTTACCTTTAAAAGCCTAATCACCCCTTTGCATTATGAATTAGCACTTTAAAAAACCAAATATTCAATTAATATTTGTCTAACATCTGGATCTGATATCATTCTATTTGCAATTGAAGTCAGTTTTTGTAAAAAAAAAAATAAAGGCTTGTTTTGGGTCTCCTACAATTTGAGTAAATAAATCAATCCTTTTCCTAATTTTTCAATCCTGTCCCAAACATTCAAAGCTGATATATGGCATAGAACCATACTGTTACCAACTAATATAGACTGTTTTTGCAAATCAGTAAACTGGGTCCAACTGAGAAGCTGATCTTGGGAAATCTCATTTCCTCTATTTCTATCTCACTGTTCTATGTCCTTAGCTTCCTCTCTCCACCATGTTCTCCATTGTAACTGTGGATCAGCTTCCAAGACTGCTGTAATTAAATCTTTTCAGTCTTATGGAATAATTATATTCCTAGTTGTGTATGAATTTAACATCTATTTATCAAAAAGTGAACGCATACCATATGAAATGACAGCTTCCAAAAATTTATTTCTTAAATCTAACATTTCTCCAAGATTCCAATTAAGTTCTTCATAACCTTGGGGGTACCTATCATCTGGTGACCTTTCCTGTATGATAACAGGTTAAATTAAGGTTGGTGTTCTAATAACCTTAGGCCAGTACTCTTGAGTTTCATAATGCAATGAAGCAATAGGATCTCCTCTAAATTTCTCTGTCTGTGTCTGTGTGTTTTCTTTTTTCATTAGTAGGGTTTTAAAAACTCATATCTTTTCCACAGTAAGTCATTCTAAGACTTGTATCCTATCAGCCAAATTTTTCTTATTTATTGGCACGTCTGTCTAAAGCTTATATCTTATAGTAAGTATTTACAAAGCTTGTATCTTATAAATAATAAGTCTTTCTAAGGCTTATATTTTATCAATCAAATTATCATATTGGCATAGCTATCAAACAACTGTTTTTTAAAGGATAAAATGCTAATTACCAAATTGATAATAATTACAATCGACATTAGGTCCCTCCTGCTAATAAGTTTATCCCTTCATTTAAATTTTCCATTTTCAAACCATCCATGGTAATACTATGCAGGGTCCTAGTGCCCTGCATTGTGATATTCTTCATTCTTGATGTGGGAAATACTTTTCTTTTTAATATTATTTAACACTCCCTTAAAGGACTTCCCACCAAATCTGCTGACTTCCCACTGTTTGTATATGGTGCTGACCAACAAACTCAAATGCCTCTCACAGCTTACAAACAGGAGCCTCCTTTCCAGAGTCCTGGCAAATGACAGCTGACTGTTGTGAGTGTTCATGCAGAGAGGCCCAGACAGCAACTGCAACAGAGCCAGCTGGCATAACTTCTCTGTTCATGTGATCGTGCCACACATTGGAGCACGAAATGTAGTTTAAATTTCTGCACTGTGTCTGCACCTTAATCAACTGCTATGTCAGCCAACAATTGTTACTCAGCATTTACTGGCCTGCATCTCCATCAGCAGACACTAGGGTGGCAACCTGGCAGAAATTCTGTTCCCGTGGGCACTGGTCTCTCACTGCCACTAAAGGTAGTTTAGACTAAATCTCTATCATTCTATTTATAAATAAGACTCAAGATTAAAAGGCTGAGTTGAAAACCTGCAGCTCAGAGTCTCCAGAAAACCCCAGTCCTTCTGCTTTTCCAAAACAAAACAAAGAAAGCTGTGCCACTCCAGATCCCTCCCTACTACTTCCTGTGTTTCTCTATCTCTCCCGGATGCCTATGATTACTCCCTGGTGCTCTATGATTACTTTCTGTCAACTAGTTGCTAACTCAGTCTCTTGAACCATAGTTAATTTTATTTAATCAATGCAATTGCAAACTTCAGGTTCAAAGGTGATTAAACATCCCCCAATAGAGGACATCTCGAGAAAGGAGTTTAATCAAGTCAGTTTAATCAAGTCAGTTTAATCAAGTCATCATGCCTACCTGGCAAGGGATTGGATGATGGAAAGTAGGGCTACTCTGAAAGCTGTTTGACAAAATAAGGGTACTCATAAAAGGGAAATAATTGATTGGTATGTAATAAAACTATTTTTAAAGATGCTGAGAAAGATGTTGACATATGATGATACAACTTCTAATTAATATTTTATAGCAATTTAAATATTTAAAACTCTTATTCAAACACTTTTTAGAGTCAAGATATTCAGGTATGAATTGAAATAAAGTGATACAGAGTATTTTATTATTTCCATGACAGAAGGTACTATTCTTCTTTATCTTGTGGTCAGCACTGTGGCTTTAATTAGGGGATGACATTTGGAGAAAAGAATTTAACCAAGTTATCTTGTATGGTATGCCTACAGTGGACCTGGCAAGGAACCAAAAGAAGGGAAACAGGGTTACTGTACAAACTATTTGACAAAATATGGTCATTCATAAATGGGAAATAATTGTAATATCTTAAAAATGCAATTTCCAAGGTGTTTACATATCAGTGAGGATTAAACTACTAATTATTGCCTTACGATGATTTAAATATTTAAACATTCTTATTTAAATATTTTCTAGAGTCAGGTTGTATGAATGGGAATCAAACATCACAGAATGGTTCATCACCTGAGAAAGAAGGTACTATTCTTCTTTATCTTGTGGCCAGCGCTGGGGGAATGCAGAGTTCATCTTGCTTAGAAATAGTACCTAATGCTTTGGCTTCTGGAGAGATTTAGTGCTAAAGAACCCTTGGTCATCAAATTAGATGACCTTTATCTGATGTGACATGTGAGGACCTGAGGACCCCAAAGAGGCAAGTGCCACTGAAATGGTATAGTTGAGATGGTTAATACAATGCTTATCAGAGTCAAGGCTTTCACAGCGACTTCTGCTCCTGTTAAAGTGGTGACATCACTGACTCTTTGGTCACAGGTGACTATAACAGAAATTTTGTTGAGTAATCACCTACCAGCAAACTTGTATCCAGCGTGGATTCTAAGTCAGTATACAGGAAATGGGAGGTTTTATGGTGCAAATGCATGTAGCCTACAGGCTTTGAATTTTACTTTAGAAAATGAATAATGTATTTAATCTAATAGATTGAATATTTAGAAACAAGAAATGTAAGAAGAATCTAGCATTTCTGAAATACACTCAGTCAGATGATACTCTAGTGTAACTTCATATACGCTGCTGTGGACAGACTTAACACAGGTTTCCTTTTCCTATTCTTTTTGTGTGTGTGTCCAGTTAACACTACACTGTTTATACAGATGGGTGCAAAGGCTCTGCTGTGCTGCCCTGCTCTTCCAGAGACAAAAGCAGTATTAATAATTTGGGTCATAGCCTCCAGAGGCCAGCCTTCCTGCAGAGTATCCTACAGAGTAGATACAAAGGAGATCAATGAAACCAACTGTACACACAGGAGAATCACCTGGACCTTCACACCTGACCAGAGTTCTGAGCTTCAGATCAATGCAGTGACCCTCGATCATGATGGGCTTTATTCATGTGATGTAGTAACACCTCAGGGGAATTTCCTAAGGAAACATGACCTCCAAGTGCTAGGTAAGTGACATGGTCACATATTGTGCTATTTCAGGTCACCAGATTGTAGATAGAAACAGACGCCTTTGTAATTTGTGACAAGACTGAATCTTTTTTCCTTTCTATCTCCACAGTGCCTCCAGCAGTAACCCTGCTTCCAGGGGAAAACAGAACAGCAGTTTGTGAGGCAATTGCAGGGAAGCCGGCTGCGCAGATCTTTTGGATTCCAGATGGGGATCACATCACTAAGAAGGAATCACACAACAATGGCACCGTGACTGTCAGGAGCACATACCACTGGGAGCAGAACAATGTGTCTGCTGTGTTCTGCTTTGTCTCCCATCCGACTGGCAACCTGACTCTGTCCATAGAGCTCAATCAAGGTAAGTGTCCTCCCCGCTTTTAAAGAATAAATAATTGATATTTAACTTGTTCTTTCAAGAAAGAGAAGTGTTCTAATGTCATTCTGTTTGTGACAAATACTGTGGCCAAAGCCATTTAGAGGAGGAGAGAGGAAAGTGAAGACAACTCAAGCAGGAACCATGGAGCTGCTTACCAGCTCCTCGGACCTGTGCTACTGTCTCACCTGCCCCGGGAGTGGTGCCACCCATAGTGTCCTGGCCTCTTGGACAGATCTAGGCTGTGTCAAGTAGACAGTTAATGTAATTAGGACAGCAGATCCACTTCAGACACCGGTAATAAGATTTCGGTGTCTTTCACCTGCAGTTCTTATCAGCTAGCTATAAAGTCAGGATGTTTTCATAAACTGTGTATCAGGATCAGTGATTTGGTAGAATGGTTCACTGACTTTAGGATGCACATTGCTCTGTCCATCTATTCTTCTCTCAATCTCTCTCTCTCTCTCTCCCTCTCTCTCTCTCTCTCTCTCTCTGGCTCTCTCTCTGCTCCCCTCACTGTCTCTTTGTTTCTCCCCCCATCCTCCCACCTCTCTTCTGCTGTTCCTGTCCCTGAGGCCTGTCCCTCCTCCCCTTCCCCTTTTTATGTTCCCTTAATAAAATTCCCTCCACCTGAGTTCTGTGATATGATGTCTTTCTCATGTCACTTTTTAAATTATAACAATAGCATCTTTAATAAATGGTGTTGAGATAAAGCAGACACTCTTAAATGGTCAAGAAAAAAACAGAATTTAAAGCTACAGAGAAACCGTTTTTGTAAATTCAGAGGTCAGCGGTCAGAGGAAGTGACTTCTGGACATGACAGGGAGGGTATCTAAACTCACAATCTTCCAGACATGCAGTTTCCTGCACAAGATGAAGCCCACCAAAATTAATCATGGAGTGGGAAGGGGCTCCTGAGTCCCTGCACTGACAATTGAGGAACTAGGGACAGTTAATGGTATCTTGAGGAGAGAGAGTCAGTTATCTCTAAGGCTGTTGTTCCTCACAGGCTCCTACCCAGAAGGATATGGGCAACATAAACTGAAGCCAGTGTGTTATAAAAACAAAGACGAAAAGTTGGTGGGGTAACAAAGCTGGGTGTGGATCTGGTAGGAGGTAGGATGAGGAGTTGTAGGTGAGTATGATCAAATTATATTGTATGTAATTCTCATACCCTTTATGAAATAAATAAGAACAATACCTTTCAAAATCTAAAATTTGCATGGGATGCCATTCAGACATAGGACTCAGGGGAATCTAAGCTGGATTTGACCCGAAAACCTCCTCCCTGAAGACTAAATCTCACAGTCACCAAAGTGCTGTGCATGGTGCCCCAAAAGGGAAGAACTTGGTAGTACCACCTAACTATGAAGCTTATGAACCACAACGACCAGCAAGGCTGGTCCCTAAGGTTCAGTAGTGGCAACCACATCTTGTGAGCAAACCAAAACTGTCCATTTATATTCAAGGCTGACTCAATAGGAGGAAGATCATGCCTGATACTGGAAACCTTGCCAACTACTCAAGGATAGCGAGGTCATTGATCTTGGAAGCGAATGTACTACAGCCCTTCATTAAACCTGAGTAATGCTTCTCTGAATTCAAAATACCCTTGTGTCCACCAAGAAGTGTGGTTACAGAAACCATTATAGAATGTCACAAATGATCAAAATGCAGAGAACAGTGATCATAGGATGTCCAGTTCCCATGGATACACATACAACACAATTCCTATACCCAGTGCTTGGGGAATATTATAGAAGAGGGAGAAAATATTAAAAGAGCCATAGGACAAGGAAATCTACTATATGATTGTGTCTCCTCAACTTTCTGAATAGAGCACCAGAATCACAGACACTAAAGTTGACAATTAATAAATGGGACCTCCTGAAACTGAAAAGCTTTGTAAGGCAAAGGACACTGTAAATAAGACAAAACAGAAGCCTATAGAGTGGGAAAAGGTCTCAACAACTGCACATGTTACAGAGACCTGATCTCCAAAATATATAGAAAACTCAAGAAACTAGACAAAAACAAACCAAATAATTGATTTTTTTAAAATGAAGTACAGAAGAATCTCAAATGACTGAGAAACACCTAAGAATATGTTCAATATCCTTAGTTATAGAGAAATGCAAGTTAAGCTGACACTGAAACTTCACCTTACACCTGTCAGAATGGCTAAGATCAAAAACAGAAAGTACTTCTTATGCTGTAGAGGATGTGGAGTAAGAGGGGTACATTATCTTTGCTGGTGGGACTGTAAACTTATAAAGCCATTTTGACAGTTCTCAGAAACCTAGGAAATAATCTACTTCCAGATCCAGCTGTATCACTCCTGGGCATATACCCAAAGGATGCTCAATCATGCCAGAAAAACACTTGCCCAACTATGTTCATAGCAGCATTATTTGTAATAGACAGCACCTGGAAACAACCTAGATGTCGCTCAACAATATAATGGATAAAGCAAATATGGTACATTTGCACAATGGAGCACTACTCATCTGTTAAAAACAATGAGGAATAGGAAATCTGATGGTAAATGGTTCGATCTAGCAAAAAAATTCATTCTGATAAATGTCATCCAGACCTAGAAAAAGAAACAAGGTATATACTCACTCATAAGTGAGTATTAACTGTAAAATAAAGGATAACCATGCTGCAATGCACAGACCCAGAGAGGTTAGGCAACAAGAAGGACCCAAGGTGAGACACATGGAAGTCTCTTGGAAGGGAAAAAGAAGAGATGTTGTGGATGGACTGGGGTTGCTTGGGCATGGGAATTTCAGGGATTGGTTTGGGAAGTAGGTTGAAGTTGAGAGTACTGAACAAGAACACTTGAAAGGATGACATTTGGAGAGCAGGCAGAAATCTGATGCTGGGGAAAACCCCGTGAATCTACAAGGATGATCCCAGCTAAGACTCCTAGCAGTAGTGGATACATTGCCTGAACTAGTCATGTCCTGTGTTCAGATTGGTGACTACCCCAATTGTTATCAGAGAGCCTTCATCCAGTAACTGATGAAGACAGATATAGAGATCAATGGCCAAACAATAGGCTGAGTGTCAGGAATCCTTTTGAAGAGAGGGAGAAAGGAGTGTAGAAGCCAAAGGGTACAAAGCCATCAAAGAAAATCCACAGAAACACTTAAGCTGGCTTCTAGGAAATCAAAAAGTCTGAACCAACAACCAGGGAACTGGATTGGGACTGATCTAATATGTAACTGTTGTGTAGCTGGACTTTGAACACTGGGAGCATGACAGTTTCTAACACTTTGGCTGATTGGAGAAACCTCTTCCTCAAACTGGATTGCCTGGCCCAATCTAAATATAAGGGGAGACATTTAGTCTAATGGTAATTTTATATGTGATGCTTTGATGATACCCATGGGAAGCCTGCAGCTTTCTGAACAGGAACAGAGAAAGAGTGGTTTGGGGAGAGGTAGAGAGGAGCTGGGGAGTAGGAAATGGAAAAAGAGGAGGAAAGGGTAACTGTAACATGTACGTAAAATGAATGAATGGATGAATAGATAAAAAACATTTTAAAAGAAAGATTTTGTCTCCTGGAAAGGACAGGAAAGCTTCACCCATGAAACCTTAACAAGTCAACCATCAATAGATATACAAGCATGATAGAGGTAAATCTCATGGTTCCTTACACCTTGTGGTGGTTTGAATGTAACTGGCTCTCATAATCTCATAGGAAGCAGCACTATAATGAGGTGTGGCTATGTTGGAGTGAGTATAGGTTTGTTTTTTTTTTTTTTTTTTTTTTTTTTTTTTTTTTTTTTTTTTTTTTTAGAGAAAGTGTGTCATTGTGGGGGTGGACTTTGAGGCTTCCAATGCTTAGTGAGGCAGCTGATTTACTGTTGCTTGCAAGGTGTAGGACTCTCAGCCCCAGCACCACATCTGCCTGCATGCTGTCACGCTCCCTGTCATGACGAAAATGGACCTGACCTCTCAAACTGTAAACAAGCTACTCCAATTAAAGGTTTTCTTTATATGGTCAGGTTGTCTCTTCACAGCATGACAAGCCTAACTAAGACACCCCTAGACTGATAATTACAGGTAACTAGGGGTGCTGAGGAGGGGGAGAAGTAGCTTCCCTCAGAGACGGCCCCCTATTTGGTTATCCAATACCAAGTGGTCAGTCTTAAAATCATGTTGCATTCAAGCAACACTAAGTAAACAATGCAGATTGCATTTGCATACTATGTAAAAATAGGCAACAGAAACAAGAAAGAAGAGGTTAGGAATTTAAGAGGGCACTTGGAGGTTGGAGGAAAGAATAGGAATGGATAGAAAAGATGTAATTATGTTTTCATAAAAATAAAATAAAGTTTGTATGGAAACTTTTTTCTTATATAACTGAAAAGTATTAGCAGTAATTAGCAATACTTAGCATGCATCTATTCATTGTAATATATTTGCTAGTGCCTATCAATCACAAAAGATGGTCTAGGTTACTAAATTTGATCCTGAAATAGTAGTGTATGAGTAGTATTTGAAGTATAATTGATAAGATTATCTGATTTTGACATTTTGTAAAACATTAGGAGTACTGTAAGTGATTTTACAGATGTTTGTCTTAATTCCTTGATGAGAACCATTATTGAACTGACTTGCCCTTTACCCTTGCCTGTAGTTACAAGTGTCACCAGCATGCTGCGTTCCCTGCTGACCATTCTCTATGTGAAACTTTTCCTCCTGGGGATTATTCTGCTCATCCTAGGATTTGTTTCCTTCCAGAAGAGAAATTATTTCAGGTAGGAACAAAACTGAAATGTTAAGACTCCTAGAAAAGTTGGAGCTCATAGTGGACTGGGAAAGTGTATTATATGATCCCATCACAGTTGTTCCCTCAGCTCTCCTTCAGCATCAGGCTTTCTTTAAATAATGGAGCCCTGGCACAGATACCCACAGCATTGGCAAAAGTGTCTGCCTTCCTGCAGTTCAGAGGAGGGATTAGCCTGGCCCTCTCTTTCAGGAACCAAAGGTAGAAATGAAGTTGTAGGAACCTTATGACTTTATTTACAAGTTTCTTGACACCCGTGAGTTTCATTCCTGCTTAATTGTATTATATAGTGTTTATTTTTATTTATTTCTAGAAAATGAAAATCTCGATTTCTGAAGCCCATTAGTCTGATGACACAGCACAAAGAAACAGCCATTTGCCATCACCTTTCTCACTGACATCCAGCCTACCTGCTCCTGATGTCTTCATGGTTGTTAGAAGTCGTATGACCGCCTGCAGTCATGTAGTATGAATCTACAGACAAAAGCTTCAGTCTTACCACCATACATGCTATGAATGGCTATCTACTCTCTCTTCCCCACATTGCAGGTCAAGGAAGAAGAAGGCTTATCAAATGGTGGTCAACAGTGCTGACTGGGTATTCTTTACCCACAATCCTCCAGGAATAGCTTCCATCTACTTCCTGTTCTTAGCACATTTTACATGATCATAAATGTTACACTGTCAGATACCATGACAAGCAACACCTTCAACTCAGCCACTAGCAGGCCTTCTTTTCTTGCTTGCTTGCTACCAACTAGCTGGACAGTTGTGTTTAGTTTTAATCACTGAATACATATGATGTGAGATTTCGCTCTGTATGCTGTGAATATGTTTTGTAACCATTGGTTAATAAAGAAACTGTTTTGGGCCTCTGGAAGGGCAGAATAGAGCTAGGCAAAAACAGTAAACTTAATGCTGGGAGAAAGAAGATGGAGTCAGGGAGATGCCATGTAGCTGCCAAAGGAGACAGATGCCAGAACTTTTCCCTGTAAGACATAGCCTTGTGGTAACACACAGCATAATTGAAAGGGCTTAATTTATGATGTGTTAGTTAATAAGAAGCCTAAGTTAATAAGTCAAACAGTGTTTTAATTAATACAGTTTTTTTTTTTGTGTGTGTGTGATTATTTCAGGTCTGGGCAGCCAACAATGAACAAGCCATCTCTGCCAACATATATAGCAAGGAGCCATTTTGTTTTTATTGGTATCTCTGTACTTTAGTGGAAGTTATAATTGAGCCCAGAGAAAGCACTGCCAGTGTCATGGAGATAACCATGGAAAACCCCTTACTGTTTAGAGCCCCAGGGTCTCAATCCTTTTAGCTGTCTGCATTGTGACTCACAGGGGTTGGGGTAGGCAGTGAGGGTAAAGGTAAGGGTAAGATACTGGTGAACCCTAATAACTGTAAACCAAGACCTTGTCTTGTGACACAGACAGTGGTCTTATAATAAAAAAAATACATTTTAGTTAAAAGAATTATTTTTTAGGTAAAGTGGCAAGTGATTTTGATCTATTACTTTCATTTATCTTTTATTTAGAAGACTAGGTAGAACATGAGTGCCTGGTACAAAAGGATACCTGGATGGTAGCCTCAGGTGGTTCTTTAAGTCTTCTCCATTTCACACTCTCATGTTGATCATGCCAGGGCAGAGAATAAAGGGGCGTTGTCTAAGCTAATGTTTTATTCTACAACTTCATTCTCAGAGTAGTTTATATTCAGTGGTGACTACAGAGAGGAGAGGATTGTATATGAGATATATGGGTTAGTTTATGAGTCAGTCTGCGAGTCATAAGTCCACCTGTTCAGTCCTATGACCCTACTAACTTGTAGGAAGCCTAGACAATGTAGGTTAGTTTATTTGAAGAAAAAGTTTGAGGATTGTTGAACACTTCACAAATCTCTGCAACAATAAATGGCGTGAATTTTTATTGTGCTACTGTGTTGTGGAATATTCGTTAAAATGTGTTACATTTGTTTGTGCTCTGGAATATTTGTTTAATGATACAAAAATGTGTTGCATTCTTTTTTTTTTATTTTGCATTGGGTTAATTCTGTTAAGCGGTGGTACTCTGCTTACCTGAATAACCTGATTGGTCTACTGAAGAGCTGAATGGTCAACAACTGGGTAGAAAATGGATAGGCAGGGCTGGCAGGGAGGATGAATAAATAAATAGAGGAAGGCGCATCAAAGAAGTGAGAAAATAAGGGAGGAGGATATCAGGGGCCAAACACCCAGCTACACAGCAGGGATGGAATCAGAAGTAAAGAAGGGTGTGTAGAAAGGTAAGTGGTCAGAGACAAAAGGTAGACAGAATTATTTAGGTTAAGAAAAGAGAGCAAGAAACAAGCCAAGCTAAGATCAGGCTTTATAAGTAATAAGACTCCATGTGATTTATTGGGAGCTGGATTGTGGGTCCCCAAAAGTGTGAAGAGTAAAAGCATAAAAGTAAAAACTACTAACAGCAAGGAACAGTGCTAACAATAAAATTAGTGCCTACTTTGATAGTAGGGAATCAACATGTCTCAAGCAGTAAATAAATTCATAATTGTCACTTAAGCACATCTAAGAGATGGGCTCGTCTCATTTTCTTTTTAATTACAACTTCTTTATGTTTAATTCAGAACATAAAGAGTTGAGGGATCTAGTACTGTAATTCTGTAACAGACTAGGGAATACGGGGGCAGAGATTACAAGTATCTTCGTTCATTGTCTCTTTTCCCTGTTCTACTTGCGGAAGATAACACTCTTCACGACTGAATCTTCACCCCACCTCTCTTGTCTTGTTTCTAGTAGATCTCAAAGGTCTTTCCATAAAGAGTTTATGAACAGTCTTTATTCACTCTAATAGTTTTCTTTGGCCAATAAAAGCTACATAAATGACAATTTGTCAGTGTGAGTTTGGGTCTCAAAAGGTCCTGAATGTTTCTCCTTTTCATTCTGTGGGAATATGGATGACCTACTTGCTGGAGGATGAGAATAGAACACAGCTGATCTATGTCACTCAACTCTTTCTCTGTTGAGTCAACTCAAGGATCAAGAATGACTTTTCCTTCAGACTCTTAAGCAAGCTCAATCAAGATCATCAGACATAATCCCATGCTAATCCTTGACAAATTAACAGTCATTGTCAAATAGTTCCTGTGGTTGCTTTTCAGCTATCATAAAATAACTTATGTGGCATAAAATAACTCACACATTACTCAATAACATAACTCTAATTTTATAAGAACAGACATTATTAATAGCCTCTTTCTGTTTCCTTGTATCTGAGCCTGACCATTAGCTCTGGCAAATGATATGTGTGACATTTTCATAACAACCCTTTAAATAAAATGAAGTTTTCTATTGATTTCCAGTGTATCTGTGGACCTGCAGTGCTGGTGTGATACCTGGAGGTCCCAAGGACTCTTTAGCCATGGATTATGCTGTGAATGGAAGCTACTAATTGAAGTAAAAAAACAGAACAATGGAAGGACTTGGGCCTGATGACCACAGATTTGCTTCACTAGTCCTAGACCATCCATTTGCTATTTTAGTGTAATAGAGAATAAACCATGTTTTTCACAGAACTGCTATTTGGAATTTTACTTTGCACATAGCTGAGAGTAATTCTAATTGAAATAGATATTTAATTGGTCAATTGGGAAGTTTACTATCATTATAATTGGTTGTGTTCTACTCATGTGCATATTCTGGATCATCTTTGTTCTTCCCTTAAATCCTATTCATATCTTAGCAAATTAAAGACTTATGTGGTCAGAAAAAGAAAGAGAGATACAGTAAAGAGAGATTCAAAGATGAATAAAACCTCTCAATGTTATACAGTGTGTTAAAAATATACACAGACTTGAGAGAAAAAAGGTTAAAGTCCTTAAAGTAAAAATGAAAGAAAGAGAGTAATTGGGTGTGGTGGTGCACACCTTTAATCCCAACAGTTGGTAGACTGAGGCAGGCAGACCTCTGTGAGTTCAAGGCATGGTTGCACATGCCTTTAATCCCAACACTTGGGAGACAGAGGCAGAGAGACCTCTGCGAGTTCAAGATGCATGTAGCCCACAGGCCTTGAATTTTTACTTTAGAAAGTGAATAATGTGCTTAATTTTAATAGATTGAACATACAGAAACAAGAATTGTGAGAAAAATTGAATATTTCTGTAATACATTTATAAGTCAAGTAATGCTCTTGTGAACTTCGTACACGCTGCTGTGGACAGACTTAACACAGGTTTCTTTTTCCTGTTCTTTTTGTCTGTGTGTCCAGTTAACACTGCTGCTTAACTCTTGGTACAGATGTATACAAAGACTCTGCTATGCTGCCCTGCTCATCCAATGTCAAAAGCAATATTAACAATGTGGGTAATAGCCCCGAGAGTCCAGACTCCCTCCAGAATGTAGAAGGAGCAATGGGCTGCTTTTCGTCCTGCCTGGCTCCTGGCCACCTGGCTAGTTTTACCAGAAATAATTACATGGAAACTGTATTCATTTAAACACTGCCTGGCCATTCTCTTATTGGCTAACTCTCACATCTTGATTAACTCATTTTTAATAATCTGTGTAATACCAAGAGGTGGTGGCTTACCGGGAAAGATCCTAACCTACATCCATCTTGGGTCGGAGAATCAAGGCGTCTGCCTAACTCTGCTTCTTTCTCCCAGCATTCTGTTCTGTCTACTCCACCCACCTATGTTATAACCTATTAGGCCAAGCAGTTTCTTTATTAATTAACCAATGAAAGCAACACATAGAAAGAAGGCATTCCTACATCACCAGAATATTTTACAAAGGAGGTACAAAGGAGATCAATGAAACCAACTGAACAGACAGAAGAATCACCTGGGCTTTCAAACCTGACCAGTATCCTGACCTTCTGATCAATGCATGGTCCTCGATCATGACGGTTGGTGTAGGAGGTTCTTCTGTCCAAGTATTGCTTTCATTGGTTAATGAATAAAGATACTGCCTTGGCCTTTTGATAGGGCAGAACTTAGGTAGGCAGGGAAAACAAAACTGAATGCTGGGAGGAAGAAAGCAGAGTCAGAGAGAAGCCATGGATCCTCTACCTGAGACAGACACAGGTTAGAATCTTTCTCGGTAATTTAATGCCATGTGGTGATATACAGATAAATAGAGGTGGGTTAAATTAAGATATAAGAATTAGCTAATAGGAAACTAGAGCTAATGAATACAATTTCTGTGTGGTTATTTTGGGGCTAACCTAGCCAGGTGGCCGGGACAAACAAGTAGGCCTCTCCCTACAATAGATGGGCTTTATTCATGTGAAATAGCAACACCTAAGGGGAATTTCCAAAGGAGACATGACCTCCATGTGCTAGGTAAGTGACATTGTCACATATTGTGGTATATCAGGTCACCAGACTTTAGATAGAAACAGACGCCTTTATAATTTGTGACAAGACTGAATCTTTTTTCCCTTCTATCTCCACAGTGCCTCCAGCAGTATCCCTGCTTCCAGGGGAAAACAGAACATCAGTTTGTGAAGCAAATGCAGGCAAGCCGGCTGCACAGATCTTTTGGGCTTCAGATGGGTATCACGTCACTAAGGAAGAATCACACAGTAAGTCACATTCACTGTCAGGAACACATACTACTGGGAATAGAATAATGTTTCTGTTGTGTTCTACTTTGTCTCCCATTCCACTGCCAATCAGACTGTCCATAGAGTGGAAGTGGTGAGTATCTCTTAATTTTTATACCTTTGTTAGTTTCCTTTTATTTATTTATTGTATTTGTGCATGTGCCTTATTAAATATGTAGAAGCCAGAGAACAACTTGTCCTTCTACCATATGGGATAAAACTCTTGCCCTCAGACTTGAAAGCAAATGCTTTTACCAGATGAACTATCCACAGGCCCACCCACCTCCTTTTCTCTTCATTTTTCTTTTTTAAACTGGTTATCATTTACTTCTTCTGAGACAAGATCCATCTTTGTAGCCAAGACTGGCCTTACATTCATGATCGCCCTTGGTCTTCTATCTGAGTGCTGGGATTACAGAGGATCTGTTTCTTCCTTGATAGGAAAATGGTATTTCACTTATTCCTTAAGTAGGAGATAATGAATAATCCAAAATAGGAAAGGCAATTTTAGCTACTCATTTAATATTGCTCTACAGCTAGGAAATGCATTGTTGTGTTGGAGAAGTATTTTCTAACTCTCTATCAAGTAGACAGAATTGACTGTACTAAATACTTCTTATCTGTACTTTCCTAAATGCCTTTTATTAGATTCACCATAAAAGTATTTCTCTATTTCTTATATGTGTAGACTTTAATTTACAGGAAATTGATGTCATCAATATTTTTGTAATGTTTTATTCATGTTGAGTAAACAACTCAATGGTGTTTCTTCTCTTTCTGATTTCTCTGTTTCTTGAAGTGATCCAAAGTGAGATCTAGGTTTTCCTGCTCATTGTGGCTTGTCTTCTGAAGCCAGTGTTTATCAGAAATTATGTATTTATTTGAAGCTCATGATACATTGATAAAAATTAGAACATCCCTAGCTTTATATTGAGTTGTAGAATACAGTATTGCAGTTAGGAGCAAATTATTTGTATGCTATAGCTTCTCATTCACAGCTATATAAATATAAACATTATTTAAAATATTCTAACTTACTGGAAATGCAACCATATATCCTTATTTGTTGCCCCATCAACACCTGTGTTTCCCATACTTCCCAACTGCCAGATCCTCCTTTGTTCTGTGTATTGAATGACATGTGTATTTCTTATCTCCTCCACTCTCCTGTTACTGCATGTGCTCTTCTCATGTAGCCTCATGGACTCACTCTCCTAGACATAGGTCATGCTGGGTTTCTGTGTGAGCTCGTGTCAAACAGGTCTTCAGTCGTCTCAAAAGACTGCCACCAACCTGAGATAATCCAAACTGGATCACTTGTGTTCTACCTATACGGGTTGATAGTGCTGTCTCTTAGGACAGAATGACATCCGAAATAAACAATATGTTTATTAAATTAACTAGCAATTAGAATAGAGATTTATGACTTAGTTGACCATTTTACTTAAATGGATGTTTACAATTAAAGTCATAAATATTTGCATTAAGTAGAGCAATGAAGAGTATTGTATGATATTATTTTTATAAATTTCTGTGTTTTTTATGTGTATACATGTATTCATGTGTTTGTGTATGCATTCATGTGTGGGTTCATGTACACATGTATTTGCATGCAGATAGAACCCAGAGGCTAACATCAGGCATCTTCTTCAGTTGCTTTTCTATTATATTTTTGGAATAAGGTCTCTCACTCAACCTGATGCATTCTTTAGCCTAGACTGGCTGAATGGCCACCAAGTGACGGATCCTGCTTTCTCTTACTTCTCCTGTACTGACATTGCAAAAAGCACAAACTGCTTCAGTTTTTTTGTTGTTGTTTTTTGTTTTTTTTTTTGTTATTTGGTTTTTTTATTTTTTTTTTGTTTTTTTATTTATTTATTTTTTTTGCTTTTAGCCTGGTTGCTGGAAATCTTAACTCAGGTCTTCAGGCTTGAATGGTAAGCATTTACCCATGGAGTCACCTCCTTGGTTCTCATTTTCATTCTTTTAAAGTGTTTTGGATAAAAAATGTGTTGTGAATGGGCAAACTGAGCAGTGCTCCCGATGTAACTGATGCATGGGTATTATTAATCATTCCTTCTTTACTATATCAAGTTAACATTTTTCAGTTTGTATCAGGAGCTACTGGCCCTGCTCTCTTCTGTCTCATGATAAGCATAATGCTAAAGACATGGGAGACACTCTTCAGAGACAAGTCTTCTGCTACCATGGTCTTCAGGAGTCATAGAAATGAGCTTCCTCTCCATTTAATGACTTGCACCTCCAGATTATTCCTTCAAGCTGTTCACTATTACATCTGTATTCTAGTACTGCTTGCGGTAACCTTCCAATGTGGCATTCACCTTCTTGTGTTAATGAAGTACTTCTCTGGAAGAACGATGCTCTAACTCAGGTTCAGGATGGAAACTCGGTTTTTTTTCCACCCAAAATTCTTGAAAGAATCCTTTGTTTCCCCCAACTTTCTATATTCCATATCATCCATCACAACACTTTGAAAATACTAATGTTGATATTTACAGATGACTTACTACATGCTAGAAGCTTGTGTGTTCCATATGCATTAATTCACTTAGCTATCATATTTCAAGAAGACAATTAGTTTCATTTTACAGAAAGAAAACAGGGTAGCAGTAAGTGTGATTTTTTTATTGCTCCTAAGATGCACGTATTCCCTGCTTTTTTGTATCTTTAGTGTAGAATGAGTATCAGCTATCTCATATCTCAGTGAAAATATGCACTAAAAATATAAAGACAGATGCAAAAATGTGACAAAAAGAAATTAAGCACCAGGGGTAGGGGTTATGTGTTATCAATGTTGTATTCCAGGCATGATATGGTCATTGAACTCTCAAACTCACAACAACCATGATTACATGAACGAGACCTACACAAGATTGGGAACATCAACACACTGTCATGGAAGGGTTAGGGCAACATAGGATCCCACTTCTCTGTAAGGATGGATAGGCAACTAACGACTACTAAGGGAGGGAGCAATATTTTCCATTTTAAAGGTTTATTTACTTTTGGTACACACACATATGGTATGTTAGTATGCGTATATGTATGTGGTGTATGTATAAGTATGCAGATATGCTTCTCCATGTATACACATGTGGAGGCTACAGGTTGTCTACAGATCCCTTTCTCAATTCCTCTTCATCCCTTTTTTTGAGGTAGGGTCTTTCAATGAAACAAGAGTTTAGTGTTTCAACTAGATTGGCTGATCAGAAACCCTGGGGATTTGCCTGTCTCTGCCCTCCCCACTCCTACTCCAGTGCCCATCAGAGTTGATCACATTAGTGATATACAATGTGTCATTTCAACAGGAATAATATTGAGACCTCACTTTCGTCCTATCTGCTGGTCTATATTTGTTGTCAGTTTTCTGCTAGTGCTGCTAATGGATCCCCTTCTGGATCACAGAGAAGGACAGAAAATGCTGGGGAATGGATCTAGACAGAGAAACAAGATATTCCAGAAAAGGATATACCTTAAGAAAAATATTATGACATGAATAATTGACAAGGTTTTTCAATTCCTTGTCTATATACTTAATATGTTAGAAATCTACAGTACCGCTAAAGTCACAGGGAGTTATGGCATAGGTTGAAGCCAGATGCCTTATTCTAGGGTCCAACTCTTCTCACTGAAGCTCACAAATAGTCCTCAGTCACTATTCAAAAGCTCCTCTACCTTTTAAGTCTTAAGCTAAAAGCAACTTTCTGTCTCTGTTTATGTCATTCCTCTAGGTCCATTTCTCAGGAAAGGACAGCAGTGCAAGTATATATGAAGAGTCAGGAGTGTATGGTAAGTCAACTGCATAGCTCTAGCCCACGGAGGAAATTGCATCATTGAGCAAAGTCTCAAAATGTGACTGCAAAGGGCACACATAACCAGCAGACCTCTTCTCTGGGTCATTTGTTTGGAGCAAGAGTCTGATCACTGGTAAGTAGTCTGGCATTTATGAATCCAGTTATTGAACTCTTTCACTCACTGAATTATCTCTTTCAGAATCCAAATCAACTTAGATTGGAAATTCTAATTCTCTCTTTCATGCTTCTCTTCTCCAGATGCTACAATGAGATTGGTCTCAGATCAGTCTTCTTCTGTCTTATTAGTTAAAATGAATTCACTGAAGAGCTGGACTGCAATGTATAATGCAGTGAATGATATTGTTTGACTTATACCATTTTATAGGAATTAAATTTACTCCTTTAAAGAATGGCAACCCCACTTTCTTTTGATTTGCATTTATTTTGAAATACCTGTAGACACACACGTTTATTTCCATTTAATGCTAAGCTCATGAATTTCTTCTCAGTTGTCTCTGGCTCTTGTTAATTTATCATTGAGATTTAACTTTAATGATTACATTTCTAAAAAGTTAGTTCTTTTATTTTGTTTTTTCTTTTCCTTTTATATCATAGTAATCATCTGTTATTTTGGGGCAGCCTTTACCCTCCTCTGTTCTTTTTAATGACTCTTTTGACATATCTCCTGTGGACTGCTGTAGTAGAACTGTAGACTTGTAGACACAATGACAGATATAGGGTGAATGAGAGAGTGTGGAATCCAGAGAGAACTTCTAGATGTCTGTTAGGTATTCAAAAAATTTAATTCTGATTATAGTAACAAGAGGACATTTTAAATTAAGGTGCCTACATATGAAAGAACATAGAATTATGAGATTGCTTGTGGGCTGCAGAAGAAGCACAGTGGGAGTGGACTTGAGTAGAGCAGACATACTGGGGTGTTTTAGGAGTGGGTGCTCCCTCAGATTATATCATGGAGGCATTGTTTTGATATAAATGCATTGCTACTTTTAACCTCAACTGAATTTTCTACCTATTGTACTGCAGTTTACAAATCTGAAATGTTCTCTGCGTTCTTCTTTGGGGATTTGAAGGTTTCTCATTTACTTTCTTTTTTTCTTTCTTACTGATTTTTTATAAAACACTTTCATTTTTTTCTTGTGTGGATTTAGCATCAGCCAGGAGATTGAGGTATCTCTGAGGGGGTTTCCAGAAGATTAACTGATAAGAAAGCCCCATCCTGGCTGATTACAGGTGGCCCCAGAACATTGACTGAGTAAAAGAGACAGGAAAAAGGAAGTCGTCTGCACACATTTCCCCTTTCTCCAATTCCTGACCCACTGTGGCCCGAATTGCTCCACTCGACCTCTTCCTTCTGCCCTGATGTGTTTGATCCTCTGAAATAAGGAACCATAAATTAATCTTCTCCATAACAGTTACTTTGTGTCACTGTGACAGAATATGGACAGAACAATTGAAGAGAATAAAGGTCCATTTTGCTTCAGTGTTTTAGAGAATTTCAGGCCATCTTGGCAGAGAAAGTGTGCTGTCATTCACGTAGTGGGACTGTGTTGTGGACAATCTTCATATCATTTTATCATTATCCCATGTCTAGCTTCTCAAGGTCTCATGACTGTCCTTCAATTAAGACATTTGCTGCTCATGCTAAGAAATTCTGTCATTTTAAAGATTATTGCTTTATCATTAAGCAGATGTGGAGGTTCAGTAATGTGAGCCTATTTCCACCTTGTCTGATGGTCAGAGAGTTTGGAGGTTGCTAAAATTGTTGTTTTTAACCAGGGCGACACAGCCTAACTCAGATGTGGTTACTTGGTTCTTTTGATATTAAGATGGCCCATACAGGTAGATCTATTTCATCCTGACAGATGGTCAGGATATGCAAGTATGCTTTTGTTCCTTCATTGGTAACTTGAGGTTTGAGCTAGGGAATGGCTGTCTTCAGGATACTTGGTCTGGGGTGGCTTCCCTGCCTAAACAACAGAATATAAATGACTTGATGTTTCCAAGTGTTAAAATAATTAACTGTTGAAGTTGGCCTTTGTATCATGTTAACAAAGTCTTTGTTGCCGTCTTCTCTCTTTTGTATTGGGGTATAACGTTTATAAAAAATTAAACATGGACAATTTCTGTATTCATTGAAGCCCCCTCCTGATGCTATCCTATGTTTTCTATTTTATTATTTTTTATTTGCTTCTTTGTCCTCTTTACTATTTTTCTGATCCCTATGTCTCTACCCTGGCAAGAGGTATTTTTGTGGAGGCTGGTCCCCAACAAGCAGAGACTGAGGTTTCATTATAGGTTTTCTGTCTGTGCAGACAGGAATAGGGCTTGGATTGCCATATATGAGCTGATTTTTGCAACTGCACAACTTACAACTGTCTTCCCATGAATAGTAAGGAATGCTGATGGGGGGAATCTGTGCTTGTGAGGAGGGCAGAGTGTTAGAAATGCTTTGCACTTTCCACTTCGTCTCTTTCCTTTTGTTTTTCTAAAGAACTTCATTTTAGCAGTAATTTTCTGACCTACCAGAATATGTAAGATACTCAACAAATTCAAAAGAACCATGTTAAATAGAGAGAGATCTATATAAAACACTTATTTTAATGTCTGAAGTACTGTCCTCTAAGTTTTCTTTAGAGTTACATAAAGTTTTTAAATTATGCATAGGTACTTGTGTGTGTGTGTGTATCTCTCTTTCTCTCTCTCTCTCTCTCTCTCTCTCTCTGTGTGTGTGTGTGTGTGTGTGTGTGTGTGTGTGTGTGTGTGTTTGTACATGAGTGCTATTGCTCAGGGTGACCAGAAGAGGACTTTAGATCCTCTGGAGCTGGAGTTACAGAATGTTCTGAGCTGCCTAACATGGGTGCTGAGAACTAAACTCAGGTCATTTGAAAGAACACTATAATTTTCTGATTGCTGAACCATTTCTTCAGTTCATATACATTTTAAAAGAAAAAGATAACTTTATCACACTCAATTATACTAAAAGAATTCTCTAAAACACAAAAATAATAGTGAACCATGTTCAAGAATTAAGTCAATGTACATTTGTACTACTGTATTTTCACCTTGACACAGTGTCCATTGACCTTACATCACTAAAGATAAGACATTATTTATTTTAGTTTTATTTTTTGTGTATGTGCATTTTGCCTGCATGTGTGTGTGTGCACCATGTGTCGTCAGGTGTCTGCAGAAGCCACAAGAACTGCAGATGGTTGAAAACTACCTGATGTAGTTACTGGGAATCAAACACAGGTCTCTTTGTGAAAGCAAAATGGGCTCTTGAATATCGAACCTTCAATTTTTATCCATGTGTCTATTTGTCTGTCTATCTTTCTTCCTTCCTTCCTTCCTTTCTTTCTTTCTTTCTTTCTTTCTTTCTTTCTTTCTATCTATCTATCCTTTTAGTTCTGTACTCTTTGTTAGAGATCTTCAGGTAAGATATAGCAAATTCTATTGGTGTTCACTTTGGTTCACAGTGTCTGTTTCTCTTTGTGATACTACTTATTAAAATATGGTGAGACAGACAATGGAAACTCAATAGAGTTAGTGCTCATTCTGAGTGAGAGGAACAAAATAAGCCAAACTCTCAGGAACAAACCAAATTCTAACTTATCATCAAAACCATTTAGAGGCATTAATAGGTTAAATATTATTTTTTGTCAGAGGTTAGAAAGACATAGAACCTGCAGCATTTGAACAAATTTACATGTGGCTCAGATGAGAGATGAACAAAGGGCAGTGTATTCTAAACTAAGCTGAGTCCAACAACCTCAAGCTATCACAAGGTGCTAACCAATATCTGCTTTATACGAATCTATGTGGTATTTTTGCTCACGAAATTAATGCCATTACATGAAATGCTTGTATTTTGTGGTGGAAATATTTGTGATAACATCAGCCTGAACAGGAAATCCATGTGGGAACCAAGTGTTGAACATTCACTTTAGAGAAGCCTGTCAGGAAGGGTCAGAGGGCTGTCCAGGGCAGTGGGGGATGGTGGTACAAATTGGTTGTGAAGGAAGGCAGGGACCAGAGGACCTGACATGTTCTGAAAGAAGAAGGCAAAGGCATATGTGGCAAAAGGTTGTCGCCTTGAAAATGAACACATTTCCCATATAGTAGGTGGTTTATCTATCTTTAGTGTAAATAGAAGAGTTTAGTTTCTGAGGTCAGCGGGACTTTGGGGTCTAGAAAACGTAGATCGTTGTCAGGACCTGTGGTGTAGAAATGGCCCTAAACCATTTCAGAGCAAATCTAGTGGGTCACATCAGGAAAAATGGTAAAGTCAGAAGCCCGGAAGCTCTGTCCCTCCATCCAGGCAACAACTAAGCTGCTCCCAGGGCACATTATCAGAACTCTGAGACTCAGTATAAGTAATGAGAGGAGAGCTGCTAGACTTTGGGAAGAGAGGGGTTGGCATCTTAACTCACT
Source organism: Myodes glareolus (assembly GCF_982192425.1). Classification (NCBI taxonomy): domain Eukaryota; kingdom Metazoa; phylum Chordata; class Mammalia; order Rodentia; family Cricetidae; genus Myodes; species Myodes glareolus. Next base: position 51,759,256 of record NC_142027.1, read on the forward strand.
TACCTACCACTCCCCTCCTGACTGACTAGTGACCACTGAACCAGAAACAGGCTCAAGAGTCATCTTTTATTTTTAGCTATTAGAGAAATACAAATCCAAACCATATTGAAGCTCCATCTCATCCGTGCCAGAATGGCTGAGATCAAGTAAACAAATTACAAATGCAATGCTGATGTGAATGTGGGAAAGAGGAACCTTTCTTTACTGCTGGTGAGAGCATAAACTGGTGTGCTTACTATGGAAGTGAAGCTACCACATGACCCAGCTATACCACTCCCGGGTGTATGTCCACAGGATACAACATCATAGCAAAAAGATATCTGCATATCCATGTATGTTGCTGAATTATTCACAATAGCTAAGAATGGAAAGGGTCTAGATGTACATCAACAGATATATGTAATAAAATTTCTACACATATACACCATAGAATTTTATTCAACTACAAAGACAAATAAAACTTGTTTGAGTATGGATCTGGATAGTGGTATAGTAAATGAGGTAACTTAGACAAAAAAAAATACCCAACTAACTTTTAATGGTAATATGTTTGTAAATAATGGGGCATAGCTGTGAGCATGTAGAGATAGGAGACTATGAGAAGGGAACAGGAAGTATTGAGAGGGTGGAGGGGTCACATGTGACATGAGAGTGGAAAGGAGCCCACTGGGGTGGGAGGGTAAAGGGAGGATGAGGAAGAGGGGTGTGGGGAGGGAAGCAACAAAACAAATTTTGTCTGAAAACAGCCACAATACTAGGTTTCCATACTACCTCTCAAATGTTCCTCAGTTCTAGTTGTCTTTCTGGGAATTCCATGTACCCCCCTCTTCCCCACCTGATCCTGCTGTTCCCATTGGCCCTGCCTCCAGTTCACCCTTAAAATCTATTGTATTTTCCCCTCCAAGGAAGATCCATGTTTCCCCTCAGTCCTTTCCTCTATAACTAACCTCCCCAGGTCTCTGGATTAATCCTTGGTTCCTATTTATTTAATTTCTAAAACCCACATATAAGTGAATAGAATAATACATGCCATACTTATCTTTCTGAGTCTGGGTTACCTCACTGAGGGTAATTTTTTTTTTTTTTTTTGGCCAGTTATGGTTCTCTGTGGTTATTCTTTTTTTTTTTTTTTTTTAGTAAATTTTATTAAATTATAAAAGTTTCCATTTCCACCCCCCCTCCCAACACCCTCCCACTCCCCCTACTCCCCCTCCTCCTCCCTCTTCGTCCCCCAGGGCAGTCAGGGTTTCCTGCCCTGTGGGAAGTTCCAGTTCCTTCCCCCTCCCTCCAGGTCCAGGAAGGTGAGTGTCCAAACAGACTGGATCCCCAAAATCCATTATATGTAGAGGAAACAGGTCCCAGTATCATAGTCAATGGCTTTTCAGAAAGACTTCGGGTCAGCCACAGTCAGAGAATCCGGCCAAATTCGGAGAGTCTGGTTAGATCACGTCCTCTTTCAGTCCCAGTCCAACTGGCCTTGGTAAACTCTCATCAGATCCGTTCCCTTGTATCAGTGGGTGATGGCATCCCTCGCAGTACTGATTTCGTTTTTCATGTTCTTCCTCCTTCTGCTCCTCATTTGGACCTCGGGGGGCTCAGTCCCGTGCTGCAATGTGGGTTTCCGACTGTATCGCCGTCCTTCGTCAGATGCAGGATCTATGGTGATAAGCAAAATATACATCAGTATGGACATGGGCCACGGCCGATTCAGGCACCCACTCCTCTGTCCAGAGAGCAATCTGGGGGATCTCTCCTTGGACCTGGGATCCCATATATACTCAAGTCTCCTGTAAACCCTAAAATGGGTCCCTTAGTTGAAATATAATCTTCCCTGATCCCTTGTTCATCCTTCCTCCCTCCCCCCCATCCCAGGCCACCAAGCTTTCCCCTTTCTTCCCCTACTCCCTTCTCTCTAACCTTCTCCCCTTCCATCGACCCTCCCTCCCCCCCCATGCACCCGAGGTTACCTGGGACTCTTGTCTATTTCCTACCTCCTGGTGGATAGCTAAATAATCTTCATCAGGTTCATCTTCTTATTTAGCTTCTCTAGGATCACGAATAATAGGCTCAAAGACCTTTAATTATGGTTAGAATCCACTTATGAGTGAATACATACCGTGTTCCTCTTTTTGGGTCTGGCTTACCTCACTCAGTAAAGCGTTTTCTATTTCCATCCATTTGGATGCAAAATTCAAGATGTCATTGTTTTTTACCGCTGAGTAAAACTCTAATGTGTATATGTTCCACACCTTTTTTAACCATTCTTCTATTGAGGGGCACCTAGGCTGTTTCCAGGTTCTGGCTATTACAAATAGTGCTGCTATGAACATAGTAGAACAAATGCTTTTGTAGTATGATCGGGAATCTTTAGGGTATATTCCCAAGAGTGGAATTGCTGGGTCCTGAGGGAGGTTGACTCCCAGTTTCCTGAGAAACCGCCACACTGATTTCCACAGTGGCTGCACGAGTTTGCATTCCCACCAACAATGGATGAGTGTTCCCCTCACCCCACATCCTCTCCAGCATAGGATATCATTGGTGTTTTTGACTTTAGCTATTCTGACAGGTGTAAGATGGTATCTCAAAGTGGTTTTGATTTGCATTTCCCTGATCGCTAAGGAGGTTGAGCATGACCTTAAGTGTCTTCTGGCCATTCGAAGTTCATCTGTTGTGAATTCTCTGTTAAGTTCAGTACCCCATTTTTTAATTGGGTTAATTAGAGTTTTAGTGCCTAGTTTCTTGAGTTCTTTGTATATTTTGGAGATCAGACCTTTGTCTGATGAGGGGTTGGTGAAGATCTTCTCCCAGTCAGAAGGCAGCCTTTTTGTCCTACTGACAGTGTCCTTTGCTTTACAGAAGCTTCCCAGTTTCAGTAGATCCCATTTATTCATTGTTTCTCTTATTGTCTGTGCTGCTGGGGTCCTGCTTAGGAAGAGGCCTCCTGTGCCTAAATCTTGTAGACTACTTCCCACTTTCTCTTCTATCAGGTTCAAAGTGGACGGATTAATGTTGATGTCTTTAATCCATTTGGACTTGATTTTTGTGCATGGTGATAGATATGGATCTACTTTCATTTTTTTACAGGTTGACATCCAGTTATGCCAGCAAAATTTGTTAAAGATGCTGTCCTTCTTCCATTGTATACCTTTAGCTCCCTTGTCGAAAATTAGGTGTTCATAAGTTTGTGGGTTAATATCTGGGTCTTCTATTCGATTCCATAGGTCGACTCCTCTGTTCTTATGCCAATACCAAGCTGTTTTCAATACTGTAGCTCTATAATAGAGTTTGAAGTCAGGGATGGTAATGCCTCCAGAAGTTCTTTTATTATATAAGATTGTTTTGGCTATCCTGGGTTTTTTGTTTTGCCATATAAACTTGATTATTGTTCTCTCAAGGTCTGTGAAGAAGTTTGATGGGATTTTGATGGGGATTGCATTGAATCTATAGATTGCTTTTGGTAGAATTGCCATTTTTACTATGTTGATTCTCCCAATCCAAGAGCAGGGGAGGTCTTTCCATTTTCTGGTATCCTCCTCAATTTCTTTCTTCAAAGACTTAAAGTTTTTGTCAAATAGGTCTTTCACTTCCTTGGTTAGAGTAACCCCAAGATATTTTATGCTATTTGTGGCTATCATGAAAGGTGATGCTTCTCTGATTTCCCTCTCTGCTTCTTTATCCTTTGTGTATAGGAGGGCCACTGATTTTTTGGAGTTGATCTTGTATCCTGCCACGTTACTAAAGGTGTTTATCAGCTGTAGGAGTTCTTTGGTAGAGTTTTTGGGGTCACTTATGTAAACTATCATATCGTCAGCAAATAATGAAAGTTTGACTTCATCCTTTCCAATTCGAATCCCCTTGATCTCCTTATGTTGTCTTATTGCTATTGCTAGAACTTCAAGCACTATATTGAAGAGGTATGGAGAGAGTGGACAGCCTTGTCGCGTTCCTGATTTTAGTGGAAAGGCTTTGAGTTTCTCTCCATTCAGTTTGATGTTAGCTGTCGGCTTGCTGTATATTGCTTTTATTATATTTAGGTATGATCCTTGTATCCCCAGTCTCTCCAACACCTTTATCATAAATGGGTGTTGAATTTTGTCAAATGCTTTTTCAGCATCTAGTGAGATGATCATATGGTTTTTTTCTTTCAGTTTATTTATATGATGGATTACATTGATAGATTTGCGTATGTTGAACCAGCCCTGCATCTCTGGAATGAAGCCGACTTGATCATAATGGATAATTTTTCTAATGTGCTCTTGGATTCGGTTTGCCAGTATTTTATTGAGAATTTTCGCGTCGATGTTCATGAGTGAGATTGGCCTGTAATTCTCTTTCTTGGTTGTGTCTTTGTGTGGTTTTGGTATTAGGGTAACTGTAGCTTCATAAAAGGAGTTAGGCAATGACTCTTCTGTTTCTATATTGTGGAATACGTTAAGGAGTATAGGTATTAGCTCTTCCTGGAAGTTCTGGTAGAATTCTGCATTGAAACCATCTGGTCCTGGGCTTTTTTTGGTAGGGAGATTTTTGATAACAGCTTCTAATTCTTCGCGACTAACAGGTCTATTTAGGTTGTTCACCTGTTCTTGGTTCAACTTTGGTATATGGTACTTATCTAAAAAAATGTCCATTTCTTTTACATTTTCCAACTTTGTGGCATATAAACTTTCATAGTAAGATCTAATGATTCTCTGAATTTCCTCTGTGTCTGTGGTTATGTCCCCCTTTTCATTTCTGATCTTATTAATTTGCATGTTCTCTCTCTGCCGTTTGATTAACTTGGCTAGGGGTTTGTCAATCTTGTTGATTTTCTCCAAGAACCAGCTTTTTGATTCATTGATTCTTTGGATTGTTTTCTCTGTTTCTATTTTGTTGATTTCAGCCCTCAGTTTGATTATTTCCAGTCTTCTAGACCTCCTGGGTGAATCAGCTTCTTTTTTTTCTAGATCTTTCAATTGTGCTGTTAATTCTCCAATGTGTGCTTTCTCCGCTTTCTTTAATTGGGCACTTAGTGCTATGAACTTTCCTCTTAGCACTGCTTTCATAGTGTCCCATAGGTTTGAGTATGTTGTGTCTTTGTTTTCATTAAATTCAAGGAAGAGTTTAATTTCTTTCTTTATTTCTTCCTTGACCCAGGGGTGATTTAGTAGTTGACTGTTCAGTTTCCATGAGTTTGTTGGCTTCCTGGGGGGAGCATTGTTGTTGAATTCTAATTTTAGTCCATGGTGATCTGACAAGACACAGGTAGTTACTAATATTTTTTTGTATCTGTGGAAGTTTACTTTGTTACCGAGTATGTGGTCAATTTTCGAGAAGGTTCCATGAGCTGCAGAGAAAAAGGTATATTCTTTCCTATTTGGGTGGAGTGTTCTATAGATGTCTGTTAAGTCCATTTGATTCAATACCTCCAATAGGTCTCTCAATTCTCTGTTTGGTTTCTGTCTGATTGACCTGTCCATTGGTGAGAGAGGAGTGTTGAAGTCTCCTACTATTAGTGTGTGTGGTTTGATGACCGCCTTGAGTTCTAGAAGAGTTTCTTTTACATATGTGGGTGCCTTTATATTAGGAGCATAGATATTCAGGATTGAGACTTCCTCCTGATGAATTGTTCCAGTTATGAGTATGAAATGTCCATCTCCATTTCTTCTGATTGATTTTAGTTTGAAGTCGATTTTGTTAGATATTAGAATGGCCACGCCCGCTTGTTTCTTAGGCCCATTTGCTTGGAAAACCTTTTCCCAACCCTTTACTCTGAGTAGGTGTCTGTCTTTGTGGTTGAGGTGTGTTTCTTGTAAACAGCAGAATGTTGGATCCTGTTTTCGTATCCAATCTCTAAGTCTGTGCCTCTTTATAGGTGAATTGAGTCCATTGATATTAAGTGATATTAATGACCAGTGGTTGTTGACTCCGGTCATTTTTTTTTTTGTTAGGTAGTAGAGTATATGTGTTTTTCTTCTTTAATTTGTGCTTGTGAATGGTCGCTAGATGTTCGAGTTATTGTAGGCCGTGTTGGGAATGTTGGATTCCTTCGGTAGTGATTTTCCTTCTAATATTCTCTGTAAGGCTGGATTAGTAGCTACGTATTGCTTAAATTTGTTTTTATCCTGGAATATTTTGTTTTCTCCGTTGATAGTGAACAGTAGCTTGGCAGGGTATATTAGTCTGGGTTTGCATCCATGGTCTCTTAGTTTCTGCAGTACCTCTATCCAGGATCTTCTGGCTTTCATGGTTTCCATAGAGAAATCCGGTGTAAGCCTGATAGGTTTACCTTTATAAGTTACTTGACCTTTTTCCTTTGCAGCTCTTAAAATTTTTTCTTTAATATTTATGTTTTGTGTTTTGATTATTATATGACGCGGGGATGTTTTTTTCTGATCCAATCTATTCGGTGTTCTGTATGCTTCTTGAACCTTCATAGGAATATCGTTCTTTAGGTTGGGAAAGTTTTCTTCTATAATTTTGTTGAATATATTTTCTGGGCCTTTGATCTGCAGTTCTTCTCCTTCTTCAATCCCTATTATTCTTAGATTTGGTTTTTTTATTGTGTCCCAGATTTCCTGAATGTTTTGTGAAGAGAATTTGTTGGATTTGCCGTTTTCTCTGACCAGAGCATTTATTTTCTCTATGGTATCTTCAGAATCTGAGATTCGTTCTTCTATCTCTTGTATTCTATTGGTTATGCTTGATTCTGTAGTCTCCGCTCGTTTACCTAGGTTTTCCATATCCAGCCGGTTCTCGTTTTGTGTTTTCTTCATTGCCTCCATTTCAGTTTTCAATTCTTGGACTGTTTCCTTTACTTGTTTGATTGTTTTTTCTTGGTTTCTCAGGGTATCACTCACGGATTTACTTATTTCTTCAAACTTTTTGTTATATTTCTCATCCATTTCTATACTCATTTCTTCAAACTTTTTGTTATACTTCTCGACCAGTTCCTTAAGGGAGTTATTCATATCCTGTTTAAGGGACTCTATTGCTTTCATAATGGCACTTTTTTCCACTTCATCTGGGTTAGAGTGTTCAAATCCTTCTGTTGTAGGGTCGTTGGGATCTGATATTTTCATGTTGTTTTTCAGATTGTTGGAGGAGGTCTTGCCTTGGCGTCTGCCCATCTCTTCGATCCAATGCTCTCTATTGGAGCTTCTGGTATCGGGTCAGGTTCCCTTGTTGGGCAGGGAGTTCACTGATAGAATGCCTACCTTTCCCCAGGCAGGGTATTGAAGCACAGGCACTCCCTCTTTCCGGGATGCCCCTACAGAGCAGGCCCAGTGTGCAAGGCAGCTGACCTGGGGAAATTTTATGGCCTCAGTGGGAGGGGAGAAATATAGAAATTTGTACCTGGATGGAAGCTGGGATGGCAGGCGGGAGAGCCTAGCAGTGTGGACACAGCACTGCAGGCTGACCTGGGAGTCTATGGGGTCGGGGAAAGTCCTAGCTCCTCCTCGCTGGGCCCCTGCCGCGGGCCGAATCAACTCACCACTCGGAAGGCCCTCTGGATGGAAGCTGGGATGTCTGGCGGGAAGCTAGCAGGGTGGAGCCAGCAGGGCAGGCTGACCTGGGAGTCTATGGGGTCGGGGAAAGTCCTAGCTCCCCCTCGCCGGGGCCCCTGCCGTGGCCCGAATCAACTCACCACTCGGAAGGCCCTCTGGATGGAAGCTGGGATGTCTGGCGGGAAGCTAGCAGGGTGGAGCCAGCAGGGCAGGCTGACCTGGGAGTCTATGGGGTCGGGGAAAGTCCTAGCTCCCCCTCGCCGGGGCCGCTGCCGTGGCCCGAATCAACTCACCACTCGGAAGGCCCTCTGGATGGAAGCAGGGATGGCTGGCGGGAAGCTAGCAGGGTGGAGCCAGCAGGGCAGGCTGACCTGGGAGTCTATGGGGTCGGGGAAAGTCCTAGCTCCCCCTCGCCGGGGCCGCTGCCGTGGCCCGAATCCTGAGGGTAATTTTTTTATACTTCCACCCATTTGCCTGCAAATCTTATGATGTCAATTTTTAAAAGAGAGCTGAGTAATGCTCAATTGTGTAAATGTACCACATTTTTTTATGTTGTAGGAGGATCATCTGTCTATGTGTTAGTTTCATCGGTTAATAAAGGCCTTAGCCTTTGATAGGACAGCAGCTTAGATAGGCAGAGTAGATAGAACAGAATGCTGGGAGAAAGAAACAGAGTCAGGCAGACTCCATGGAGCCAGCCACCAGATCAGACATGCTGAATCTTTCCCGGTAAGCCACCACCTTGTGGTGGTACACACATGAATAGGAATGGATTAATCAAGATGTAAGAGCTAGCCAATAAGAGGCTAGATATAATGGGCCAGGCAGTGTTTAAAAGAATACAGTTTCCGTGGAATTATTTTGGGTATAAACTAGCTGGGGAGCCGGGATCCCAGCGGGAACTCAGCCTACCACTCCATTTTGCAACAGAGTGGTGCCCAATGTGGTAACTAAATTCTCTTAAAAACCTGAGAGAGCTTAAAAATAAGGGAAAGAGAGTTTAACACAGATTTTGCTGTTTGCTAGGGTGTGCTATAGAGAGATTTCCTGTTTCAGCAGTAGCGGCAGAAAAAAAGCTGCGCTGTTTTAAAACACGGCTTCCTGGGCCCTGCCACAGGTGCAAACTCCAGCTATGGAGCATTTCTGGGCTCGGGTGTTTGTGGGCCCGCTCGGGATCAGGAAGAAAATACTCTGAGACCATGCCAATGGCTCAGCGCTCCCCGCCTGCACCTAGGCAGACAGTGAAATCAGGCTTAAGCAGGAGGGAGAGCATGGCAAATGTCTGCCACCATACACAGAGATGTTTCCAGGCTGTGCAGTGCTCTGCATGTCAGATTTGGATGTAACTTGAATGAAAAGAGTTTCTGTGCTGCATACTCAGTCTCAGAGTTAAACTGCTGACTGTGGCTTCTAGAGCTCTGTCGCCCCAGAGCTAATAGAAATGGTACGTTCACCATTTTGAAATTGGAGAGAGGTGGAGCCAACATCCAGAGCAGCCCATGGCTCTGCAGCTCAGAGGCACAAGCAGCTCCAACATGCTAGCAGTGCAATGTGCAAGGCTCAGAGGCACAAGCGGCTCCGCCATGTTGGATGGGGCACGGCAAGCTGGCAGTACCTGTTTTTGACCTAGGAATGTCACAGCTTAGATTCTTAAGTGTTTAGTGATTTAAAACTTCAAAGCAAAAGTGCTCCTGGATAGTAAAAAATTACAGATTCACAATAGGACAGATTCAGACATAAAAGACCTCTAAATGGGTCACAGTGTTGGATGAGTGTATATAGACTTGGGAGAGAGAAGAAAAATAATATAGAGAATAAAGTTAATGCCTTAAAAAAGGGTAAAGTCTTTAAAGAGACAGAGTATAGATAGTTATAGATTTAAATAAATAAATAAAAATAAGTCACGTAAAAATGGAAAATTCACAGAGTGTCTGGATTATGTAAATTGTGTTTTCTTTTAAATTTTTTGACTGTGAAGGAGCTAAATACAGAGAGACATTTCATTGTATGGGATGCTAGGTTAAACCACCATGTATATTATTATAAGGGTATTATGACTTCAGAATTTGGATCTAAGGATATGATACTTTGGAAAGAGATTCTTCTTTTGTTTTCACAGAGGATTAGACCCTGTGGATTGCTTCTATCCCAATATAGTATGATAGATCACGCCCTCCTGAAAGGTTACCATGAACACCCTCAAAAAATTACTTTGCTCAACAGCCGACTGAGATGAATCTAGCACACAGGTTATACCATGAAAGACCTGATTAACAACGACCCTATACAGCAGAAAGAAGTTGGAGAGAAATAACTATGTCCGTATTCCTAGATATTGTTTATAAATGTTCTTTGACATTTAAAGGGGGATATGATATAGATATGAATAATCTGCATTGGTATGAATTTTAAGGTCAATTTTGTATTTCTGATCTTCATTAAGGTATTGTGATTATGTAGTTCATTTAAAAATATAATGTATAATTAGGAAATATAGGTTGTTAATGGATAATCATCGATAATAATCAAGCTTGTAGTCATGTTAGTTAGATTTTCTAGATATATAGAGATATATTTCAGTTAGAAGGCATTCTTCATATCTTTCAAAGACTACAGAATATGGCATTTTAAATGTTTTAATAACTTAGGGCTTTTCATGACAATGAGGCACATCTGCTCCAGGCAGCACAGCTACTTCAAGAGGAAGATGGGCATTGAAGAGGCTCCTTATGGAGTTGGTTAGCCTTTTGAGCAAGAAACTGCTCTTGCCTGGACTGATGCATCCAGGCTTAGGAAGGTATGCATTCAAATAGACTAGGATCCCAAAAAGCCAGTACATGCAGTAGAGAACAATCCCAGTGCCATTGTCATTGTCTTCTCAGTCTGCCCCATTGTCAGCCACATTTAGAGGGTCCAGTTTGATCACAAGGTCATTCAGTCCCAGTCCAGCTGGCTTTGGTGAGTTCCCATTAGTTCAGGTACACTGTCTCAGTGGGTGGATCAACCTGACTTCTTTGCTCATATTCTCCCTTTGTCTGTTCTTCAACTGGTCTTTAATTTGCTAAGGAATATGGAGAAAACAACAGTCAAAAGCTCCTATGGCTTTTCAAGGTCCTTGCCAGGAAGCAAGCTGCAACATTGTTTCCATATTCCGGACTACCTGCTTGAAAGAGTCAAGAGTTTTCCCTGGCAGGACGGCCCAGAAAGCCGACATTTTAAAACAGCGCAGCTTTTTTCCTGCTATGGCCGAAAACCAAAATGCTTTACTCTTTCCCAAGCATTCCCAGGCTTTCTGTGGATTCAGTTATCCACGTGGGCGCCATTCTGTAACATGAGAAGGCCGGGCCTGCTTGTTTGTGTTTTTCTGTCCCTCACGGTTCCCCAGTCATTTAGTGACCGGGCCATTATGTAACATGTAGGGCCTGCTTGTTTGTATGTATGTTAGCCATGTGGCTCGGTACCTTTTTCAGTGGGGCAGCTCACATCCTGCTGCTTCAGTGATCTAGGCAGGAGTGTGAAGAATCAACTTTCTCCTCCCCAGAATTCTCCTGCTCTCCTTGCATCATTTCCTCTTCCTGTCTAGTTTTCCCGCCTACACCTCCTGCCTGGCCAATCAGCGTTTATTTAAAACATGATTGACAGAATACAGACAATTCTCTCACACCAGTTTGTTTTTTGTTTTTTTGTTTTTGTTTGTTTGTTTGTTTTTTGTATTTCTGCACTTTAGTAGATGTTCAAAGTTGAGCCCGGGGAAAGCACTGCCAGTGTCATGGAGATAACACTGGAAATCCCCTTACTGTTTAGAACCCCAGGGTCTCAATCCCCTTGGCTTTCTGCAGTGACTTACAGGGGTTAGGATGAGTCAGTGAGGGTAAGAGTACGATACTGGTGAACCCTTATAACTGTAAAGCAAAACCTTGTCTTTACATGACACAGATAGTAGTCCTATAATAAAAAATGTTTTTAGTTAAAAGAATTATTTCTTGGGTAAAGTGGCAAGTGATTTAGGCTATTACTATCATTTTTACTACAAGTCTTGGTAGAAAATGAGTGTCTGATACAAAAGGATACCTGGATGGTAGCCTCAGGGGGTTCTTTAAAAGTTTAAGCCCTCTCCATTTCACACTCTCATGTTGATCGTGCCAGGGGAGAGAACACAGGGGCGTTGCTCTAAGCTAATGTTTTATTCTACAAATCTGTTCTCAGAGTAGTTTATTTACAGTTTTGACTAGAGAGAGGAGAGGATTGTATTTGGAATAATTTACGAGTCAGTCTAGGAGTAGTGAGCCCACCTGTTCAATCCTATGACCACACTAACTTGTAGGAAGCCTAGACAATGTATGCTAGTCTATTTGAAGAAAAAGTGTATGGATTGGTGAACACTTCACAAATCTCTGCACAAAATAAATGGCGTATTGTGTTATTGTGTTGTGGATTATTTGTTAAGATGTGTTAACATTTGTTTATGCTCTGGCATATTTGTTTAATGATGCAAAAATGTGTTGCATTCTTTTATTTTGAATTGGGTCAGTTCTGTAACGGTGCTGCCTGAATTACCTGGTTGGTCGACTAAAGAGACGAATGGTGAATAGCTGGGTAGAGAAAGGATAAGCAGGGCTGGCAGGCAGGATGAATAAATAGGAGGAGAAATTTGGGGGAAAGGATTCAATCAAAGGAGTGAAAAAATAAAGGGAGGAGGATATCAAGGACCAGTTATCCAGCTACACAACAAGTGATGCAATCAGAAGTCAAGAAGGGATATAGGAAAGTAAAAGCCCAGAGGCAAAAGGCAGACAGGATTAGGTTAATAAAAGTGGGCTAGAAACAAGCCAAGCTAAGGCCCAGCATTTATAAGTAAATAGACTCCGTGCGATTTTTTGGGAGATGGGTGGTTGGCCCAAAAAAGTGCAAAGAGCAAAAGCATAAAAGTAAAAACTACTAACAACAAGGAAGTGTTAATATCAAAATTAGTACCTATTTTGATAGTAGGAAATCAGTATGAGTCGAGCAGTAAATAAATTCATAATTGTCACTTAAACACATCTAAGGGATGAGTTCTTTTTGTCTTTGTTTTCATTGCAACTTCTTCATGTTTAAGTCAGGACGTAAAGAGTTAAGAGATCTAGTACTGTAATTCTGTTAGAGAACTAGGACATACAGGGGCAGAGATAACAAGCAGCTTGCTTCGTTGTCTCTCTTCCCTGTTCTACTTCTGGAAGACACTTCTCTTCATGACTGAATCTTCACCCCACCTCTCTTGTCTTGTTTCTAGTAGACCTCAAAGTTCTTTGCATAAGGAGTTTATGGACAGTCTTTATTCACTCCAAATAGTTTTCTCTGGCCAATAAAAAGATCCATAAATGACAGTTTGTCAGTTTTGAGTTTGGGTCTCAAAAGGTCCTGAGTGTTTCTACTTTTCATTCTGTGGGACTATGAATGACCTACCTGCTGGAGGATGGGAATAGAACACAGCTGATGCATGTCAGTCAAGCCTTTCCTCTCTCTGTTGAGTCAGCTCAGGGATCCAAGAGTGAGCTTTCCCTTAAACCCTTGAGCAAACTCAATCAAAATCATCAGACTTAACGATCTGTGCTAACCCTAGGCAAATGAATAGTCATTGCCACAGAGTTCCTGTAGTTGCTTATCAGGTAGCACATTTTTGGCATAAAGTAACTCACACATTGCTCAATAACATAACTCCAATTATGAAAGGACAGACACAGCTAGTAGCCTCTTTCAGTTTCCCTTGCATCTGATCCTGACCATGAGTTTGGGAAATAATAAGTGTGACATTTTCAGAACAGTCCTTTAGTGAAAGGGAAGGGTTTTCTTCTGCTTTCTAGTGTATTGTGAAACTGCAGTACTGGAGTGATACCTGCAGGTCCCAGAGTAACTTGATCCATGGATAATGCTGAGGATGAAAGCTACTAATTAAAGACAAAGAAAAAAAAACAGAACAATGGAAGAACTTGGGCCTGATGACTGTAGATTTGCCCCACCAGCCCTAGAGATATGTTAGTGTAATAGAGAATAAACCATGTTTTTCACAGTACTGCTATTTGGATTTTTACTTTGCACATAGCTGATATTAATTCTAATTGAAATAAATACTTAATTGGTCAATTTGGCAATTTAGTGTGATTAAAATTGGTTGTGCTCTATTATTTGTGTTCATATTCTGGATCATTTTTGTTCTTCCATTAAATGTAATACTCTTAGTGTTACTGTTGCTGTCAAGAGATACCATGACCATGACTAATCTTATAAGGTAAAATATTTAATTTGGGAGGCTTGCTTATAGTTTCAGAGTTTCAGTTAATTTTCATCATTGTGGGCATGGTGGCATGCAGGCAGATATGGTGCTGGAGTAGTAGCTGAGAGCCCTCCATCTTGTAGACAACAGGAAGATGACTGACACTGAAAAAAGCTCATGTAAAAGGGATCTCAAAGCCTGCCCTCCCAGTCACACACTTCCTCCAACACGGCCATACCTGCCTCAACAGTGCTACATCTCTTAATACTGCCAGTCTCTTTGGAATTCTGGTGGGAAATTACATTCAAATTCTACTCCTTGGCTCCCGTAACAATACTGTAGTGCAAAATTCATTAGTCCAAATTCAAAAGGCACCATTGTTTTTGAAAAAAGTACACAGTCTCAACAATGTTTTAAAGTCCAGTGTTCAAGGCATTTTAGAGGTTCATGCAATCTTTTAGCTGTATTCACCTGTAAAAATAAAAATAAAAAAGATCACATACTTTCAATGTATAATGGCGCATTATAGGATATAAACATTACTATTCCAAAACATAGAGAAGGGAGCATAGCAAGGAAATACTGTACCAGAGCAAACTGGAAATCAGCAAAGCAGCTCCAAACTCGGCATCTCCATGTCTGTTGTCAAAACACTCATCAGATCTCCAACTCTGCTCAGCTTTGATGAAGTTGAAGATAGATCACTATAGTTTTTCATAGTTATGATAAAAGATAAATTAGATATGAAACTCTAGACTCACAAAGATAAAATAGATGATATATAATTTCTTTAATTTTGCCAGATATACCTGTTTTGCTATCTGTAATTTTACTACGCTGAAATTGAAACCTTCCTTTTTATTTAGACAGGAAAGGAGAGATGTTTTGGATTCCCCTCTCTATGTACATGTTTTATTACCAGTGGTTAATTGTTACAAGGAGTGAGCCCCTAGTTTGCCCCGGCCACCTACCTAGCTCACACCGAAATAACCACACAGAAACTGTATTCATTAAAACACTACTTGACCCATTAGCTCTACTTTATTATTGGCTAATTCTTACATCTTAATTTAACACATTTCTATTAATCTGTGTATGGCCACATGACTGTGACTTACTGGCAAGATTCTAACCAGTGTCCTTCTCAGGCAGGAGACCCATGGTGTGTCTCTCTCTGCCCTTCTTCTCAGCATTCAGTTCTGTCTCCTCTACCTACCTAAGTTCTACCCTATCAGGCCCAAAGCAGTTTCTTTATTCATTAATCAATAAAAGCAACAAATGAATAAAAGAACCGCCTACACCAGTTAATAGAGAATCTGCCTTGGCCTATGCTCAGGCAGAATATAGATAGGTGGGAAAACTAAACTGAATGAAGGGAGAATGAAGGCAGAGCCAGGCAGAGGCCATGTAGCAGCTCAAGAAGCAAGAGGCAATAAACCACGAGCCTCATGGTAAAATATAAAATAATAGAAATGGATTAATTTAAGATGTAAGAGTTAGTTAATAGGAATCCTGAACTAATAGGCCAAACAGTACTTTAATTAGTATAGTTTCTGTGTGAATTTTTGGGTCTGGGGTGCTTGGAAATGAAACACAGTCTCCACTCACATTAGAGGCATGCTGGGACACAGGTAGAGCAGAAATTATGGGTTTGGCCAACCATTGATTGGTCCATCTTGAGACTCATACTATGTATGAGAGGGAACCAACTTCTGACACAGAATAGAGGGCCAGAACACAGAGGCTGAACAGCAACAGACCTAAAACTACCAAACATGACTGGCAAAACAGAAAAAAAGTCAGTGAAATGATATCTAATGATATTCTGCTATACCTATAGGTGGTTCCCTATTCAGATTGTCATCAAAAAGGTATCACCAGCAACTGATAGAAACAGATGCAGACCCATAGCCAAACATTAGAAAGACCTGGGGGAATCGTGTGGAAGATGGGTATCAAGAGAGGCAAGGACAATTCAAGAAACCCCACAGAATCAACTAACTTGGTCCCATAGGGGCTAACAGAGAGTGAATCTCCAACCAGAGAACTTGCATGGTACTGACTGGCCTAGGTTCTTTCATATATGGTACAGTTGTATAGCTTGATCTTCTTGTGAGACTCCCAGCAGAGGGAGAAGGAGCTGACTCTGACTCTGTCACCTACTTTTGGGACACTTTCCTCTTACTGGGTCACCTAATTCAGCCTTAATAGGAGAGGAGGTACTTAGTCTCACAGTAACTTGATATGCCATGGCTGGATGATATACATGGGAGGCCTGCACCTTTCTGAAGAGAATGGAAAAGTGGAAATAAGGGGAAGAGGGCAGGTTCAAGAGGGGGGCAGGAAGGAAACTTGATTAGGCTGAGAAAATAAATGAATATAAAAACAAAGTCATGGAAAGATTATAAATACCAATGCCATACTTTAACACAGCAATTCCACACCCAACATCAACTCAGAGAAAAACTCAGAGCAATTCCACTAAAATTGATAATAAATCAAGGTTCTCTACTCTTTCCATAGCTATTCAATATAGCACTTGAATTCCTAGCTAGAGCACTAGGACAGCAAAAGGAGAACAGGGGTACAGATTGGAAAGGAAAAAGGAAGGCCTGGTTTTTGCAGATGATGTGATAGTATACATAAGTGACTCCAAAAATTCTAACAGGGAGCTCCTACAGCTGATAAGCACCTTCATTAATGTGACTGGATACAAGATTAACTAAAAAAAGAAAACGAATAGCCCTCCTATGCAAAAATGAGAAAGAAATTATTCACAGTAACCTACAATACAAAATATCTTGGTGTTAACTAACCAAGCAAAGGAAAGCCTTGTATGACACAAATTCAATTTTTTGAAAAAAAAAAAATAGAAGAAGATATCAGAAGATGGACATTTATTCCTTGCCCATGGATCAGTAGGTTTCCTTTTATTTTTAACAAAGTAAAAAACAAAGAAGGGAATTCTACTAAAATATATCTACAGATTCAATAAAATCCCCATCAAAAGTCTAACACAATTCTTGACAGATCTTGAAAGGTCAATTCTCAATCTCATAAAAAAAAAAACAAAAGCCGAGAAGGGTTAAAACAATCCTGAACAAGATAAGAACTTCAGTAGCTACCACCATTCCTGATTTCATGTTGTTTTACAAAACTATAGTAATGAAAACAACACGGCATTAGCATAAAATCAGACATGTTGATCAATGGAATTGAATTGGAAATCCATACACGATGCACATACCTATGGACACCTGAGTTTTGATAAGGAAGTCAGAAATATACACTGAAAAGAAGATAGCATTTGTAAACAGTCTTTGTCAAACTAGATCTTTGCACGCAGAATGCAAACAGATTTATATCTATCACCCTGCACAAAAACTCAACTCCAAATGAATCAAAAATTTTAACATAAAACCAGATACATTGAACCTGTTAGACATGAAAGGGGGAAATAGCTTTGAATGCATTGGCACAGGAGATATTCTTAACAGAACACCAGTAGCAAAGATACTATAATCAACAATTATTAAATGGGACTTCATGATACTGAAAAGTTTCTGTACTGCAGAGAACACCATCCTTTGGACAAATCAGCAGTCCATAGAATGAAAAAAGTTTTGCCAACTCTGTATCTGATAGTGGACTAAGGTACAGATCTACACAGAGAATTCTCAATAGAGGTCACTCAAAGGGACCAGAGACACTTAAAGAAATGTTGAACATCCTTAGCATCAGCAAAATGCAAATCAAAACTACTCGGAGATTCCATCTTACACCTGTCAGAATGGCTAAGATCAATAATACATGTGAAAGCTCATGATGGTCAGGATATGGAAAGAGGGCAACATTTTCCATTGCAGGTGGGAGTGCAAACTTGTACAACCATTGTGGAAATCAAAATGCTAGTTCCTGAGAAAGATGGGAATCATTCTACCTCAAGACCCAGCTATACTACTCTTGGGCTTATTTATACTCAAAGGACTCTTCATACTATCACAAGGACATTTGCTCTATACTGTTAATGCTACTGTGTTCATAATAGCCAGAAATTGGAAACAACTAAGTTGGCTCTTCCATTGAAAAATGAAGAAAGTGTGATACATTTACACAATGGAATATTACTCAGCTGTCTTAGAAAATAGACATCATGAATTTGTAGGCAAGTGGATGGTACTAGAAAAATAGCATGCTGAGTGAGGTAATCCATACCCCAAAAGATATATATGGTATGTGTTCTATTCACGTATATGTGGACATTGAAAGTTAAATAAATGGTAATTGAGCTATAATCAATAGATCTAGTGAGATTAGGTATAGAGGAAATTACTTGGGGGAGGGACATGAATCTCCCTTGGAGGGGAAAGCAGAATAGATTTTATGGGTGTGCTGCGTGTCAGGGAATGGGAAGAGGAGGAGCAGGTGGAGAGGAGGAGGGGACATGGAATTCAGGGAGTGATGGCTTGAATTGAGGGGCATTTGAAGGGTGGTATAGAAACTTAGAACAGTGGAAACTCCCAAAATATATAAAGATGATCCTAATGAAGTCTGCAAATCATGAGGGAGACAGAGTCCCAACTGGCTTGTCACCAAAGATTTCTATATTGGAATCAGCTTACACCCAATTGAATTGTAGGTCAAAGGAGTCCCATGAAAAAAATCTCCAAAACAGCTTGGTTTGTTGTCTAGAAAATAAGTTATACAAATTTGCAGCAAGGCCCTATTGCTGAAGACAACATCCACATAAGTCATTGAACATGGAGAGGTCGACCTAGTGCCTACATAGAACTTTCAGCCCTACATTCTAGGGTCTGGTATAGACAGGTACTCTGAAGACTACCAAAGGAGAAACTTAAGCTCCGTTCAGCCACCACAAAACCTTTAATCAGTCTTGTCTGCAAAATAGGCTAGGGCAATGATGGTATAAAGCTTCTGGGAATAACCAACCAACCTGAATTGACTTAAGTCCTACTCCATGAGGTACAACTAATACCCAACAGTGCTTAAGTGACCAAAAACCAGAGACTAGCTTGCCCAGATACCTAGGATAAAACCAAATAGTACTGATCTAATAAAACAAAGTAACAATAAAATGGCTCCTTATGATATTTTGCTATAGTCCTAGATCAGTACTTTATTAAGCCATCATCAGAGAAGCTTCCTCCTGATAAGAAAAAATGCAGAAAACCACAGCCAGCACACACACACACACACACACACACACACACACTCAGAAAGAGAGGGGGATGTGACAGAAACAGAGACAAACAGAGAGAGAGACAGATACCTACCTACCTACATACATACATACAGACAGACAGACAAAGAGACAGAGATATACTTTAGAACACACAGCTCTAAATGCAACATAGAAGATGGAAAGAGTGGAAGAGCCAGAGGGGATGGAGGACACCAGGAGAACAAAACTCTCTGAATCAACTAAGCAAAGTTTATATGATCTTACTAAAACTGAAGCAGCAAGCACAAGGCTACAGGGGTCTGCCCAGGTCTTCTGTGTTTATAATTTCAGTTTACTGTTTTTATGGGACTCTTGAGCATATGAACAAGTAGGTCTCTGATTCTTCTGCCTTCTCTTGGGGTTCTTTTTCTTCTGTTTATTCCCTTGTTCAGTCTCAGTGTGGTGAATCTTGTTTTATCTTATATTTTATTTTGTTGTTTTCTGATTATATCTTAGAAGTCTGTTTTTTCTAATGGGAGACAGAAAGGGAGTAGATCTAGTTGGGAGCAGAGGTGGGGAGGAACTGAGAGCATTAGTGGGAAGACGAACTGAAATCAGGATATAATGTATGAGAAAAGAATCTATTTTTCATAGAAGCGGGAAATACTATCCTAAAGACAACCATGTCCAGGTCTTGTGAGATTATTCAAGCTAAACAACCCAGGAACCCTACCCTACCTCTTGATTTTCACACATGAGCCATTTCCTACAGATCCAGCATGCTGTTCCCCTGCTGCTGGGCCTATGCCTTGTGACTCTGTACAGCGGTTTTTTTCTTCGTGGAACTGTAAGGAAGGAAGAGCAATTCAACTCTCCAAGTGTCTTTGTGCTATGGTTTGTCATCACAGGGATCAAAGTTCTCTAATCCAGGAAGGACGAATCTGATCTTTCCCTGTTTTTTAGCTTCTGGGGGCTGCTGGTGTCCTTGTGGATTCTTGACTTGCAGAAGAAACACACCTCTGTCTTTGCCTTCATCTTCACAGGTATTTATCTCATATGCATGGATGTGCTCATTCATTTTTCATATGGATGCCAGTTACACTGGACTGTGGCTCAATCTATCCCAACCCTATATAGTTTCATTATTACTAATTATAGATGAAAAGACTTTATTTTAAAATAAGGCTACAATTTCAGGCATTGAGTCATAATTTTAAGATAAAAAGGAGGCATAGACAGGCAAGTTAACCAATGACAGGAAGTAATGGCTTAAAGTCCCACTATCTTATGATCTATCACCTTATTTGTAGGTTTATATCCAAGAAAATGGGTGCCATAGAGACCAAAAAAGTATATACAAATCAAGAATTCTCATTTATAAACGTTAGTCACCTAACTAAGCAATCCAAATTCACAGAGAAACTGATGAATAAATGATGATAAATTCTTTGCTAAGTCCAAACCAGCATGCAGGGATGAACTCTTCAAAACACTGCCTTCCTGTGGCACTCAGTAACTGACTCCATAGGCCAATGGTGAGAGATGTCAGAGCTGTGTTTGCTTCTTGGGGAGGAAAACCAAAGAAGAGTGTGTCAGGAACTTTGAATTAGCAAAATATCAGCACCTTGGTTTGCAAATTTTGCAAATGCTTGTCCAAATTCATGTCTATATAGAGAGTCAGAAGCTGTACATACAACATTTGCTTATATTCTAGTATGTGATATATCCTTTTAAAACATTTCTTTAAAATGGGAATTGCCATAAAGTGTATCTTAATGTTTAATATTATGAGAGAATGAATGAGTTAAGCTTTTCCTTCTTTCCTTATCACTCAGGAGACATCACTGATTTTTTTTTTTTACTGTGCAAGCTTAATCATCCAATAGCACACAGAATGGAGATGAAGATAAAGACAGGCAAAATGAGGAAGAAAGTCACCCTTCAATCCTCTGAACTGAGCACAAACGCCATTGACCTCGAGTGACAGATTCACTGAGTCCATCCAGAGCTCATGGTGATTTGTGTTTCACTAGAAACCACTCCAGATGAACGCTGTGGGGAGGACATCGGTCTTGGGGTTACTGATCTCCGTCATTATTTTGGTGCCTGGTAAGTGTTACATTCTGAGGTTTTTAGGAAATGAAATTATTCTTCAGGCTAACTTTTGACTAGGATAATCCTAAACCTCAACCTTCTGACTCCTGGGATTGCAGGCATGTACCTTTGTTGCAGGCTAACAGAACAAGTTTAACACTCTACAGGTTACTTTTAAGCTCATTATTTTTAACAAACAGGTTTTCTACAAATATTTTGTCAAAGAGATTATTCTGGTAGTTGTTATCATGACTTTAAAGATGAGTGACTGACTGAAAAAAAATGTTTTAGTAGATTTGTTGCTTCTCCCATATTTAAGGTTGTACGAGAGAGAAAGAGAGAGAGAGAGAGAGAGAGAGAGAGAGAGAGAGAGAGAGAGAGAGAGAGAAAAGGAAAGGGAGGAAAGGAAAGGAAAGGAAAGGAAAGGAAAGGAAAGGAAAGGAAAGGAAAGGAAAGGAAAGGAAAGGAAAGGAAAGGAAAGGAAAGGAGGAATTTCTGAGGAAAGAATCAGTGGGATCCAGCGTAAAGTGGAGGCACTGAAATCAGATAGGAAGGCACAGTCCTCAAGTGAAAAGGGGGCAAGGTGGCCTGGAAACAGGTCAGTTTATAGACTGGTGTCATCGATTGCTGAGTCTTAAGCATTGGAAGTAAAGTTATTGGAAGTTGTTAATGGAAAGAGAGGGCAAGATAAGAACCAGAGTCTGAAATAACTATTACAAAGATGGGACATGCCAGCCTGCTAGCTAAGATGAGAGGACTATAGTCCTAGGTCTGTTTCACCAGGATCACAGTTTCTAAGCAGACTGATCAACATAAAAGCAAATTGACTTTTTTTTCAAGATAAAAATACCAGTGCACTTCCTTTTACTTCAAAATGTATAAAATATAAGTCTGACATAAAATACAAAATTAATAATCCATTTTAAGCAATCAAGAAAACATGACAGACCTTTACATGAAGTAAATGTAACCACCTCCAAATATTTTTTAAAACTGTATATATATGTATTTAACATGTATGTGTGTTCCTGTGTGTTTCTGTGTGTGTGTGTGTGTGTGTGTGTGTGTGTGTGTGCACGTGTGCGCGCATGTGCACCCAGGACACAGCATTTTTTGGAGGTCACAAGACAACCGTAGGAGTTGTTCTTTTTTTCTGTGTGGGTTCCAGGGTTCAAATTCAGGTCTGCAGCTGTGACTGCATATGCCTTCACCTCCTGAGCCATCTTGCTAGCCCCTAATTTTCTCAAATGTAGAGATTTGTATTGTGATACAGCACATAATGGACTTTGATAAATGTGCCTAGGTCACTTGAAAAAAATACATATGATGTACATTGGAATTGTTTTGTGAATATCTCTTTGGTCACTATGATTAATACTGGTATTAATATGTTACATGTTTATACTACTTTTCAAAGTTCTGATTGCTCAATCCATTTCCGAAGAAGAGGTGTCAAAACCTCCATATGTGATTGTGAAACTGTCTACATGTCGCTTAATTTAGTTGAATTTTGCTTTATGTGATTTGAACCTTCATTACTAG
Organism: Myodes glareolus; assembly: GCF_982192425.1. Classification (NCBI taxonomy): domain Eukaryota; kingdom Metazoa; phylum Chordata; class Mammalia; order Rodentia; family Cricetidae; genus Myodes; species Myodes glareolus. The sequence goes on from NC_142027.1 coordinate 51,781,811, forward strand.
CTATGTACTTAATAACAACAGTTAACATTGTACGATTTAAAATTATGAGTAACCCTTTCTGCTTTTGAATAAATTTTCTGTTATTAATATAGACTCTAGTTTCTTTTATCCCCTCTCCTTCCTTTCCCTCTATCATGTTGTGTGCAGTTAATAATTTGCAGCTAGAAGTTTTTGGTTATTTTACATTATCACCAGTTATGCTTGTAACTACCTGCCAGAACGTGGTTAAAAGAATAACCCGTGGGGAACACTGAGAGGCTCAAAGACGAAAGGCAGGGGGACTTTTTTTTAAAGTGTATTTTCTTTCTTGTATTGTTCTTGGATGTGGTTTCATGACTTCTGTGTTAAATATTTACATTTAATTTATTAGACATATATACTTTTGTTGGATGTCAGATTGTTACTATAGAAGCCAATTTGGTGAAAGGATTGCTGGGTGCTGTCCTCAGTGGCCCCTGAATCTGGAAATGGCCTTCTGCCTTGATTTCATGCTTTCCCAGATATTATCTTAGTATTGTGCTAGGCAAATTTTATTTAAATTCATCTGTTCTGAGAAAGTTCAGAAGGTCTTCTTTATTAATATGTATTATGTGCTTACTGGCAATTATTTGCATGTTTTTCTGAACTCAAGCAGTCTTCCTAGGATCATTGTTTCTTTGTTACATTAGTGTATGAAAGTATATTCATTCATTCATTCATTCATTCACTCATTCATTCTTTTATGTCCTGACAATGCTTAAGCATACATGGGCAGCCTGTTTATGACAGTTCTCCAGCTGTTCTATCCTGGGCAGTCCTGTGCTATTGTGATACCCCAGATTCCACAATCTTCCTTATGCTGTCTATCCAGTGTTTTGGGGGCTTTCCTCTTCATCTTATCCTGTGCACTCCTCCAAGCAGTACTGTCTTCGGGTATCTGCCGTCATTCATTCTCATAACAGTGAGAATGTATGAAAGTACACTGAAACTGAAGTAAGGTTGTCTACAGCATTAGGCTGTAGTCTGCTCCATCCTTTTTGGTCTTCTTACTCCAGATCCCACAGACACCAATCTGCACAGGTCAGTGAAAGTCAACACTACTAACCCTCCACATGCATGCACATATCACCAGTCATTTTAATTTTATTCATGCTTCTAGGTAGGTAGTGATTATTTTGCTGGGTTTTTGATTGACATTCCTTTATAGTTACTAATCTTTTCCATGTGTCAACTGGCCATTTGACTATCATTAGCTATGATACTAGTATCATAATACTATGATATTAGTATCATTAGCTACTCTGAAATTCATGATTCTCTTGCTTCCCCCTCTGTCCAACCATGCCTGGCTCAGGGCTATTTTATTGTGAGAAATTCTGCAGAACCCAAGGAAAGGATGAATATAGGGTTAAGGAACCATATAACCAGAAAGTGGACAGAGGAAAGGACACCTATCCTGTTCCTACCTCTGTTTTGTATCATTTCTGCTGATCAGTCACAAGGTTGATATCAGGAAGAGAGGGGATGAACTCTTTATGGTTCTGTTCCTACAGGTCTTGAGAATGACTGTTTCTTCATCTGTATGGTGTTCAATATTAGACCAAACTGCTGTTTTAACTTCAGCACAATGGCTATGCTTTAATCTACTGGCATTGAGCCAGCAATTGCAGCTCCAAGGTTACTGGCCTGCTTCTCTAGCAGTAGCTTGGCTGCTCATGGCAAAGCCTGGCAGGAATTCTGTTCCCGGGGGCACTGGTTCTGTTGCTTCTACTAAAGGTAGCTTTAACTAAATCTCTATCGTTTTATTTATAAATAAGAATGAAGATTCAAAGGCCAGATTGAAAAACTGCTAGCTCAGAGAGGCAACTATCTAACCTTTTTTCCTTGCTAGCATTTCCAAAGAGTGTGAGTCTCTCTCCACTAAAACATAAAAAAGCTGTGCCTCTCCAACTCCCTCCCTACTCTTCCTGTGTCTCTCTATCTCTCCTGGGTCCCCTCTGATGCTCTATGATTACTTTCCATCCACTGGTTGCTAATTCAGTCTCCTGACCCATGGTTAATTTTATTTAATCAATGCAAATGCAAACTTGGGGTTCACAGTATAATAGTTTACAGTATAGTATTTCCCTTTGCTCCCTCCTTTATGTCTAAATAAAAACAAATGTGTTTAACTCTAATACACTAAGATCATAAATAATAGGAGCAATTATGAAATGAGGATTTGTTCAAAATTCTCAGTCTACTGTATTGGCAAATTTAGAAAAGCTACTCTATTATCTATCCTATTGTGGGGAGTTCAAAGTTTTGTTCCTAATTCATTTTCTATCCTAACTTGCATTACCAACTCAAAACTATCTTCTTAGACCTCAAAACATTTTCTTAGGTAAACATTTTAAGCTGTTATGTCTCTCAACCTTATATAATGTATACCTCTTTTGTGAGTTTCTTTTCTAAATTTGGCAACAAGGAAAACAGTAACTCTATCTTGTCTTCAACTTCTTCAGAGATCTAAGAAGTATTTAATATTACCTGAGTAAATAGGAAGTATAGTGCGAATAACTTCCAAAGCTATGGAAATGACAGAAGCAGTTGCCTGCCTGCATAGTCACCCAAGGTTTCTCTGCAACTTTGGGGCATCCATCTTTGGAGTACAGGTCTAGAATATCTGACAGATTTTTCTGTGAAGCAGGAATTTTGAAGGACTGTGTTACTTTTATTGGCAAAGTTCAGCAGTCACCTTTTACTTCCTGCTCATTCAATTTAGACAGCATACTCTCAGTAGTCGAGGCAAGGGCAGTTTCTTGACCAATGGTGGTGCGGGAGAATTGTCTGTATTCTGTCAATCATATTTTAAATAAATGCTGATTGGCCAGGCAGGAAGTTTAAGCGGGAAAACAAGACAGGAAGTAGAGGTGGAGCAAGGAGAACGGGAGTATTCTGGTCCTGCCCAGACCACCGAAGAAGCAACATGTGAGCTGACAGCTGAAAAGGGTACCAACCCATATGGCTAACATAGATAATAATAATGGGTTAATATAAGTTACAAGGGCTAATAAGAAGCCTGACCTAATGGGCCAATCAGTTTATAATCTTATGGAGTCCTGTGTGTGATTTCTTTGGGACTTGCTGGCTGTGGGGTACCAGGCAGGATAGAAACCCCAACAAGCTGGCCCTTCATGCTACACAATGGTCAACCTTGTCTCAACGAGAGCAACCTTCATGTGGAGGGTTGTTGAAGTCCACCATTCTTTTATGTGGTACATTGGTGCTGCCAGAATCAGACATGTCTTATTGTCACAAAAAGCCTTAAGTTATTGAAACACCATAATGCCATATTCTGTAGGTCTCTGAAATATTTAAAGACCACCTATCTAATATATTTCTGTTTATCATTGAAAACATACTTAATATATCTACATGCTTGATTATTATAGATGACAAACTACTGCTCTATATTTCTTAATTATACATTATACTTTTAAATGACCTGCATAGTACTGTACCTTATGCAAGAATAGAAACATATGTACAGTATGAGGAAATAACCTTAAATTTGTATAAATATACAAAAATATTTTATACAAGAATGATAACAAACATAGAAAGTGTATTCTAACAAATGTAACCTTAAATTTGTAGCAATATACAAAAATTCCTACCAATGAAAAATATTTTATATTAATAGATGCTTTTTAGTTCAAAGAGGATTCTATAATCTGTCCTTTAATTCTATTCTTTCCATATCCTTTATCATATACTTTCCACCCTTTTATTTTTGAAAGAGATCCTTGAATCCAATCTCTTGCTCTGCTCACTTATCATTACCTATAACAATTTGCAAACAATTCCGCTAAATGATTACAGACATTCAAAATTCACTGAGTGACCACCCCACCTCTTGGGAATGTGGGCGTCATACTCTTAAAATTACTTCCTGTTGTCTGGGGGCAATGGCATCTTTAAGAGGCCTGGAGAAAATCAGGATAATGTTGAAGTCCTGGGAGAGTTAGTTGTATTAATTTTTTTAGTCTCTGGGATTTGAAAAAGTGTAGGTTTTACTTGAAATCTCAGCTGGATACTCTGTCAACCTGGACAATCTCAACTAACTGCCTTGAAACTGGCCTGAGTAATTTGTAGTCCAAATTCAATCTTTGTGTGATGTTTGTTAGCTTAATGGTATTACCATAATCCAGGTGGAATTGTCATTGTGGGGTTTCATCATCTTTTGGAAGACTTCAAGTGTCATTGTTAGGATTGGTCATGGTTCACTGCAGAAAACTTAAACATTTAAAAAGTCATATGCAGCAGATATCAGAGAGCTTAAAGATCCACAATCTATTAATTATTTCAGGATATACAAACTTAATTCATAGTTACTTGGCTCAGACTCAACCTGAAATCATGTACATGAAACTAAATGAAACCTATTTCTAGAATTAGTTTGTACTCTCTATGATCATTATTATCATGGCATAAATTTTAAATACGTATTTTTAGCTTATTGCTTTATATATTATTAAATAAATAATAGTAATAGATAATTATACAAAGTATGTTATACCTATATAATATAAATTATATATTAATAATGTTATATTATATGTAAATTACTATATAATAGTAATCTTTAACTTTAACTTTAGAAGTAATATTTATATCTCAGTGACAATAGAATAGTCCCTTAATTTTGGCTGTCTTCTGTCCCATATCAGGTGATGGAGAAAGAGAGCTGCTTGCTTCATTCCCTGCCACTTAGACCCGAAATAATCACACAGAAACTTTATTACTTAAAACGCTGCTTGACCCATTAGCTCTAACTTCTTATTGGTTAACTCTTACATCTTAATTTACTTCATCTCCATTAATCTGTGTATCACCATGAGGTTGTGGCTTACCAGCCACTCTGGCGGTAGCTCCATTGCTTCTCCCTGACTCTGCCCTTCTTTCTCCCAGCATTCAGTTCTGTCTTCCTTGTCTACTTAAGCACTGCCCTGTTATATGTCCAATGCAGTTTCTTTATTCATTAATGGTATTCAAGCATACAGAGGAAAATCACATATCAATCAGGGGACTCTTCTGATAGGAGACAGAGATTTTGGATTTTTCTTTAACAATCTTTCTTGGCTTTGGAGAAGGAGGAAGCCATGCTTCAACCCTAAAGCTAGCTTTGATTTTTAATTAAATTAGGATCAATAGATCATTTGACTTTTATATTTATAGAGAGCAGCAGGAACAAGCATTTGGGAAAATGTATAAAAAAATATCCTGTTAAAAATATGCTCAACCATTAGGACAATTTTATTCTTTATCTTGGTATATTTTTCTCTGGATGATTCATTCAGATGTCTCTTATGTCCAGTGATTATCAGCTTCCTTAGTTGGATGCTTTCATTCTCCTGGACAGACAAAAACAAAACCTTTTCCCAACCCTAATTTTGGGGAGTTACTTTTCTGTTAGATTATATCTTTGTTAAGACAAAGTGGCTTTTTTGGCAACAGAACAAGTGTTATATTTTAATAATAAAAGTTATTGTTATAATTATTATTTTCTTACTTGATCAAATAAAGGCATTTATTAGTCTGAAAAGTTAGTTTGGATTGCATGGCCAAGTTGTTCAATAAATCAGAGGTGTCGCCAGGCGGTGATGGTGCATGCCTTTCATCCCAGCACTCAGGAGACAGAAGTGGGCCGATTCCTATGAGTTCAAGTTCAGCCTAGGCTACAGAACTAGGACAGGTTCCAAAGCTACACAGGGAAATGCTGTCTCATATAAACAAACAAACAAACAAACAAACAAATAAATAAAGAGGTGTCTCCTGCTGGAATACAATCTATATCAATCTTGATGGTATCCATTTCATTTCTTCTCCCATAGAAACAAAAGCAAAAGCCCTTCCCCATCATAAGACATCATGCTTTCCATTTTGTGGGCAACATATATACAGGCTGATTTAATTCAATAGTTTTTTTTTTTTATTAACCAATGTCTCTCCACAGCTGCTGTTCCTTGTTCATTAGCATTTAAATTTTTAAAAGCCAATAAAGTATTGTTTAATCTAGCTATAGGGGTCTTTACTACTCTTTTCTGTTTATTCAGCATATCTTCTTAAGTGGGATTAGATCTTTCTATAATTGCTTATCTTGTAGGATTGTGTAATATACCTGTAATATGCTTGATGTTGTAATATGTAAAAAACTAGTTTATTTTACTAGAGACATTTGCTGGAGTTTTGTTAGTCTTAATTAGTATATTTATTCTCATAATTGCCATGACTTCTAATAAGTGTGTAATTTCAGAATTAGTCTTTTAAGAAATTAAATTAGTTGCCAACTGAAATTCTATAAGTGTATGCATGTTATGGTGCACATATTTTCATTTTTCAAATTCTGAATAGTGAAACAGATCCATTTGCCAAATATCATTTCTTTGAGTTCACTTTGGGTCACTTACAGCAGGTAATGGAGTTTGATTATACAAAGAACAAGTAGGACATATCTTTATAGTTTTTTTGACCTATTTCCAAGTACTAGAAAGATCTTTTCTCAAACCTTTGTTGTTAACATGGTATTTCTTATGAAATTCTTAGACTTCTAGCATATTTCTTACCTATAGCTGATAAATTTCATTATTATGTTGTGCTAGAGGGTCTGGTAGACATGTATGGGATCTGATACACGTTATATACAAAGGATGATTTCTATTTCTGATTACTTGTTGTAATTGAATAAATAAAAATGTTAATTCTGGAACTGAGACATGAGCAGAAGAGCAATTTAAACCATATCAGAGACACCAGACCCATGAATTTATAGGACACGTTAAACCAAGGAAAGTGTATGAAGTCCTCACCTGAACTTAAAAGTGATGCAAACCTAGCCCTCAACGAGTGACCACAGGCTAATCTGTTATTTGATACATGGGGTATGCTTCAAGGACCAGCAAGAGGACTCCTCATTGTTCTTGGAACTTTGCATTTGCTTATTCCCCTACTGTTGACACAGCCTGCTTGGCTGACTGTCTATTTTCTCATCTGAAACTGAACTTGAACCTGGACCTGGCATTTCCTGCTCTTGACCCACATTTTGGTTTTTCCCCTTGCAGTTTGCATTTTCCTGCAAACCCTAACTGTAACAGCGCCAGCAGCTGCTCCCTCCTGGACCAGGTCTGGCTCCTTCTCTCATCAATACAGGCTCTTCAGCTCACTTCTGGAACTATGTTTTGGCCTCTTTAACTTGTATTCATTTTATAAACTTTATTACATATATATATATATATATATATACACACACACATATATATATATGTTTAATAATAACTTAGTAAAGCAGACTATATGATGACGGTGATGATGATGATAATAATAATATACTTATTTACCGTGTGCTGTGTGATGTGAGAGTTGATATTGGGAATAAAGATTGAGAGAAAAGAACTGGTAATTTCCTTGGCTGGGTTTTTAGGACAAGTAGGATTATATGATAAATTTCTGGCATTCAAAGTACTAAACCTTATGAATTTATTGTTCTTCAATAATTTTTTTAAAAATCTGAATCATCAGAAATAAGCTCAGCAGTTTCAATATGCAAAACAACACTTTCTACATTTTGAGAATCAGTAACTAAATTAAGAGATTCAGGAAAATCTAATAATACCATGAGAATAGCATATAATTCTGATTTCTGAACTAAATCATAAGGGCTTTGAGCCACTTAATTTTCCTCACTTAAAAGCCATCTTTCTTGATTTCTTTCCATCAGTAAAGTATGTAGAAGCTCCAGAAATTAGTGTTACTTTTATTATAAGAGGGAGTATCCAATTAGCTCTTCTTATAAGCAGAAGTCATTTGTTTTGGGGATATTTGTTGCTAATCTCTCCCAAGAAATTATTGCAAGCTCTTTCCATTGTTCATTTTCTTCCCATGAGGCAATTGAACCTTGGTAAAGGTACCCCAATTTCTTCTCAGTCTGTTCTTGCTAATTGACAAAGTCTCAATTTTCCTTTCAGAATCAATCCAGAAAACTTTTCTACATAGGTTTTTAATTTTTTACTCTATTTTTGTAGTAAAGATATCCATTCTAGAATATTGTCTTCTTTCTGCATAAGAATTCTTGTTGGAGAATAGGTAGAAGGTAAAATAGCCAGAATACAATCTATTTATGAATCTAATTGTTAAAAATATGCACCCTGTAATTTTTTTAAATCAGAGCCAATTCTCTCTCATCCTCAACTGATAGTTTTCTTGTACTATTTAAGACTTTTTTATTTCATGCATTTTGAAAAAAATAGCTCTTAAGTTATTAATTCAATTATGGTCCATAGCCAGTTAAAATATCCCAGCAATATTTGAAAAATAATTAAGAGTTTGTATTGTTCTCTCTTGATTTGTATTTTTTGTGGTTAAATTTTCTGTAAACCTATCTTATGTATTAAATAATTAATAGATTCTCTTTGAATTTTTTCAGGAACAATTTGCAATCCCCAACAAGGCAAAATTCTCTGTATCAAAGGTTTTTTCCAAAGTATCTGTTTCTGTATCAGCCAAGAAGATTCTTTCATATAATATTTCTAAGAAGCTTTTGCTAATTTATGGTTTGTTTCTGAGATTGGAGAGGAGTGTTAATGTGTTTTCCATTGTTGCAACAAATTATTTCACCATAAATTCATTGCTATGGTAGCCACATATGGTTTTAATTTTCCTGTCTATTCTTCTGTCCCTGTACACTCAACACATCTTGCATTTTTTTTTGCATGAGGTAAAGTTCTAGATCCTAGAAGTTGTACATTTACCTCATAAAGAAGCCAATTTGGATGCCAAAATTTTGGTAGAATCATTGTTACATCTGCACCATGTCTCCAAAAGAATCCCAGTCCTTCTGTTCTTCCAAAACAAAACAAAAAAAGCTGTGACACTCTAAATCCCTCCTTACTACTTTCTGTATTTCTCTCTCTCTCCTGGATGCCTTCTGATGCGCTATGACTACTTTCTGTCAACTAGTTGCTAACTCAGTCTCTTGAACCATAATTAAGTTTATTTAATCAATTCAAATCCAAACTTTAGGTTAAATGGTGATTGACTATCCTCCAATAGATGACATCTTGAGAAAGAAGTTTAATCAAGTCAGCTCATGCATTATGCCTACCTGGCAAGGGGCTGGAAGAAGGGAAGCAGAGCTATTCTACAAACTATTTGACAAAATAAGGTTGCTCATAAAAGGAAAATAATTGATTAGGATGTATTAATCTATTTTTAAAGATGTTGAGAAAGATGTTGACATATGATGATACAACTTCTAATTACTATTTTATAATCATTTAAATATTTAAAACTCTTAACAGTTTCTAGAGTCAAGATATTCAGGTATGGATTAGAATCAAATGACAGAGAGGGACTCATTACCCATGACAGAAGGTACTATTCTTCTTTATCTTGTGGTCAGCACTGTGGCTTTAATTATGGGATGACATCTGGAGAAAGTATTTTAAATAAGATATCTTATGCGGTATGCCTACACTGGACATGGCAAGGAGCTGAAAGAAGGAAAGAAGAGTTAGAGGACAATTTGACAAAATAAGGTCATTCATAAATGGAAAATAATGGATTAATATCTTAAAAATGTAATTTCCAAGGTGTTGAATATCAGTGATGATTAAACTTCTAATTAATGCCTTACAATGATTTAAATATTTTAAAATTCTTATTTAAATATTTTCTAGAGTCGAGTTGTATAAATGGAAATCAAACATCACAGAATGGTTTATTACCTGAGACAGAAGGTACTTTCTTCTTTATCTTGTGGCCAGCACTGGGGGAATGCAGAGTTCACTTTGCTTAGAAACAGTGACTAATGCTTTGGCTTCTGGAGAGACTTAGGATGAGTGGAAGCATCTGGTGATGTGAGAGTTATGGCAGGAGGGACCCTGAACAATGGCCTCTGCACCTTTGCTGTCTTAGAGTAAGAAAGACTATGGGATAACACCCTCCCAAGTCTGTGCTAAAAAACTCTTGGTCATCTAATTAGATGACCTTTATCTGATGTGACTTGTGAGGACGTGAGGACACAAAGGGGCAAGTGACACTGAAATGGTGTAGTTGAGATGGTTAATACAATGCTTACCAGAGTCAAGGCTTTCACAGCGACTTCTGCTCCTGTTAAAGTGGTGATGTCACTGACTCTTTTGTCACAGGTGACTATAACAGATAATTTTGTTGAGTAATTGCCACTAAGCAAACCTGTATCCATCATGGATGCTAAGTCAGTATACAGGCAATGAGAGGTTTTATAGTACATGATGCATGCAGCGCACAGGCATTGAAGTTTTACTTTAAACAGTGAATAATATATTTAGTTCTAATAGATTGAACACACAGAAACAAGAAATATGAAAATATTGAATTTATCTGGAATACATTCATGAGTCAAGCAATGCTCTTGTGTTAACTTCATATACGCTGCTGTAGACAGACTTAACACAGGTTTCCTTTTCTTGTTCTTTTTGTGTGTGTGTCCAGGTAACACTACACTGTTTGTACAGATGGGTGCAAAGGCTTCGCTGTGCTGCCCTGCTCTTCCAGAGACAAAAGCAGTATTAATAATGTGGGTCATAGCCCCCAGAGCCCAGCCTCCCTGCAGAGTATCCTACAAAGTAGATACAAAGGAGATCAATGAAACCAATTGTATGGACAGAAGAATCACCTGGGCCTTCACACCTGACCAGAGTCCTGAGCTTCAGATCAATGCAGTGGCCCTCGATCATGACGGGCTTTATTCATGTGAAATGTTAGCACCTCAGGGGAATTTCCTAAGGAGACATGACCTCCAAGTGCTAGGTAAGTGACGTGGTCACATATCGTGGTATTTCAGGTCACCAGATTGTAGATAGAAACAGACGCCTTTGTAATTTGTGACAAGACTAAATCTTTTTTCCCTTCCATCTCCACAGTGCCTCCAGCCGTAACCCTGCTTCCAGGGGTAAACAGAACAGCAGTTTGTGAGGCACTTGCAGGCAAGCCGGCTGCGCAGATCTTTTGGACTCCAGATGGGGATCACATCACTAAGCAGGAATTACACAGCAATGGCACCGTGACTGTCAGGAGCACATACCACTGGGAGCAGAACAATGTGTCTGCTGTGTTCTGCTTTGTCTTCCATCCGACTGGCAACCTGACTCTGTCCATAGAACTCAATCAAGGTCAGTGTCCCCCCTCTGTTTTAAAGAGTAAATACCTGATATTTAACTTATTCTTTTGCGAAAGAAAAGTGTTCTATTTTCATTCTGTTTGTGACAAATGCTGTGGACAAATCCACTTAGAGGAGGAGAGAGGAAAGTCAGGACAACTCAAACAGGAACCACGGAGCTGTTTACCAGCTCCTCAGACCTGTGCTACTATCTCACCTGCCCCAGGAGTGGGGCCACCCATAGTGCCCTGGCCTCTTGGGTAGATCTAGGCTGTGTCAAGTAGAGAGTTAATGCTAACTAGGACAGTAGATCCACTTCAGACACCAGTAACAAGTTTTCAGTTATCTATCACCTGTATGTAGTTCTTATCAACTAGCTATAAAGTCATGATGTTTTCATAAACTGTGTATCAGGGTCAATAATTTGGTAGGATGGTTCACAGACCTTAGGATGTATTTTGTTTTATCTACCTCCCCTCTCTGTCCTTCTATTCTTCTCCCCCCCTCTGTTTCTCTCCCTGTCTTTGTCTCTCTTCCCATCCTCTCACTTCTCTTCTGCTGCTTCTGTCCCTAGAGGCCTGTCCCTCCTCTCCTCCCCCATTTTAAGTTCCCTTTCCCTTAATAAAAATCCCTCTACCGAGTTTTGTGTTATGGTGTCTTTCTCATGCAAGCTTTTAAATTATAACATTAGCTTCTTTAATAAATGGTGTTGGGATAAACCAGATAATCTTAATTAGTGAAGGAAAAAAATAACAGAAAATCCTTTGGTAAATTCCGAGGTCAGAGGTCAGAGGAAGTAACTTCTGGACATGACAGGGAGGGTATCTAAACTCACAAGCTTCCAGGAATGCAGTTTTCTGCACAAGATGAAACCAATCAAAATTTATCATGAAGTGTAAAGGGGCTCCTGATTCCACACACTGACAAATGAGGAACCAGGAACAGTTAACAGTATCTTGAGGAGAGAGAGTCAGTTACCTTTATGGCTGTTGTACCTCACAGGTTCCTACCCAGGAGGATATGGGCAACATAAACTGAAGCCAGTGTGTTATAAAAACAAAGACAAAAAGTTGGTGGGTTGACAAAGCACCATGTGGGTCTGGTCAGAGGTAGGAGAAGGAGTTCAAGGTGTATATGATCAAGATACATCGTATGAGATTCTCAAAACTTTTTTTGAAATAAAAAAGAACAATAACTTTCAAAAGTTTAAAATTTGCATGGGATGCCCTTCAGACAGAGGACTCAGAGGATTTAAGCTGGATTTGACTTGAAAGTCTCCTCCCTGCCACTAACTTTCATAGTCACCAAAGGGGTGTGCAAAGTTCCCCAAAAGGGAAGCACTTGGTAGTACCACCTAGCTATGAAGCTTGTGAACCACAACAATAACCAGCAAGGCTGGTCCCTAAGGTTCAGTAGTGGTAACCACATCTTGGCAGCAAACTAAAGCTGTCCAATTATATTAAAGACCCACTCAATAGGAGGAAGATCATGCCTGGTACCTGTCAGAATGGCTAAGATCAAAACCAGGAAGGACTGCTTATGCTGGAGAAGATGTGGAGTAAGAGGGGTACATCATCATTGCTGGTGGGAGTGCAAGCTTATACAGTCATTTTGACAGTTTCTCAGAAAACTAGGAATTAATCTATTTCAAGATCCAGCTATATCACCCCTGGGCATATACCCAAAGGATGCTCAATCATGCCACAAGACACTTGCTCAACTATGTTTGTAGCAGCATTATTTGTCATAGCCAGAATCTGATGCCCCTCAACTAAATAATGGATAATGAAAATGAGGTACATTTGCACAATGGAGTATTAGTCTTCTGTTAAAAACAATGATGAAAAGGAAATTTGAAGGCAAATGGATGGAACTAGGAAAAAAACATCCCGAGAAATATAATTCAGACCAAGAGAAATAAACAAGGTATGTACTCACTCATAAGTGAATATTAATTGTAAAATAAAGGATAACCATGCAGAAATCCACAGACCCAGAGAGACTAGATAACAAGAAGAACCCAAGATGAGACACATGGATGTCTCTGGGAAGGGGAAAAAGAAGAGATGTTGTGGGTGGAGTGGGGGTGGATGGGCATGGGAATTTAAGGGTTTGGTTTGGGGAGTAGGTGGAAGTTGAGAGTACTGAACAAGAATACTTGAAAAGGTGGCTTTTGGGGATCAGGCAGAAACCTGATGCAGGGGAAAACCCCTTGAATCTATAGGATGATCCCAACTAAGACTCCTAGCAGTAGTGGATATAAATGAACTAGGCATGTCCTACGATCAGATTGGTGACTACCCCAATTGCTATCAGAGAGCCTTCATCCAGCACCTGATGGAAACAGATATAGAGATCACCAGCCAAACACTAGGCTGGGTGCCAAGAATTCTTTTGAAGAGAGGGAGGAAGGAGTATAGAAGCCAAAGGGTACAAAGCCATCAAAGAAAATCCACAGAAATCTGTAACTTGGCTTATAGTAAATCACAGAGTTTGAACCAACAACCAGGGAACTTAATTGGGACTGATCTAATACGTAACTGTTGTGTAACTGGGCTTTGAACACTGGGAGCATGACAGCCCCTAACACTTTGGCTGACTGGAGGAACCTCTTCCTCACACTGGATTGCCTTGCCCAACCTAAATACAAGGGAAGGAAATTAGTCTGGTAGTTTGATATGTGTTGCTTTGATGATACCCATGGGAATTCTGCATCTTTCTGAACAGGAACAGAGAAAGAGTGGTTTGGGGAGTGGTAGAGAGGAGCTGGGGAGTAGGAAATGGGAGGAGAGGAGGGAAGGATAACTGTGATAGTTATGTAAAATGAATGAATGAATAAAAACATTTTTTTAAAAAAGATTGTGTCTCGTGGAACTGACAGGAAAGTTTCACCCATGAAACCTCAACAAGTCAACCATCAATAGATATACACACATGGTAATGATAAATCTCATGGGTCCTCACCCCTTGTGGTTGTTTGAATGTAATTGGTTCCCATAATGTCATTGGAAGCAGCACTATAATGAGGTGTGGCTATGTCTGAGTGAGTATGGTCTTCTTGGAGGAAGTGTGTCACTGTGGGGGTGGACTTTGAGGTTTCCTATGCTAAGGAACCACCCAGTAAAGCAGTTGACTTACTGTTGCTTGCAAGATGTAGGACTCTCAGCCCCAGTACCATGTATTCCCGCATGCTGCCATGCTCCCTGTCATTATGAAAATGAACCAAAACTCTAAAACGATAAACAAGTCACTCCAATTAAATGTTGTCTTTATAAATGTTGTGATGGTCAGGTTGTCTCTTCACAGAAATGAAGACCTTAACTAAGACACCCCTAGACTAATAATTATAGATAATTAAAGGGTGCTGAGTAGGGGGAGAAGTAGCCTTCCTCAGAGATGGCCCCTAATTGGTTATCCAATACCAAGTGGCCAGTTCTGAATTCATGTACATTCAAGCAACATAAACTAAGCAGATTTCATTTGCATAGTATAGGCAAAGAAAACAATTAAGAAAAAAGGGGTTAGGAATTTAAAAGGAAGCATTGGGAGGTTGGAGGAAGGAATACAAATGGATAGAAATGAAGACATTATATTTTCATAAAATTAAAATAAAGTTTACAAGGGAACTTTTCCCTTATATAACTGGGAAGTATTGATAATAATACTTTGCATGTATTCACTGTAAAATATTTGTTAATGCCTATCAATCATAGAATCTGGACTAGGTTACTAAATTTGATCATGAAATAGTAGTATATGAGTGGTTTTTGAAGTATAATTGATAAGATTTTCTGATTTTGACATTCCCTAAAACTTTAGGAATATTGTAAGTGATTTTATAGTTCTTTGTCTTAATTTCTTTGTTATAATCATTATTGAACTGACTTGTCCTTTACCCTTGCCTGTAGTTACATGTGTTACCATCACGCTGCATTCTTTGCTGATCATTCTCTATGTGAAACTTTCCCTTCTGGGGATTATTCTGCTCATTCTAGGATGTGTTTTCTTCCAGAAGAGAAATTATTTCAGGTAGGAATAGAAAACTGCATTGTTAAGACTCCTAGAAAAGTTTGAGCTCACAGTGGACTGGGAAAGTATGTTATACGGCCTCACCATGGTGTTCCTTCAGTTCTTTTTCGGAATCGGGTTTTCTTTAAATAATGGAGCACAGGCACAGAAAACCACAGTGCTAGCAAATTTCTGCCTTGCTGAAGTTCTGAGGAGGGACTTAGCCTAGTCCTCTCTTTCAGAAACCAATGGTAGAAATGAAATTGCAGGAACTTTATGAATTTATTTGCAAGTTTCTTGACACCCATGGGTTTCTGTTCATTTCTGCTTAATTGTATTTTATAATGTTTATTTTGTTTATTTCTAGAAAATGAAAATCTAAATTTCTGAAGCCTATTGGTCTGATGACATAGCACAAGGAAACAGCCATTTGCCATCACCTTTCTCGTTGACATCCAACTTACCTGCTCCTGATGTCTTCATGGCTGTTAGAAGTCGTATGACCACCTGCAGTCATGTAGTATGAATCTACAGACAAACGCTTGGATCTTACCAACTTACATGCTATGAGTGACTATCTACCCTATCTTCCCCACGTTGCAGGTCAAGGAAGAAGAAGGCTTATCAAATGGTGGTCAACAGTGCTGACTGAATATTCTTCACCCACAATCCTCCAGGAATAGCTTCCATTGACTTCCTGTTTTTAGCACATTTTACATGATCATAAATGTTACACTGTCAGATACCATGACAAGCAACATCTTTAAGTCAGACACTAGAAGGCCTTTTTTCTTGCTTTTTGCTACCAAGTAGCTAGACAATGGTCTTTTGAATTAATCATTGAATATATATGGTGTGGGATTCCCCTCTGTATGATTTGAATATGCTTTGTAGACATTTGTTAATAAAGAAACTGTTTTGGGCCTCTGGCAGGGCAGAATAGAGTTAGGCAGAAAAACTAAAATTAATGCTGGGAGAAAGAAGGGGGAATCGAGGAGCTATCATGTAGCTGCCAAAGGAGACAGATGCCAGAACTTTACCCGGTAAGCCACAGTTTTGCGGCAACATACAGCATAAAAGAAATGAGTTAATTTAAGATACAAGTGTTAGTTAATAAGAAGCCTAAGCTAATAGACCAAACAATGTTTTAATTAATAAAGTTTTTGTCTGATTATTTCGAGTATGGGTGGCCGAAATGAAAAAGCAGTTTCCGCCAACATATATAGCTATGAACCATTTTATTTTTGTTGGTATTTCTACATTAACATTAGTAGATGTTAAAATTTGAGCCTAAAGAAAGCACTGTCAGTGTCATGGAGATAAAACTGAAAAACTTCTTACTCTTTAGAGCCCCAGTGTCTTAATCCCCTTGGCTGTCTGCATTGTGACTTACAGGGATTAGTATGAATCAGTGAGGGTAAGGGTCCGATACTGGTGAACCCAAATAACTGTCAACCAAGACCTTGTCTTTACATGACACAGATAGTAGTCCTATAATAAAAAAAATATATTTTTAGTTAAAAGAATTATTTCTTGAGTAAAGTGGCAAGTGATTTGTGCTATTACTTTTATTTTTATTAGAAGTCTAGGTAGAAAATTAGGGACTGATACAAAAGTATACCTGGATGGTAGCCTTAGGTAGGTCTTTAAAATTTTAAGCCTTGTCCATTGCTCACTCTCATGTTGATCATGCCCAGGCAGAGAACAAAGAGGTACTGCTCTAGGCTAATATTTTATTCTACAAATCTGTTCTCAGAGTAGTTTATATTCAGGGGTGACTAGGGAGAAAAGAAGATTGTATTTGGGATAATTTATGAGTTTGTTCATGTCCAGGCATAGTAAGCCCAACCTGTTCAGTCCTTTGACCATACTAACTTGGAAGAAGCCTAGACAATGTAGGCTAGTTTTTTTTTGTTTTTTTTTTTTGTTTAGAAAAAGTGTGTGGAGTGGTGAACACTTCACAAATCTCTACACACAATAAATGGCATGAATTTTTATTGTGTTATTGTGTTGTGGAATATTTGTTAAGATGTGTTAACATTTGTTTATTCTCTGGAACACTTGTTTAATGATGCAAAAAATGAGTTGCATTCTGTAAAGATGTGTTACTGTGCCTGCCTGAATAACCTGATTGGTCTACTAAAGACCTGAATGGTCAATAGCTGAGTAGAGAAAGAATACAGGGCTAGCAGGCAGAGTGAATAAATAGGAGGAGGAATCTGGGAAGAAGGATCCAGTCACAGGAGCTAGAAAATCAGGGGAGGAAGACATCTGGGGCCAGCTACCCAGGTATACAACGAATGATGCATTTAGAAGTAAAGAAGGGATATAGGAAGGTAAAAGCCCAGAGGCAAAAGGTAGACGGGAATTTTTAGGTTAAGAAAAGTGGGCTAGAAACAAGCCAAGCTAAGGCCAGGCATTTATAAATAATAAGACTCCATACGATTTCTTTGAGAGCCCATAAAATTACAAAGAGCAAAAGCATAAAAGTAAAAACTACTAACAACAAGAAACAGTGCTAATATCAAAATTAGTACCTATTTTTTAGTAGGTAATCAGTATAAATCAAGCAATAAATAAATTCATAATTGACACTTAAACACATCTAAGGAAAGTTCTTTTTATTTCCTTTTTCATTACAACTTCTTCATGTTTAAGTCAGTGCTTTAAGATTTAAGAGATCTAGTACTGTAATTTTGTAACAGACTAGGAAATACAGGGTCAGAGATTACAAGTGTCTTGGTTATTGTCTCTCTTCCTAGTTCTACTTGTGGAAGCCACTTCTCTTCATGACTGAATCTTCACCCCACCTCTCTTGTCTTGTTTCTAGTAGATCTCAAAGTTATTTCCATAAGGAGTTTATGGACAGTCTTTATTCACTCCAAGTAGTTTTCTCTGGCCAATAAAAAGATACATAAATGACAGTTAGTCAGTTTTGAGTTTGGGTCTCAAAAGGTCCTAAGTGCTTCTATTTTTTATTCTATGGGAATATGGATGACCTACCTTCTGGAGAATGAGAATAGAACACAGCTGATGCATGTCAGTCAAGCCTTTCCTCTCTCTGTTGAGTCAGCTCAAGGATCCAGGATTGATTTTTCCCTCAGACTCTTGAGCAAGCTCAATCAAGATCATCAAACATAATCCCGTGCTAATCCTAGACAAAAGAAAAGTCATTGTCAAAGATTTCCTGTGGATTCTTATCAGCTAGCACATTTGTGGCATAAAGTAACTCATACATTACTCAATACCATAACTCTAATTTTATAAGAACAGATATAGCTAATAGCCTCTTTCGTTTTCCTTGCATCTGAGCATGACCACTAATAGGTCTGGCAAATGATATGTGTGACATTTTTGTAACAGCCCTATAAAGAGATTGAAGGGTTTTCTATTGATTTCCAGTATATCTGTGCAACTGCAGTGCTGGTGCGATACCTGGAGATCCCAGAGCAAGATAAGCCATGGATAATACTGTGGATGGAAGTTACTAATTGAAGTAAAAAAACAAACAAACAAACAAACAAAAAAAACAAAACAACTTGGACCTAAAAACCATAGATTTGCTCCACCAGCCCTAGACCATCCATTTGTTATATTGGTGTAATAGAGAATAAACCATGTTTTTCACAACATTGTTATTTGAAATTTTACTTTGCACATAGCTGAGATTAATTCTAATTGAAATAAATATTTAACTGGTCAATTGGGAAGTTTACTATCATTACAATTGGTTGTGTTCTACTCATATTAATTTTCTGGATTATTTTTGTTTTTCTCTTAAATGTAATGCTCTTAGGGTTCCTGTTTCTGTTAAGAGATACCATGACCATGACAAATCCTATAAATTAAAATATTTAGTTGGGGTGGCTTGCTTACAGTTTCAGAGTTTCAGTTCATTTTCATAATTATGGGCATGGTGGCTGCAGGCAGATGTGCTGGAGCAGTAGCCGAGAGTCCTACATCTTGTAGGCAACAGGAAGATGACTGACACTGAGCAACGCTCACGTGAAAGGGACTCAAAGCCTGCCCCCACAGTCACACACTTCCTCCCACAAGGGTCTCAAAGCCTGCCCCCACAGTCACACACTTCCTCCCACAAGGCCATACATACTCAACAATGCTACATCTCTTAATAGCACCAGTCACTTTAGAATTATGACAGCCAATTACACTCGTATTACCACATTCCACTCCCTGTCCCACATGACAATACCATGGTGCAAAAATTCATTTAGTCCAACTTTAAAAAACCCTCACAGATTTTGAAAAAATATCAAAGTCTTGACAATGTTTTAACTTTCAATGTTCAAAGTATTTTCTGAAATCCATGCGATCTCTTTACAGTAATCATTTGTAGAAATCAAAATAAAAAAACAAATCACATACGTACAAAGTATAATTGAACAACATAAATATACCCTTCCAAAACGGAGGGAAGGAAGCATAGCAAGGAAATACTGGACCAGAACAAAACTGGAAACCAGCTGGGTAACTCCAAACTCTGCATCTCCATGTCTGATGTCAAAACACTCTTTAGATCTCCAACTCTGTTCAGCTTTGTTGACAGCCACACACGTCTTTCTCTTGGGCGGGTTCCACTCTCTGTTAGCAACTCTCCTTGACAGGTATCCCATGACTCTGGCAACTTTGACATCTTCTGTTCTCCAAGGCAATTTAGATTTCAACCTCACAGCTTCACACAATGGCCTCTCTACTAGGCCTCCATTCAGTTTCACCCCTGACGTATTCCTGGTCTCAGTGTATTGAGGCAAATTCTGTAACCTGTTTCTTCTGTCCTTAACTCTAAAGTCAGAACCACATGGCAAATTTGCCAAGTTCTGTTGCTTACTAGGACTGGAACATGGCCTCCTCATTTAATCACATCTGTTGTAAAACAGCACGAGAAACCTTGGTAGGTGAGAGCCAGAGGACTCCGGTGAGTTGGAGGCTAAAGCCATGCAGGCAAAGCTTAAGTGAGGAGTTTATTAAGGGAAAGGTAAAGGGGAGGGAAGAGGGAAAGAGAAATATAGAGAGGAAGAGGAAGA
This sequence comes from Myodes glareolus, assembly GCF_982192425.1. NCBI lineage: Eukaryota > Metazoa > Chordata > Mammalia > Rodentia > Cricetidae > Myodes > Myodes glareolus. Next base: position 51,802,022 of record NC_142027.1, read on the forward strand.
AGGAGCAAGGACAAGCCTGCCTGTTCAGAAGATCAGGGGGAAAAAGAGAGAATATGGGTAGAACTTTTCTCTTAAAGGATCCTTTGCTCATACAGACTACATAGTGATGTAGCAACCATAGGAGCTTGGGCTGGCTAAGGTACTGCCTGGGTTCATCCTACCAGGTGACAGGGGCAAGCATAATGCCTGAATCCTAACTACATCTTCACCAGCTTTCTGTCCTTCACTGCCTAAGCTCGGCTGTTCTGAAACTTCCTCTGTAGACCAAGATGGGCTCAAACTCAGAGATCTCCATTCTCTGCCTTCTCAGTGCTGGGATTAAAGTTGTATCCCACCATACCCAACTCTAAGCTTTTCTTTAGTTCCTTTTCACATTTTGGAAATGTAGCTGGGTAGGATGTTGCCCTGAATACACCACAGTCTTTATTTCATTCCTTAATCTTTTTATCTTCTTAAATGCAGAATTTAACTCCCTTCCACTTTCTGGTGTACTTTTTCTTATCAAAGCAAGTTGCAATAAACAGTTTAATATTTAATACTATAGACTTCAAATCTAATCCAAAGAGATGGGGAAGAACACTAAATATGCATCCAAGGGAAAATCAACTAAAAAGACATTTCAGTTCTTAACATCTGTGTCCCAAACATAGTGCACTCACTTTTAAAAGAAATTACTACAGCTTAAATCACATAGTGACTCTCACACATTTATAGTGGGAGACTTCAATACCCCATTCTGACCTATTGGCAGGTCATCAGACAAAACTTAAACAGAAACACAGGAGCTAACAAACATTATAAACCAAATGGATCTAATAGATATTTGCAGAAAATTTCACTCAAACACAAAGAATCTACCTTCTTCTACATAGTACCTCATGGTACTTTGTTCAAAATTAACCACATACTCTGAGACAGTATCCTGTATCTCAATAGATACAGGAAATCTGACATAAATCCCTCCATCTGACTAGATCACCACAGATTGAAGTTGGATATCATCAATAGCAGAAACAACAGAAAGCTTACAAACTCACGGAAACTGATCAACTCTCTACTGAATGAAAAATGGGTAAAGATAGAAAACAGAAAGAAATATAAGACTTTTTACAATTGAATGAAAATGAATGCACAACATAACCAAACTCATGGTTTACAATGAGTGTGGTCCTAAGAGGAATGTTCATAGTACTAAATTCATACATAAAAAACTCTAGAGCTCACACTAACAACTTAACAGCACACTTAAAAGCTCTAGAACAAAAAGACGTGGAGTAGGTTGTAGGAAACAATCGAACTGGGAATTGAAGTCAATAAATAGAACAAAACAAAACAATACAATGGATAAATGAAAGAAAAGGTTTGGTTTTTTAAAAAAATCATTAAGATTCATAAATTTTTATCCATAAGTCATAAAGTATCCAAATAAACAAAATCAGAAATCAAAAGAAGTATATACCAACAGACACTGAGAAAATCTGAGAATCATAAGGATGTACTTTACAAAACCTGTAGTCTGCCAAATTGGAAACCTAAAAAGAAATACTTTTGTTAGTAAGTACCATTTCTCAAAGTTAAATCAAGATCAGATTTAAACAGACATTAATCCCTAGTGAAATGGAAACAGTCATTAAATGTCTCCCAACCAAAAAGGAAACAAACAAATAAAAACCACCCATGGTCAGATGGTCTTAGTGCAAAACTCTACCAGTCTTTCAAGGAAGCATTAACAGTGATACTCATCAAATTATTTCAAAAAATAGATAGCAGAAACCTTGCTTGTGGGCTGCAGAAGAAGCACAGTGGGAGTGCACTTGAGTAGAGCAGACAGACTGAGGAGCATTAGGAGTGGGTGCTCCCTCAGATGACTTCATGGAGGCTTTGTTTTTATATAAATACATTGTAGATTTTAGTCTTAACTGAATTTCCTACCTATTGTACTTCAGCTTACAAATCTGAAATGTTCTTTGGGTTCTTTGGAGATTTGAAAGTTTCTCATTGATTTTCTTTCTTACTGATTTTTCAAAATCCTTTCATTTTCGTCTTGTGTGGATTTAGGATCACCCAGGAGATTGAGGTATCTCTGAGGGGGTTTTCAAAAGCATAAATAAATCTTCCCCATAACAGTTACTTTGTGTCACTGTGACAGAATATGGACAGAACAATTGAAGAGAAGAAAGGTCCTTTTTGCCTCATTGTTTCAGAGAATTTCAGTCCATCCTGGCAGAGAAAGCGTCTGTTATTCACGTAGTGGGACTGTGTCAGTGGAGAATCTTCATATCGTGGCAGAGTGTAAAGGAGAGAAGGGACCAGAACATGGGTCCTGTTATACCCTTCAAATCCCTATTCCTAATGAAATGATTCTACCAAGTAGATTTTTCCTTCTAGAAGCCATTAGACCCCCAAATAGTACACTAGCTGGGGAATAAATCATAGAAAACTTCAGCTTGTTGAGGACATTTTAGATTTATGCCTTAGAACTATCTTATACTGTCATGTATTACCTTGTTACAGCGAATATATGACTCTGTGGTATAGTTATAATAATCACTCACATTTACTGTAGAAATGTTTACTAGTGGTTCTTTAGGCATTTAATTTTCTTATTTTTTTTAAGTGACATTTATTTTTGTGAAAATGAGGCATGCTTTTTATATGAAAAATACATAAAAACATAAGTGCTTCAATATTTTTTCACATAAACTGTTAGTATTAGATGGATAATTTTTCATGAATATACAGACAGGTTTATGTTTTACATGGGAGAAAAAAGAATTAAAAAATGCTTTCATTGTACCTGGTAAACTAGCTCAGTGATCTGGTTTTCAAGAGGACCTGAGTTCTATTCCCAGAACCCATGTGACATCTCACAACTGTCTGTAACTCCCATTCCAGGGGGATCCAACACCATCTTCTTTCCTGCATGGGTATTGCACACGAGTGTGGTGCAAAAATATACATGCAGACAAAACACCCACACACATAAAATACAAAGTATTTTCATCTAAAAGCTTGTTTTAAAATAAAAATTATCACATTTATTGATCCTCTGTTTAAAATTAGAGCAAGAAACTGAAGCTGTTTCTGAATTTGAGATTAAAAATATCTTAAGCACATGCAACCCTGAGTGAGCACCAGTATGAGTTAGAGACTTTGAATGATAAAGCATCAGGGTAGGTGCATCAGCTACAACAAATGTACCACACTAGTGGGATTGTGGGGTATCCTGGTTATTGCCTCTGGGAAGGGAAGAATTCAATGAAGAGACACAGTTACACAGAAGTTAATTTAGCAAACCCTAACAAATACTCCAAAGAGAGATTAGAATGGGTTGTCCCAAAAGGTAGGTGTAGAAGCATCCCAAGTTCCATGTTTTAACTGTTAAAGAAGTTTTTTGCATATTTGAGGTGGATGGTGTATTCACTGGACCAGATGACAGTTTTCTCTCCTGAATCCTGATGGAACAGATGGATGGTACCTTTCAGATATTTCTTCTTACCACGACCCTCGAGAAAAACCCACAGAGGGGGAAGTATCAGAATCACAATATAAAAGACATAACAGTGAAGCAGAAGTCTTTTGAAGACTCAGAGACTTTGCTAGTATACATGTGTGGGAAATGCCTTGGAGCCTCAGATTACGAAGCAGTTGGAACAACAGGGAATTTTACTCCGAGTGTAAAGAGACACCGACATTAAAATACAGGTGCAATTTTATTATTATCTCATTTCTTGCTTCTCAAGGCTGCTCAAGGCTTCATGATTGTGCTTTGATTAAGACATTTGCTGCTCATGCAAAGAAATTCTGTCATTTAAAAAATTGTTGCTTTATCATTAAACAGATGTGGGGGGCCAGTAATGTGAGCCTATTTCCACCTTGTCTGATGGTCAGAGAGTTTGGAAGTTGCTAAAAATTGTTACTTTTAACCAGGGCTACACATCCTGATTCAGATGTGGTTACTTGGTTCTTATGATATTAAGATGGCCCATACAGGTAGATGTGCTCCATCCTGACAGATAGTCAGGATATGCAAGGATACTTTTGCTCCTTCTTTTGTAACTGGGGGTTTGAGGTAGGGAATGGCTGTCTTCAGGATACTTGATCTAGGATGGCTTCTCTGCTTAAACAACAGAATACCAATGACTTGATGTTTCAAAGTGTTAAAATAATTAACTGTGGGAGTTGTCCTTTGTATCACATTAACAAAGTCTTTGTTGCCTTCTTCCCCCTTTTGTATTTGGGTATAAATGTTTATGAAAAATTGAACATGGGCATTTCCATATTTATTGAAACTCTCTCCTGATACTATCCTATGCTTTCTATTTTATTATTTTTTATTTTCATCTTTGTCTTCTTTACTATTTTTCTGATCCCTATGCCCCTACCCTGGTAAGAGGTATTTTAGTAGAGGCTGGTCCCCATCAAGCAGAGACTGAGTTTTATTATAGATTCTCTGTCTGTGGGGACAGGAATAAGGCTTTTGCTGCCAAATATAAGCTCATTCTCCCAGCTCCACAACTTACATCTGTCTTCCTGTGAATAGTAAGGATGTTGATGGGGGGGGGGGGGAGTCTGTGCTTGTGAGAAAATGCTTTGCACTTTCCACTTCATTTTACTGTGAACTTAAAACTCTCTCTCCTTTTGTTTCTCTAAAGAACTTCATTTTAGCAGCAATTTTCTGGTGTACCAGAATATGTAAAATACTCAACAAATTCAAAAGAACCATGTTAAATAGAGAGAGATAGCTACATAAAACACTTATTCTAATGTCTGATGTGCTGTCCTCTAAATTTTCTTAAAATTTTTAAATTATGTATAGATGCGTGTGTGCATGCGTACGTGTGTGTGTGTGTGCACACGCGCACGCACACATGAGTGCTATTGCCCATGGAGGCCAGAAGAGGGCTTTAGATCTTCTGGAGCTGGAGTTATGGGATGTTGTAAGCTGCCTGACATGGGTGCCGGGAACCCCTGAAAGAACAGTGTAATTTTTTGATTTCTGAACCATTTCTCCATATACATACATACATAAACATATATATATGTGTGTGTGTATGTATATGTATATATTAAAAGAAAAAGGTAACTTTATCAGACTCAATGATACTAAAAGAATTCTCTAAAACACAAAAATAATAGTAAACCATATTCGAGTAAGTCAATGTACATTTGTACTACTGTGCTTTCACCTTGACACAGTGTCCATAGACCTTGAATCATTAAAGAAAAGACATTATTTTATTTTAGTTTTATTTTTTGTGTATGTGTGTTTTGCCTGCATGTGTGTGTGTGCACCATGTGTTGTCAGGTGCCTGCAGAAGCCTCAAGAGATTGTCAGATGCCATAGCATTGGAGCTGCAGATGGTTGAAAACCACCTGGTGGCTGGGAATCAAACACAGGTCTCTTTGTGAAAGCAATATGGCTCTTGAATATTGAGCCTTCAATTTTTATCCCTCTATCTGTCAACTATCTATCTATCTATCTATCTATCTATCTATCTATCTATCTATCTATCTATCTATCATCTGTCTATCTATCTATCATCTATCTATCTATTTATCTATCTATCTATCATCTGTCTATCTATCTACCTATCATCTATCTATCTATTTATCTATCTATCATCTATCTATCTATCTATCTATCTATCTATCTATCTATCTATCATTTGTCTATCTATCTATCATCTATCTATCTATTCATCTATCTATCTATCTATCTATCTATTATTTCAGTTCTATACTTTTTACAGATCTTCAGGTAGATATAGCAAATCCCATTGGTGCTCACTTTGGTTCATTTCACAGTGTCTAATGCTACTTATTAAAACATAGTGAGATTAGACAATGGAGAATCAACAGGGCTAGTGCTCATTCTGAATGAGAGAAACAAAATAGGCCAAACCCTCAGGAACAAACCAAATTCTAACTTATCATCAAAACCATTTAGAAGCATTAATAGGTTAAACATTATTTTTTGTCAGAGGTTAGGAAGACATAAAACCTACAGCATTTGAACAAATTTGCATGTGGCTCAGATGAGAGATGAACAAAGGGCAATGTATTCTAAACTAAGCTGAGTCTAACCACCTCAAGCCATCACGAGGTGATAACCAATACGTGCTTTATATGTGTCTATGTGGTATTTGTTGCTCATGAAATTAATGCCATTACATGAAATGCTTGTATTTTGTGGTGGAAATATTTGTGATAACATCAGCCTGAACAGGAAATCCATGTGGGAACCAAGTGTTGAAGCACTTTAGACAAGCTGGTCAGGAAGGGTCAGAGGGCTGTCCAGAGCAGTGGGGGATGGTGGTACAAGTTGTCTGTGAAAGAAGGCAGAGACCAGAGAACCTGACATGTTCAAAAAGATGAAGGCAAAGTCAAATGTGACAAAAGGTTGTCACCTTGAAAATGAACACATTTCCCATATAGTAAGTAGGTGATTTATCTATCTTCAATATAAACAGAGTTTAGCTATTGAGGTCAGCGGGGCTTCGGGGGTCTAGAATATGCAGATTGTTGTCAGGAACTGTGGCGTACAAAGGGCCCTAAACCATTTCAGAGCAAATCTGTTGGGTCACATCAGGAAAAATGGTAGGCAGAAGCCCAGAAGCTCTGTCCCTTCATCCATGCGACAACTAAATTACCCCCAGTGCACATTATCAGAACTCTGAGACTCAGTATAAGCAAGGAGAGGAGAGCTGCTGGACTTCGGGCATCTTGACTCACGTACTTACTGACTGGCTAGTGGCCACTGAGCTGGAAGCAGGCTCAAGAGTCCTACTTTGCAGATGTGTCTTTTATTTTTAGTCATTAGAGAAATACAAATCCAAATCACCCTGAGGCTCCATCTCATCCCAGCCAGAATGGCTGAGATCAAATAAACAAATTACAAATGCTGATGTGGATTTGGGAAAAAGGAACCTTTATTCACAGTTGGTGAGAGCATAAACTGGTGTGCTTACTATGGAAGTAGAGCTACCACATGACCCAGCTATACCACTCTTGGGCATATGTCTACATGGTACAACATCATAACAAAGAGATGCCTTCACATCCATGTCTGTTGCTGCATTATTCACAATAGCAAAGAATGGAAGGTTGATGTACATCAACCGATAAATGTAATAAAAATGCTACATGTATACACAATGGACTTTTATTCAACTACAAAGACAAATGAAATTTGCTTGAGTATGGATCTGGATAGTGGTATGTTAAATGAGGTAACTTAGACAAAAATAATACTAATTTTTAATGCTAATATGTATGTAAATAAGGGGACATGACTGTGAGTATGTAGAGAAAGAAGACTATGAGATGAGAACAGGAAGTATTGAGAATGTGGAGGGGGTTACATGTGACATGAGAGTGGAAAGGAGCCCACTGGGGTGGGAGGGTAAATGGAGGATGAGGATGAGGGTTGTGGGGAGGGAAGCAACAAAACAAATTTTGTCTGAAAACAGCCACAATACTAGGTTTCCATACCACCCCTCAAATGTTCCTCAGTTCTAGTTTTCTTTCCGGGAAGTTCGTGTACCCCCCTCTTCCCCACCTGATCCTGCTGTTCTCATTGGCCCTGCCTCCAGTTCATTCTTAAAATTTTTTGTATTTTCCCCTCTGATTACAATCCAAGACCTGGATATCAACCCACACACCTATGAAAACCTAATTTTGATAAAGAAACTATAACTATATAAAGAAAATATCTTCAACTTATGGTGCTGGCATAACTGGATATTGACATGTAGAAGACTAGAAATACATCCATATATATCCTCGTGTACTAAACTCAGGTCCAAATGGATCAAAGAGCTCAACATAAAACCAACTACAATGAACCACATAGAAGAGAAAATGGGAACTAGCCTTGAACACATGGGTACTGGAGCACACTTCCTAAATATAACTCCAGTAGCATAGTCACTGAGAGCAATGATCAATAAGTGGAACCTCTCTACACTGAGAAGTTTCAGTAAAACAAAGGAAATGATCACCAAGACAAAACGGCAGCCTAGAAAATAAGAAAATTTCTTCACAAACCCCACATCTGACTGAGGTCTGATCTCCAAATTGTACAAGGAACTCAAAAAACTTGACATCAAAAAACAATCCAATTAAAAATTAAAAAATTTTTTCCTAAGGTATCTTTTACGGATTCACTCATTTCTTCAAAGTTTTTGTTATTCTTCTCATCCATTTCTTTAAGGGAGTTTTTCACCTCCTGTTTAAGGGACTCTATCACTTTCAGCTGAGGAGAGGGTACCTGAACTGGCCCTATCCTATAGCCACACTGATCAATATCTTGCATATCACCATAGAACCTTCATCTGACGATAGATGGAGATAGAGACAGAGACCCACATTGGAGCACTGGACTGAACTCCCAAGGTCTTTATGAGGAGCAGAAGGAGAGAGAACATGAGCAAGGAAGTCAGGACCGCAACGGGTGTGCCCACCCACTGTGATGGTGAGGCTGATCTAATGGGAACTCACCAAGGTCAGCTGGACTGGGACTGATGGAGCATGTGATCAAACCAGATTCTCTGAACGTGGCTGACAAGGAGGGCCGACTGAGAAGCCAAGGACAATAGCACTGGGTCTTGATTCTACTGCATGTACTGGCTTTGTGAGAACCTAGTCTGTTTGGATGCTCACCTTTCTAGAACTGGATGGGGGGGGAGACCTTGGACTTCCCACAGGGTAGGGAACCCTGACTACTCTTCGGACTGGAGGGAGGAAGAATGGAGGGAGGGGAAGAAAATAGGAGGAGGGGAGGAGGTGAAAATTTTTTAATAATAATAATAATAATAATAATAATAATAATAAACCTGAAAAAATGGGTTACACACCTAAACAGAGAACTCACAATAGAGGAATCTCTAATGGCCAAAAGATACCTAAGCAAATGGTCAACATCCTTAGCCATCAGAGTAATGCAAGTTAAAACAAATTTGAAATACCATCTTACACCTGTCAAAATGATCAAGATAAAAAACACTGATGACAGCTTGTGCTCAGAAAGATGTGGGGTAAGGGGAACACTCCTCCATTGCTGTTGGGAGTGCAAACTTGTACAGCTGCTTTGGGAATCAGTATCGCCATACAGTATCTCAAACATTGGGAACCAATCTACCTCAAGACCCAGTAGTACCACTCTTGGGCATATACTCAATGGATGCTCAATCATAAAAGGTCGTTTGCTCAGTTATGTTCATGTCAGCATTATTCATAATAACCAGAACCTGGAAACAACCTAGATGCCCCTCAATCAAAGAATGGATAAAGAAAATGACCACTTGGTGGTAAAATAATAATAATAATAATGACACCTTGAAATTTGCATACAAATGGAAGGAACTAGAGAAAAACATACTGAGTGAGGTATCCCAGACCCAGAAAGATGAGCATGGTATGTGCCCACTCACAGGTAAATACTAGTTATTAAGAAAAGGATAAGGAGCCTATAGTTTACGACACTTAGAGAAGCTAAGTGACAAGGAGAACCCTAAGAGAAACCTACATAGGTACTCCGGGGAAGGGGAAATAGACATGATTTCCCCAGTAAATTGCAAGTACTGGGGTCTGGGGGAGATAGAAGGGAGGGAGCAGAGGAAGAAAGTGGATGGGGAAAATGTATACTTCAAATATAAACAATAAATAAAATTAAAAATATTGCATTAAAAGAGGAATTGCCATAAAATATATCTCAATGTTTTAATGTCATTAGAGAATAAGTTAAGCTTTGACTTCTTTCTTCATCACAGAGAACAGAGATAGGATAGACAAAATGAGGCAGAAAAGTCACCCTTAAATCTGGTGAACTGAGCTCAAAGTTGACCTCGAGGGACAGATTCACTGAGTCCATCCAGAGCTCATGGTGATTTGTGTTTCACTAGAAACCACTCCAGATGAACGCTGTGGGGAGGACTTCAGTCTTGGGGTTACTGATCTCCATCACTATTTTGGTACCACATGGGACTACTAAGTGTGACATTCTGAGATTTTTAGGAAATGTATTATCTTTCAGTCTAACACTGGACTATGACAATCCTCCTGCCTCAGTCTCCTGACTGTGGAATTACATGTTAGTTGTTGGCTAACATGGCCACTTTTTCACTCTTACTTTAAAGTTTTTTTTTAATTTCAGTATTTTATTTATTTTATATACCAACCAGTTTCCCCTCCCTCCTCTCCTTATGTTTCATCCTCCACCTCTTTTTTAACCCTCCCTTCCCATCTACTCTTCAGAAAGGGCAGGCCTCCCATGGGGAGTCACAAAGCCTGGCATATCAAGTTGAGGCAGGACCAGCTCCTCCTCCCTGCATCAAGGCATCCCAGCATAGGGCATGGGTTCCAAAAAGCCATAAAGCTGATTATTTTTAATTATCAGGATTTCTACAAATATTCCATGAAATATATTATTCTATTAGTCATCATCATGAATTTAAGGACCTGTGACTCACTGAAATAAGTATTTTACTAAGACATCTTCATTGTTCCATCTTTAAGATTAACACATTAAAAAACAAAAAGAATCAAACAAAAATCCAAACAAGCCAACAAAAAATGAGAAAAATCTCTGAGAAGGGAAGCAGTGGCATCCAGAGTAAAGTAGAGGCTCCAAACTCAGGTAGGAAGGGACAGTTCTCCGTTATAACAAGGGAAAGAGGGACACGGTGGCCTGGATGCAGATCAACTTATGGGTTGGTGTCGCAGATTATGGAGTCTGTCTGAGAGCATTTGAAGTAAAGCTGTTGGAAGTTACCAGTGGAAAGAGGGTCAAGATAAGGAACAGAGCCCATGAAATAACCATTTTAGATATGGAACAGGCCAGGCTGCTAGCTAAAGTGATAAAACTCTAGACTGAGTTCTGCTTCACCAGAACCACAGATCCTAAGCAGACTGATTAGCATGAATGCAAACTGACTTTTTTCCCAGGAAAAAAATACCAGTGCATTTCCTTCTATGTCAAAATGTATAAAATATAAGTCTGACATAAAATACAAAATCAATAATCCATTTTTAACATTAAGAAAACATGAGAGGCATTTACGTGAAGTAAATTTACTCATCTTCAAGTTTTTAAAAACTACATACATATGTACTTAGAGATTGAGAGGGGGGTGGGTGGAGAGAGGAAGAGAGAGAGAGAGGAAGAGAGAAAGTGTGTGTACCCAGGACACAGCACTTGTGTGGGGGTCACGGGATAACTGGAGGAGTTTGTTCTCTTTTTCTATGTGGGTTCCAGGGTTCAAGTTCAGGTCTTCAGCTGTGATTGCATAAGCCTTTACCTGCTGAGCCATCTTGATCGCCCCTAACCTTCTTAAATGTAGAGATTTGTATTATGATCCAGCACATAATCAACTTTGATAAATGTACCTGAGTCACTAGAAAAAAATACATATGATGTACATTGGAATTGTTTTATGAATGTCTCTTTGGTCACTATAATTGATACTGTTATTAATATATTGTATGTCTATATTACTTTTTAAAGTTCTGATTGCTTGATCCATTTCTGAGGAAGAGGTGTTAAAACCTCTATCTATGATTGTGAAACTGTCTACATGTCTCTTTAATTTAGTTAAATTTTGCTTTATGTGGTTTGAAGCTTCATTACTAGGTATGTACTTAATCATGAAAGTTAATAGGGAAATAATTTTAAAATGACTAGTAATCCTTTCTGATTTTGAACAATTTTCTGGTTAATAATATAGACTCTAGTTTCTTTCATCCCCTCTCCTTTCTTCCCCTCTCTCAAGTTGTGTGCAGTTAATAATTTATTACCAGAAGTTTTTGATATAGCTACATGCTATTTTACATTATCACCAGTGATCCTATAACTCCGGGTCAGATGTGGTTAAAACATGTGGGGAACAGTGAGAGGCTCAAGGAGGAAAGGCAGGGGGCCTTTTACTTTAAGAATATTTTGTTTCTTGGATTGTTCTTGTACATGATTTCATGACTTGTAACATGAGGGGCTGCTTGTTGGGGGTTTTGTCCTGCCCCGTTCCCATAGACTGTAAGCCCCAAAGAAATTACACAAAGATCTATATTAATTATAAACTGATTGACCCTTTAGCTCAGGCTTCTTATTAGCTCTTAAACTTATATTAACCCATTATTCTTATCTATGTTAGCCACATAGCTTGGTTCCCTTTTTAATGGGGCACATCACATACTGCTTCTTTGGTGGTCTTGGCAGGATTGGAAGAAGAGCTTCCTTCTTCCCAGAATTCTCCTGTTCTCATCACCCTGGCTCTACTTCCTGTGTGGTTGACCTGCCTATACTTCCTGCCTGGCCAATCAGTGTTTATTTAAAACATGATTGACAGAATACAGACAATTCTCCCACACCAATGACTCCTGTGTTAAACATTTGCATTTAATTTATAATACATGTTTACTCTTGTTAGATGTCAGATCATAACTATAGAATCCTATTTGGTTTCCGTCTGTATCGCCATCCATCGTCGGATGAAGGATCTATGGTGATAAGCAAAATCTTCATCAGTATGGTTATAGGCCAAGGCCGGTTCAGGCACCCTCTCCTCTGTCCAGAGAACAATCTGGGGATCTCTCCTTGGACCTGGGATCCCATTTATAATCAAGTCTCTTGTAAACCCTAAAATGACTCCCTTAGTTGAGATATATTCTTCCCTGATCCCATATCCATCCTTCCTCCCTCCCTCCATCTCAGTCCCCCGAGTTTTCCCCATTCCTCCCCTACTCCCTTTTCTCTAACCCTCTCCCCTTCCAACAACCCTCCCACCCACCCCCACATGCACCCGAAGTTACCTGGGACTCATGTCTATTTCCAATCTCCAGGAGGATAAGTACATGATTTTCTTCAGGTTCACCTTCTTATTTAGCTTCTCTAGGATCTCGAATAATAGGCTCAAAGACCTTTAATTATGGCTAGAATCCACTTATGAGTGAATACATACCATATTCCTCTTTTTGGGTCTGGCTTACCTCACTCAGTAAAGCGTTTTCTATGTCCATCCATTTGCATGCAAAATTCAAGATGTCATTGTTTTTTACCGCTGAGTAAAACTCTAGTGTATATATGTTCCACACCTTTTTTAACCATTCTTCTATTGAGGGGCACCTAGGTTGTTTCCAGATTCTGGCTATTACAAATAGTGCTGCTATGAACATAGTTGAACAAATGCTTTTATGGTATGATAGAGCATCTCTTGGGTATATTCCCAAGAGTGGAATTGCTGGGTCTCATTGGAGCACCGGACTGAGCCCCCCATGGTCCAAATGAGGAGCAGAAGGAGGAAGAACATGGAAAAAAAAAACTCAGGACCGCGAGGGGTGCGATCACCCACTGATACAAGGGGACTGATCTAATGAGAGTTCACCAAGGCCAGTTGGACTGGGACTGAACGAGCATGTGATTCAACCAGATTTTCTGAATGTGGCCAGATTCTCTGAATGTGACTGGCCCGGAGCCTTTCTGAAAAGCCATTGACAATGACACTGGGACTTGTTTCCTCTGCATATACTGGATTTTTGGGATCCAGTCTGTTTGGATACTCACATTCCTGGACCTGGAGGGAGGGGGGAAGAGCTTGAGCTTCCCACAGGGTTGGAAGCCCTGACTCCTCTTAGGAATGGAGAGGGAGGAGGAGGGGGAGGGGGAGAGTGGGAGGGTATTGGGAGGAGGGGCGGAAATGGAAACTTTCTTAATTTAATAAACTTTGAAAAAAAAAAGAATCCTATTTGGTGAAAGGATTGCTGAGTGCTGTCCTCAGTGGTCCCAGTATCTGGATATAACCTTCTGCCTTGTTTCATGCTTTCCCAAATACAATCTGCAGTATGTGCCAGGCAAATTGTATTTTAATTGGTCTGTCCTGAGAAAATTCTGGAAAAGGGCTGCTTTGTCACTATTTATTATGTGCTTACTGGCAATTATTTGCATGTTTTTATGAACTCAAGCAGTCTTCCTAGGCTCATTGTTTCTTTGTTACATTAGTGTATGAAAGTATGTTCATTCATTCATTCATTCATTCTTTCTTTTATGCCTTGGCAATGCTTAAACATGCATGGGTAGCCTGTTTATGGCAGTTCTCCAGCTGTTCCTATCCTGGGCAGTCCTGTGCTATTGTGATATCCAAGATTCCACAGTCTTCCTTTATGCTGTCTGTCCAGAGTATTTTTGGACCTTTCTCTTTGCCTTATCCAATGCACTCCTCCAAGCAGTATTGTCTTTGGGTATCTGCCATCATTCATTCTCATAACAGTGAGAATGTATGAAAGTACAATGAAACTGCGGTAAGGTTGTCTACAGAATTAGACTGTAGTCTGCTCTGTCTTTTAAGGTCTTCTTACCCCAGGTTCCAAAGACAGTGAAAGTCAACACTACTAATACTCCATGTGCATGCACATATCACCAGCATTTTAATTTTGTTCATGCTTCTATGTAGGTAGTGATTATTTTACTGGGTTTTTGATTGACATTCCTATATAGTTAGTAATCTTTCTCATGTGTCTACTGCCCATTTGACTATCATTATTTTTGTGAAGTGTTTGCTCAGATAATCTTCCTAGTTTTTAAACTGGTTTTTAATGTGATTGAATAGTTTATTGAGAGTTCTTCATGAGTGCATATTTTATTGTATCAAATGTTTTTTTGCAACTACTGATAATGATCCTATGACTTTTCTCTTTAGTCTGTTGTTGTGATGAGTCTCTGGATGTTAAACAAGTCCTGAATCTCTGAGATAAATTCTAGTGGTCATGTTTTATGAACATTTTAGAAGTTTGTGAACTTGATTGGCTAAAAATTTGATTAACTTCTAATCTTTGGGCTTCTAACTCCCAATTGCTAGGAATACATGTTCTAGTTACCATGTCCAGTACTCTTCAGGCCTAGGGAATTGAACTCAGGGTTTTGCATCTGCTAAGCAACTGCTCTAAGTTCTCAGTCCTGAAAACTTGTTTCTTTTATGCTATGAATGCTATTGTCATTTCCAAATGTGACATAATATATTTCGTTTCTAAAGAATATCTTGTTACTTTCCAAATTTTGTCACTGACAATGAAAGCTAATATACATTCTTAGCAGCAATGGGGAAGGGCTCTCTTTTTTCTGTGTATGTGGCTATTTCTTTTTTCTTTTCTTAATTTCCAATTTCAGCTTATTATTTAATTAAAATATAATTACAATATTTTCTACTCCCCTTCTACCTCCAGTCTATAATTGCTTTCTAACTAGAGTAAGATTTAATCTCATTATATTTTTAATTTTCATTGCTATGATTGCTAGTAATATCAAACATTTTATATGTCTATTGTTCAGTTACACTCTTTTTTTTGAGAATTGCCTGCTCATTTCACTGACTCATTTGTTAATTGGGTCATTTGATTTTTTTGGTTACTTTTGAATTTTTAATGTTCTCTGAGTTAGTACTCCATCAGATATATAGTTAGAAAAGATGTCTTTCCCATTCTGTAGGCTGTCTTTTCACTCAATCATTTCCTTTGCTGTACAGAAACTTCCTAATTTAACAAAACCTCTTTTGTCAATTGCTGGCCTTATTTCCTGGGTGACTAAAGTCTTTTTCTATTGCTGTATCTTACATGTTTCTTCTACTTTTCCCTCTGAGGGTTCAGAGTTTCAGGGTTCCTATCAATGTCTTTGATCCATCTGCAGTTGATTCCTCTATGACGTGAGAGAAGAGTCTGCTTTCATCCGTCTACATATGGATGTCCAGGTTTCACAACATTTTTTTTAACAAGCTTGCCTTTTTCCAATACATATTTTGACATATTTGTTAGAAATCAGGTGGCTGCATTGCCAAGTCTGTGGCTCATCTCCACAAATTGATGGTAAGGCTCTAATACTGAAGATAAGAATCATGTAACTTATTGAACATGGAGAAGTTGAACTGGTGCTTACCTAGAACCAACACCCCTATTGACTAGTGACCATGGTACTGGAAGGTACTCTGCATACTACAACAGGAAAAATGTAATAGTCCTATGTGGGATGTCTCCATATCCCTCCTCCCAAGGCTCAGTGATCTCTGCTGAAGAGGAGACAAAAAGATTGCAAGAGATGAGGAGGGAAGACACCAAGGAAACAAGGCCTTCTAGACACAGGGGGACTGATGTGAACTCATAGAGACCATGACAACATATATACAACCTGCACAGTTGTAACCCACATGAGGTCAATGTTGAGAGAGAAAGTAGACAGAGCCCCATCCCTAACCCAGAAGCTATGTCGAACTGAAAACTGCACAGAAAGGAAAATTATTTTTCTCTAACAGAGTCTCACGAGGTACTTAAACTATACTTAAGGGTAGGCCCCATTCCCAGCAGTAGGTGGCCAACACAAAATAAAATCATTGGTATTTTTGGAGTTTCTCTCTCTCTCTCTCTCTCTCTCTCTCTCTCTCTCTCTCTGTAGCATCTTTTTTTTTAAACTTTACAGGTTTTTGCTTATATATTCCACCTTCTGGTTTTGTGTTTTTATGGGATTTCTTTGTGTGTGACTGACTCTGTGTCTTTATCTTTATCTGTCTTTATCTTTATCTGTCTTTATCTTTATCTGTCTTTATCTTTATCCACGACATCTGCAGGACAATAAAGATTGCAGTTTACCGAATCATATAACAGGTCATTAATAAATCAATATGGCAGACATCATTAATATTGAAACTTTTGGTAACATTTTTGATAATACTATGGATTATATTATGTGAGGCTTGTATGGCTATGGTGATACTTCAGTTTATTGGGTACTAGATTTCAATTTTCTTCTCCATATTTTATCATTAAGAAAGAATATGGCACTTTTAGGAATGATACAATCTTTACAGACTAATAATGAAAAGTTAGTTGATAGGATTAATACCATTGAAAATCAAAAGTTGCCTGAAAAAGTAATACTATTAAAAAGGATAGCATTAATTTTATGAACAAAATTGATATTTTGTTCCCATATCTAAGGGTACTAAGAAGTTTTCTGAGAGAATTCATTCTGTTGAATTTGATAATCAAAATTTGTTAAAAAGTCATGATGTGTTACCAGAAAGACTGTCTCTCCAGAATGGCAATCTGCATGCTATTCAATTAATGTCCAAGGATGAGATGTTAACTTTATAGGACAAACTTCAGACCTTGAAATCATATGTGCAGAATGAGGGCCAAAGGCTAGGTGCCTCAATGAAATCACTAGAAATATATACAGGCCAGGATATTCAGGCTTTACAAAAGACAATAATAAAAAGGTTTGAAATAATTGAGGAAATTATTGAAGCTGATGAACAGGGAAAAAAGGCACAAGGACAGGCTTCAACATCACCAGTAGCTGTCAGAAATGACTTACCCAAGGTTTTAGCTTCCTACCTTGTATTCTACTCTGACAAAGCATCATGTTCTAAAGGCCCAAAAGAATCCAAAGAACGTACATGGATACCTATATGAATGAATGGTCTAAAAGAAATTAAGCAAGCTGTTGTAATTTATGGCTTGCATTCCACATATGTTAAGGAGATGATAAAGTCTTAGGATTCTAGCATAAAAGCAATACCACATGATTTTTTTAAATTAGTTTCAGCAGTCTTGGATGATGAGCCTCAATTAATGTTTAAAATGTATTTCAGAGAAGAAGCCAAAATACTGGAACAATGGGGAAAAGCAAAAGGCCTTGAGACTTCCCAAGATCAAATTCTTGGTGAAGGCCCTTATGCTGACTACAGGTCCAAGCACTTTACAATGAAGAAATCTTGTCCCTATGCCACAAAGCAACCTTATGCTTGGGACAGGATCCAAGAATTAGGAAAAATGATTGAATCATATATCAGGGTTAAACAGGGCCAGGGAAAACCCTTTAGTGACTTTTTACAAAGATTAAGTAAGACTGTACAAAAATGAGTAACAGACCAAGATGATAGGCAAGTACTTATTGAATCTATGACTTTTGAAAATGCCAACCTTAGAATGCATAAAGATACTTGCGTTTGTAAAAGTTAGATCAGTACCTATGGATGAATCCATCCTGCATACAATGAACATTGAGATATTTGACAATAATACTGTATCTTGGGTAGGAGATGCAGTTTCCAAAGGAATAAGGAGACATCAAAATGCCAAATGTTTTAATTGTGGTAGAATAGGACATCTGATAAGGGATTGTAGACAAGAAATTTCTAGGAATACTATCTCCTATGGGAATGGCAAAAATAGGAGGACTCATACTTTAGGTATATGTAGAGAGTGCGGCAAAGCCCGACATTAGACCAATGAATGCAGATCAACAAAAGACAGAAAAGGCAGTGATGCCATCAGGAAACTCCTTGAGGGGCCTCTCACAGATCTTCAAGTGAAAAGTGGCCCAGTCATTACCAGTAACTGTGGACGAGATGTCTCACCAGGAAAATTTAAAAAATCCAGATCCTTCTGTAAAAGACCATACTGTTCTAAATGATGGCATAAACATGAAGGATAAGTCAAGAATTGTAATAGGATATAAGAAACATATATTCTGACAGACTTCTGATCAAAGAACAAAGCTAAGAGTGCCTATAAATGGCATTGTAATTGTTGGTTTGATAGACACAGGTGCAGATGTGAGTATCATTTCTTCAGAATCTTGGCATCCAAATTGGCTTCATCAAGAGGCAGATGTTCAATTACTAGGAATTTTATCCATATCTCAAATTAAACAAAGCACAAGATGGGTTAACTGTATTGGGTCAGAAGGTCAAAGAGGGAAGCTGAGGCCATATGTGGGTAATATTACAGTAAATTTATGGGGTTGTGACCTGTTCCAGCAATGGAATACCTAGATTAACATTCCTGCAGTCCCAGGAACTCATAATTCTGATATTATAAGGTACTACACACAAAGGTCACCAGCCATTCAGGCTGTATAAGAACATAAAGCAACTCAGAAACCTTTAGAGGTACCAACAGCTCTACCTTTAAAATAGTTAACTGAGAAGCTTATATGGTTTAAGCAGTGGCCTCTAGCTGAAGATAAGCTGCAGGCTTTAGAATAGCTAGTACAAGATCAACTAGAAGCTCAACATATAGTTGAGCTCAACCAGCTCTTGGAATTCTGATATATTTGTTGTAAAAAAGAAATGTGGTAAATGGAGAATGGTGGCAGATCTAAGGGCTATCAACAAGGTTATTCAACATATGGGCCCTCTACATTCTGGAATCTTTCTGCCTTTCTATTACCAAAAGGATGGCCTCTTATAATTATTGATTTGAAAGATTGTTTCTTCACTATATTTTTACAAGAGAAGAATAGAGAAAAATTTGCCTTCACAGTGCCCAATTATAATTCTCAGCCTTCTAGGAGATGTCAATGGACTGTCCCCCTACAAGGTATGCTCAATAGCCCCACATTGTGCCAATACTTTGTAAGTCAGCCATTGGAAATAATACATAAGCAGTTCCCTAAGTCTATAATCTACCATTACATGGATGACATCCTGCTATCTGATTCAAACATGGATACTACAGAAAGAATGTTTGAAGAAGTAAAGAAAGTTTTGCCAAAATGGGGATTACAAATTGCTCCTGAAAAAATACAGAGAGGAGATTCTATCAATTTCCTAGGCTATAAAATAGGTTTGCAGAAAAATAGGACACAAAGGCACAAATTAGGAGAGACTGGTTGAAGACTCTTAATGGCTTTCAAAGATTGCTAGGATACATTTCCAGTTTATTACTGGCTGTTGGGATAACACCTGATCTAATAATTCATTTAAACAAAACCTTAGATGGTGATAAAGATTTGAATAGTCCCAGAGAATTAACAGCTGAAGTGGACTAGGAATTGACAATTGTTAAGGAAAAATTACAGGAGACACATGTGGATAGGGTGAATCCAAATCTTAATTGTATTCTAGTCATATTGCTTTCCAGAATTTCTCCTACAGGAATTTTAATGCAGAGGGATGATAAAATATTAGAATGGATCTTTTTACCATGTAAACCAAGTAAAAATTTAAAAACTTATGTGGAAAATGTCTCTGAATTAATTATAAAAGGTAAATTGAGACTTTGTCATTTAGCAGGTATAGACTCAGCAGAGATTATAGTGCCTTTCGCTACTGATCAAATAAAAAAGTTATAGGAAGACAATGAACCATGGCAAAAAGCTTGTGCTAAATTTTTGGAAGAAATTAACAGCAATTACCTCCAAAGTGATAGACTTAACCTTATAAAGAGAACTTTTTGGATTCTTCTCTGAATTGTATGTGATGCTCCAATAACTGGAACCCATACCTTTTATACTGATGTAAACAAATCAGGAAAGACAGGATATAAAGCAGAAGAATTAAGTAAGGTGGAATAAAGCCCTTATAATTCTGTCCAGAAGGCAGAATTATATGCTATTCTCATGGTTCTAAGGGATTTTAATGAACCTCCTAATATAGTTACTGATTCACAATATGCAGAGTTGTCTTGCATGTTGAAACCACTGAATTTATAGCAGATGATAGAGAATTGACTTCATTATTTATCCAGGTGCAAGACATAATCAGGAATAGACTTTGTCCTATATACATAACACACATCCGATCCCATACAGGCCTTCCAGGTCTTCTAGCACAAAATAATGCAGAAATTGATCAATTATTGATTGGAAACATGTTGCAGGCCTCAGAATTTCATAAAAACATCATGTTAATAGCAAAGGTTTAAAGAAAGAGTTTTCTATTACATGGCAACAAGCTAAGGAGATTATTAAGAGATGCCCTACTTGTTCTTTCTATAACCAAACACCATTACCTGCAAAGACTAACCCAAAGGGTACTCAAAGGAATGAAATCTGTCAGATGGATGTGTTCCACTTTTAAGAATTTGGAAAATTAAAATATGTACACCACACTATTGACACTTATTCAGGTGTTCAGTGGGCAACTTCTTTAAGCTCAGAAAAGGCTGATTCAGTAATCACACATTTATTAGAAGTTATGGCCATCATGGGTATACCTGCACAAATAAAGACAGATAATGGTCCAGCATATGTCTCTTGAAAAATG
Organism: Myodes glareolus; assembly: GCF_982192425.1. NCBI lineage: Eukaryota > Metazoa > Chordata > Mammalia > Rodentia > Cricetidae > Myodes > Myodes glareolus. Next base: position 51,823,051 of record NC_142027.1, read on the forward strand.
AAATAGTTTTTTGCTTATTATAATATTAAGCATATTACAGGTATACCACACAATCCTACAGGTCAGGCAGTTATAGAAAAATCAAATTGAACTATGAAGGATATGTTAAACAAACAGAAAGGGGTGGAAAATGCCCCCAGAAATAGATTACATAATACTTTATTAACACCGAATTTTCTTAACACTAATGAGAAAGTGACAAGAGCAGCAGTGAGTCACTAGATAATAGAAAAGTATTCTGAATTAATTCAATCGGTTTATTTCAAGGATGTTCTGACCTCACAATGGAAGCCAGGAGATGTGCTGCATTGGGGAAGGGGTTTTGCTCTTGTTTCCATAAAAGAGGAAAAACTATGGATACAATAAAAATTAATAAAGATTCGGTTGGAAAAGGAGAAACCTCTTGAAAAAGAGAAATGACAGTTCATCCACAATGGTGACAACCATATAGGTAGTAAGGAAAGAATATGGGGCAGGGTTCTGTTCTTATCTTTGCAGGAGAATACTCATCTTCAAAAATGCAAGAGATCTTGGATGTTTGGATGATGACAGAAGGAAAAATAACTATCCAATAAGGATCATCAAGAAAAATGAATATGATTCATAAGTACAGATATTAAAGCATATACATTTATATGTGTGTGTGTGTGTGTGTGTGTGTGTGTGTGTGCTTGTGTGTGTATGAATATAAAGAATTTGCTTTGGAGTTGGACACTAGCTCTATCCCTCTCTAAATCTAAGCATGTTGTTAAAATAAAAATTTAGAGTTTCTGTCTCATGTCAGGGGCCATGATATGGGACAGAAAGAACAAAGAATTTTTAAAAAATTACTTTTCTTCATATCTGTTTGTCTCTATCATACTGTTCATTAATATATATATGTCTGCATATGTTTATATAAATAATGTTTAAGTTTTCCACAATGAACAATGAATTTTCCTGCAGTAATCTTTGAAGTTTCAAGGAAGAAGATGGGGCCCCACAACAACAAATCCAACTGGTTGATATGACATCATTATGCTGATAGTGCTACTACAAGTCCTGTTTTGTGTACCAACTGCTTCAGATGGTTCCAAGTTGGTTAGCTGAAATGGTGCCCTTTTATACAACGTTCTGGCCAGACCTCCAAATTGGAACCTCAGAAAAATCCTACCAAATTACTCCGAAACTATTTGCAATTATACCAAACAGTAATCTTGAAAATTAACAATCATTTTACTTTCACAGGATCCCATAGTAAGAACATCACCTCCATGACAGCTGGAAGTAATTTAGAAGAAGAAGTCCCCTCTCCCAACAAAGTTTGTCCTCAGGGTTAGTGACATCATTTAGGGGTTGATTGTGATTGATATAGGGTTGAGGGTTGGGGGGAGAATTTTATAGGCTCAGACATCTCTTTGAAAGAAAAAGGGGGAATTGGGTGGGATAATAGATTAGTGTGAGCTTACTCATACTAATAATAATAGTGACAATAATAGAGTGAATACTTACTTGTGAGTTGTTATTTATAGGCAATTACATTGGTATAGATTCTTGTATATTGATACAGAGTTAAATTATATTGAATATTTTATGCATGCATGCTTCTACCCCTGCTTAAAACATATTTTATATATTGATATATATTTATCATATTGCAATGTCCATTTCTACCTCTGATCAAGATACTTATACATTGTTTACATTTTGAGGTCATTGTCCTCATTTGTTGTACAATTGTTTATTGTACAATATTCTAATATGTAGTCTTAGTCTTTAAGTTATATAAATATTAAAATTATAGCTCAATAGTCATCTATGTTTGTAATACTTATAGTTAGACTAATAAGGTTCTTTAGATACATAGAGATTATATTCTGCATAAATAGGTAATCTTCAACTGCTTCAAAGAGCTGTAGAATATGGTATTTAAATAACTTAGGGTTCTGTTGAAGTGAGACACAATTGCTCCTGGCGGCACCGATCTATTCCTGAGAGAATGATGAATACCAAAGACACTCCACTTGGAGCTTCTTTTCTTCTTGGCAAAACAGGCCTTTTGTCAAAGAAATGCCCATGCCTCAACCACTGACAAGATATATAGTATCCAGAAGTGGATAAGCAGGACTGTCAAATTTTGCCAAGACAGTGTAAGAAAGTTTTGAAAACTTTCCTGCTCTGCGGGATCTGAATTCAGCACATTAAAGACAGAATTTAAGAATCGTTCATTTTCTAACATGCACTCAAGCTGATTGTAAAGAGCAATCGTGTGTAGATGCTACTGATAGCAATAACATTAGTGAGGAAAGCACGTACACTTTTTTTTAGATGTGCAGTGGTACTTCTTGTAGAAGCAATGGAATATTATTTGGGTGAAGGTCAAAAAGATAGGGCTAAGAAGGGATTGATGTTACCTAACACTATTGCATCTAAGTTTGTGACTGCTATTTTTTGAACACCTGGAGGAAATACTACAGAAAATAAAGTTGCTTTATAATTTACAAAAGTAATTGCATCAGCAAGATAGGGGGATAATTTTCTGTGCAAGCAGCTCCCAGGGAGTTGTGAAAATCATTTGCGTTTTACCAAATTCTCTTTTACATTCTGTCATTCACCATAAAACCAGAAGTTTGTGTTTTAAAGTTTGTGTTTCAAAAATTGTTTGTAGTATACAAAGAACCACTTCTAAGAATGCAGTAAACTCTTTAACTGTGTGCATTGACATGGAAATTACAATTTTCAGATTAAATGGTACATGATTATGGTGGTTTGAGATAAAAAGCCTAGCTACTGGATAAGTTATAAACACAAAGCAATACAGACTGTTACTGAGCAATGCATTTCTGAATCTGGTTTCTTTCAATTCTTTACTAGAATAAAAACAAGAGTGAGATTCAATGTCAAAGTCTTGACTAATAGTGCTTTTAGTACTTCCAGTTGTGAAGAAATAAAGATCCAAACACACTGACAAACTATCAAAATGGACATCACTTAAAATCCATTAGGTGTTTTGTATGATTTTTTTTCAAGTTTTACTTACTAAGTATAGACTCCTTTATATGAAAAAAGTAATCACTAGACTGGGAAGATGGCTCAGCCGGTAAAATACTTGCTGCATAAGAATGAGGGCCTGAGTTCAGATCCCCAGAATCCACATACAAGGCCAGATAGGGTGGTGTCTATTTGTAATCCCAGTGCTGGGGAGTGAGTGAGAGATGGATGGATTCCTGGAATTCATTGCCAGTTTGCTCTAGTCAAATTGACGAGCTCCTGGTTCAGTGAGAAACACTGTCGAAAAACAAAAGGTGGAGAATGACTGAGTTAGAAACTTGACCCATGAACACAGTCAGGAGACTGCACACAGCTGCCCACGTATTTACATGAACATTTACATACACCACACACACACACCAAAAGGAGGAGAAGGAGGAAGAGGAGTAGGGTGGAGAACAATCAGAAGAATAGAGAATTATGAAGGTCTGCTCGTGACAGGCTTTACCACTGGTTTGCCTGATATCTTGAGCTTTAGGATGGATGATTAAAAGTTTTTCTTTTAAATCCCCCAGGTCTTGAATTTTGTAAAATGCTTTTTCCACATCTAAGGAAATGATCATATGGTTTTGTTTCTTTCAGTTTATTTATATGATGGATTATATTGATAGATTTTCTTATGTTGAACCAGCCCTGCATCTCTGGGATGAAGCCTACTTGATCATGATGGATGATTTTTTTGATGTATATTTGGATTTGATTTGCCAGTATTTTACTGAGGATTTTTGCATCCATGTTCATGAGTGAGATTGGTCTGTAATTCTCGTTCATGGTTGAGTCTTTGTGCGGTTTTGGTATCAGGGCAACTGTCACTTCATGAAAAGAGTTTGGCAATGAGCCTTCTGTTTATAAAGCCCTTGGCTTTTTTTGGTTGGGAGGTTTTTGATGACAGTTTCTATCTCCTTGTGGCTTATTGGTCTATTTAAATTGTTCACCTGGTCTTGAATTAATTTTGGTAGATGGTATCTATCCAAAAAATGTCCATTTCTTTTACATTTTCCAATTTTGTGGAGTACAGGTTTTTGTAGTAGAATCTACTGATTCTCTGAATTTCCTCCATGTCTGTTGTTATGTCTCCCTTTTCATTTCTGATCTTGTTAATTTGTGCGTTCTCTCTCTGCCTTTTGATTAGTTTGGATAAGGGTTTGTCAATCTTGTTGATTTTCTCAAAGAACCAGCTCTTTGTTTCATTGACTCTTTGTATGGTTTTCTGTGTTTCTATTTTGTTGATTTCAGCCCTCAATCTGATTATATCCTGTCTTCTACTCCTGGGTGAGTCTGCTTCTTTTTTTTTCTAGAGCTTCCAGCCAGGTCATTTTAGAGGGACAGCGTCATGTCATGTCATTTGAGAGGGACTGCCACAGGAATTATCCACACCATTTTGGGCAGAGAAAAGGAATGAGTTGCATAAAATGCACCATAAACAGGGTGCATCCTTGGTCAGCAGTTCAGCTTCTAAGAGCTCCGTAGACTGCATTCCCTGGTGTGCTTGGGGTACATGGATATTTTTGGCTAAATATCTAAAATCCAGGAGCAGTTTGTTCATTCATACTTGTATCTTCAGCCGTGGTGGCTTATCTGTTTGGATCAATGAATACACAATGACTACAATAACTGTCGTTTGAACTTGGATGGATTTCACCAGCCTCTAAGGGAAAGATTTCTCAATTTCTCTCAATGACTACAAATGCACCGTTGATATAAACCAAGCCTTTACAGTTGGAATTACATAAGTTTCTATTGTTAAAAGCAAGTGATTAATTGTGGGCTGGGAACTCCCAGCCTCCCAGATATCTAGTTTAGAACTTTTCCATTTTTTACTTTACTGCTTAATCTAGACAACAACCACATACCAAAAATGGAAGTTTCTTTTAATTGGTATTCATGATCTCATTTGCTTAGAACTTTAATATTTTGAAAGAATACATGGCCAGTACTAATGGTGATCGTGTTCCATTGATAGACATCTACAGACTGAAGAACGAGGCCCTGTCCTCCTCTGTTGGTGAAGGGCATCCTGTCACCCATTCTCTCCATAACCTCAGAGAAGTCTTCATTGTTTTCATGTCAATGAGCATTCTCATCTTACTGTGTCATGGCGGGGGTGGGGGTGAGGAGGATCTAAGATATACTACATAGGAGTATCATAATCACAAGTTATGAAAAGGGGACATGTATGCTTGCCATAGGTATTTTACAATGAATTTTTCAACCCTGATTTGATCACAATCTAAACCTAAAGGGCTGGAGCAATTTAGATTTCTTTTGAATTTAATTGTTCACTTTGAGAAAAACCTCAAGGTCTTGTAAGAATTGCAGCAGGGCGGAAGGAGAAGCAGGGACCCAGCTGCTTTGCACATCAGAGAACCTGAAAGTGAAGAGTAGATTGGATGAGAAGCAAAACCACAGCCCAGAGTCTCTGTTCACTTGCTCTCACAGAATCACTCAGGCTCTCTCCCAGCAGTTCTCCTGACTTTCCTCCTGAAGACACTGCTAGGGCAGAGAATACCATCCAGCTCTGGAGATTCCAAGGGAGGAAGAGGAGTCTTCTGCTTGAGGAGTCTGCCCCTGCCTGATAGGTACTGAGAATGAAGACACTGCCTGTCATGTTTGAGATTCCAGGGTTGTTTAGCAAACTCTTAATCCTCCATGTGGGCTTCTGGAGCATCCTAGGTAAGGCACCTCCTAAGGGGATTTCTTGTTTTCTTCCTCAGTGTTCATGTTGGCGACAGTTTTCCTTGTTGAGCTTGCTCAGGGGAGAGGGATGCTTATGTCCAGCATGCAACTCAGTAGTTACCTTTGCTTCCTGAAAGTGCTAGAGGGTGCAAGTGAACTTAGAATATGGGATTCACCTGCCTACAGAGCAAACACAGAATCCATACCTTGTCCAAGTTTTCTAGAAACCTGTCCTCATGGTAAGTAAAGATATTTTAGCAGACGTTATAAATGCTTAAGTACAAATTTGTCACCATTGCTCATGAAATCTCTCTGGCTGTCATACTAATGGAAAATAAATCTCATGTTCTCTCCACATGGATGTCAGCAGGAAGTCGTAGTGCTTAATTGGGTGGGGAAGGTGTTGGATACTTGAGTTCATAGCTGTGGTCATGGTTACTCTCAAAAAATGTTCACTCTAAATACAATCCCTCCTTGCTTTACGGGGTGAACTACGAAAACACTGGACAAGCACCATGCTGTGAAGTAGAGCAGCGAGTGCTAGTGTTGTTTCATTGTTGAACGAGGAGATTCATAAGCGGTTGCCAGCTGAACATAGAAAGTAATTCTCCATAGGTGATGCTGGTTCATCCCTACAAAGCCTTTTTGTTTTCAAAACCTGCAGTTCTTCTTTGTCTTACCATCTCTCAACACTTTGCTCCTGCCCAGCAACATGCCCTGGAGAAGGGGAAAGCCTGTGAAGTGGTTAGCAGAGGTTTCTTTTTCCTCAGTTAATTCTGGGATCAAGCATATCCTACGAAATTATCTCCTGCCAGAGCACAAGTTTTTTTTAAAGAATTTTTTAATGATTTATTTAACTTTATTTTATGTGCAATTGTGTGAAGGTGTCAGTTTGCCCAGGAGCTGGATTTATAGACACTTAAGAGCTGCCATGTAGGTGCTGGGAATTGAACCGAGGTCCTCTGGAATATTAGTCACTGCTCTTAACTGGTGAGCCATCTCTCCAGCCCCATCCTTCTGAATGTGAGTGACAGTTGCATGGCTGTGACAGATTGCATTTTGAATTCTAGAATTATGAAGTTTAGAATTCAACTCTGATGTCACCAGATCACCTATCTAGGGGCAGAGTTAAACATCACCTCAGTCATTCAAGCCCCTACTTAGTAGGAGTCCATCACATAACTACAGCTGGAGTCAGATATTAAACTAACTATTTATTTCTAAGGGATCGATTGTAGACTCACCTCTGTGGAACAAAATATTTGTTTAATTCTGCATCACAATTGGGCTATCCTCCATATACCATTCTTCAACCCAGTGTGCTGAAACCTTGTATTCATGCACATAAACTTGGTTACAGAATTGGATTCTTTAGTGACTCTGTCACTCACATTATAGACCCAGTTAAGTTTCTTTTCCGTTCTCAGCTCTACTTTTATTTAAAAACATAAGATAATTTTACCTAAATGATGTGTCTTTGTTATGTCTATACTGCCTAGCTATGGTAAGCACATGAAATTAAAGCTTGATAAATGTTAATGGTAAGTTTGCTAATAGTTTTTTTTTATCATCAGTACCTCCCACAAAATCCAATTAGATGAGAATTAAGGATTAACATAAGTACGTGAAGTAGTTCTGGTTTTAAACTTTTCATCAATTTTCAATTGTCAAATGCTATATGTATGTGTATGAGTATGATACAGGCATATATTTTAGAATGTTTAAATCAAGTCAACTAACTTGCCTATGACCCCACATACTTATTATTTTAAATCTATCTAGCTCTTAATTTTAAAGTAATAAGCCACAGTTACTGTGCTATGACTGAAACTTTTTACTTCTGACCAGTTTTGACTTCATGCTCTGTGATCAAGGTTTTCCTAATACTTATTGTAAAGCTAAAATAATAAAATATCTTATATGAAATTTTTAGACCCAAATGTAACGAATCCAAATATATGTAGAAAATGAAACAGAAAGATTTAGACAAGCGTTGTCCAGTCGTCTTACATAGTAGTTGGTAAGGTGGATTACAGTGCTGCTCGGGTTGAATTAATGGATTAGTAAACTACAGCATCACTCTGAATTATGAATATAGACTGGATGCTGGTGGTATGACTCAGTGGGTAACGGGTAGAGGTGCTTGCTGCCAAACCTGAAAACTTGACTTCAAATCCTGGGACGCACATGATAGAAGGAGAGAACCAACTTCTGCGTCCTGAAAGTTATCCTGTGACCTCTATACATGGGTCACACACATACACACACATACACACAAACACACACACACACACACATACACACAAACACTAAATAAATAAATGCAATAAAATAAATTTTAAGAGAATATAAGCTGAGAAAGGAGCATCTGGGAAGGTTTGAAAGTGAGGCAGTGGTAGAGTGCTTGCCTAACTTTCGTGAGAGCTTAGGCTCTGTCCTCAGCAACCTTCTGCCCCCTTTCTCTGTAACATGTGGGCCTGCTTATTGGGGTTTCTGTCCTGCCCAGTTCCCACAGCCAGTAAGCCCCAAAGAAAATTACACAGAGGGTCTACATTAGATATAAACTGGTTGATCCATTAGCTCAGGCTTGGTATTCGTTCCTTTAACATATATTAACCCATTATTCTTAAGTATGTTAGGCACCTGGCTCGGTATCTTTCTCAGTGAGACAGATCACATCTTGCCAGCCCTAAGGCTACAGAATGGTGGCCAATGTGCCCATGTTACATCCCTCCAAAAGAAGAAGGTAAAAAATAATCTTTGGTAAAATGTATTGTTCTGGACAAAACTGATGGCAGTTTCATCCCTTAAAATTATACTAATGACATAAAGAACCTTTATATCTTGAAGAATTCCTATGACTTTCAACAACTACTGAGTAAAGTAGTATGTTCTCAAATGATTTAAGGATGGGTTGAACATATTTCTCACAGTTATAGTAAGGTAAAATGCTCAAAAGCTGTGATTTTTGTGTTTCTCAATAAATAAATAAATAGAGGAGCGCTCCCCCAGTTTCAAGAACATCATTTCCCTCCTGTTGGAAATAGAGTATAAACACCTGTGTCTCATGAGGCTAGGAAGGCCTGAGTACAGGTGGAAATTGCTCCATCTCTGAGGGACTGAACCACTCATTCAGTTAAGGCTCAACTGAGGACTTGTGTGCGTGTATGTGTGTGTGCATGTGTGTGTGCGTGTGTGTGTGTGTTTGATCTGGAATAAAGATGGTACAAAATCTTTGATTGATCATTGATTATTGTAATAAAAATAGTCATAAGAAGGCCCAGTAAGAAGATAACATTATAGCTTGGTTCATTTGAGAACACAGTGGCTAGAGTCTTGTTGCCAGCTTGGCATTGCCTGTCTTCTTTCTCCTGAAGGTGAGCATTATGATGTTCCTGTGTGGAGCCACTTTTAAACTGGGTCAGAGCAGTCATGCTCCAAGTCAGTCTACTATCCCTTGACAATGTAGCATTCCACACCTTACTTTAGAAAGTTTTCAGTTTTAAATTTTATTTATGTTGTATGTATGCATGTATGTATTTGCATCTGCATGTTGTGCATGCCTCTAGAGTCCAGAAAAAGGCATTGGATCCCGGGGGACTTCAGCTACAGTAGTTATGATCTCCTGACATGGATGTTGGGAACTGAACTTGGGACCTCTGGAAGAACATCAAGTGCTCTTAACTCCTGAGTTATTTCTCCAGTCCCTCTGTGTCTCATCTTCATGATTCCAGTATTCCTGTTGAAATGTTCACATGAAATACTGGAAGCAGAGCTGCATCTTTCTCCAAATTCCAAACACCTTTTGTGCGTGAAAAGGTATCTAGATGTTATGCAAATACCTAGAAATAATTCCTATGCTTCAGAATTTTCTGGATTGAGCACAATCAGATTAAGCTATGTGCTGACTGAATCCTTAAATTGACTCATAAGGCTCTTTTTGTTACTTCCTTTACTGAACTATAAAATTGTCCTCTATTGTATTACTGAAGTTGAAACTATTGCCAAATCTCCATGGAATTTTTCTACTTAACTTACATTACCTGTATGCTTTGATGTAACTTGGAGTTTGAACTTGCTGAACGAAAAATGTTGAAAACTATTTGAAATCAGGTTTATATGATGTGATTGACCTTTTGCTTGCTTTCTTGAATAATCTCTGTTGTGCAGTGGTTAAGAGTGGGTGTCTAAAAATAGCTTTATCAGTAGACCATGGCTGTTATTGGTTATAAACAGCAGCTCTAGTCTTCATATCCTCATCTAACAGAAGAAAACAGTCACGTGTTTCGTTGAGGTGTTATGCCGACTAAGTGCCTTTTTTTCTGGACAAATACCCAGAACAGTGTAGAGAATAAATACTGTGTTAATTTAGTTAAGAGTAATTATTTGTTATTGTTTTGTTTCATTTCAAACTTTAATTAGCTTAATTGTTTCCTTAAATGGTATTGGGAAGTGATATTTCCTTCCAGGCTAGCTCCATGTCATCTGTTAATATCTTCAGTCGGAATGATCACTAATACACCTATCTTTGGAGAGTTACTCAGCTTCTCTCACAGTGTCAGTAAGGTGAAGCGTTTGTGATTTGTAATTCACTTTTCTCAAGTTCTCGGTTCTCTTACCTTGAAATTACTTAATATTGTATCCCTATCTTATATACTCTTGTACTTAAGGTTTATGTGTTCATCCCATGATAGGAGCATCTCATGTGCTTGTGTTTGTGTACATGTAGGGATGCCATTCTTTGTATCCTCGGAGTCTAACATGACATCCTTGTTAAACACAAATCAGGGGAATGTCTGATAGACCAAGTAGGACAGTCACAAACAAAAACAAGTTTATCTGGTAGGTCTCTCAAATTCCTTTTTTTCTTCCCTAACTGCCATGGTCGTCCAAAGAACAGCCTGGAATTCGCATCAATCACAAATAACCCATGGTTCAGAAATCATTGGCAGGAGAATCATTCAGATTTTAGCTCGGTGGTCCTGGCTCATTTCATTTTCTTCTGTAATATTATTAGAAAAGGAAAGTGAACTCTGAGGAACAATTGGCAGTTTTGTTTTGTTTTCCCACCAACCAACCATGTTTTCCACAAGTCAACCATATCTAGAGCTTGAGAGCCACTGAAATTCAGTGTGCTATTTCTGTAGCAGACTGTGTTAGGGAAGTGAGGAAGTATATTGCAGGAAAATGAAAGTAGACTTCACTGTACCTTTCTTACTTAACAAAGTCTTACTGAGCATCGCAAGGAAACACCTTTCCCTGACATTTGTAAAACACAAACTGGTTTCTGATGGAATGAGAGGAGCTCACCAAACACTACTCTCAATGTCTTCTCTTCCTGAAAGAGATCTATGGACCTGGCATCTCTGGAAGACGAGGCCTACTTATACCATGTGGTCAGGGTCCCCCAACCAGAAACACCTGTAACTTGTCACCATGAATCTTTCTTCTCTGGAGTCACCAAAAGCTTTCTGTTGTCTACTGGAAATATTTATATATTATCTACCTACCTACCTGACAGACATGCACCATTGACACATAGGACAAGGTTCCATGAAGTGGCACGCATGTGAACCCTGAGCTGCAGAGCAAAAACAATGAGCAATAGGGTTGAAGGTGACATGAGGTAACATTTGCCACCTGGTAGATTTACAATGAAGTACCAAGAGCCACCTTGGAAAGAGAGCCAAAGCTCTTTAGTTTGTAGCTGTGGCAACCTTGCTGGTCAGTTTTATTCCACAGATGTCTATTTATATGAAAGAATTATATCTTTATACAGCATTCCATTTTTAATTTCTCTATTTGTTTGCCTGGCACAGACCCCTGTTAATCCCGTGAAAACAGCTAGGATCACTTTTCAGAACAGAGGTACTCGGGAAGACCTTTGAAATTTTGTTTTGTTTGAAAGACTTATAGTTTTTTTATATAACTTTTGACAATTACTCAACTTATATGTCAGTTTTATAAGTCCATTTTAATATAAAAACAGTAACACTTGTCTGTCTCCTAATAGCTGGTGACTTATGATAGACGGCTTATTTGTTCTAGAATTCAGTTTATTCAGCTTGAATGCAAAGATAATACCAGTGATTACCTCACAATCATTATTGTGATGGACTGAAGCAACACCCTGAGTGATTTCTCAATTAGTACGGTTCAACTTGTAAATTATCAAAATTTTACAATGATTTTTAGGTGATATGAAATCCGTAGAAAATACACTTCAAACATTGAATGTTGCTATTTTCCTTGCCTAGCAATGTGTGTTGTGACAACCTTTCGCAGTGCTGGTTGTATCCCTACTCAATTATGCAATCACAAAGTAAATGGCTGATACCATCCAGTATACCATGTTGCCAACATTTTTGGTTAAGTGTATTCTAAAATTACAAGAAGTACCAAAACTTTACTATGAAAGAGACTTTATGTTAGTTTATTTGGGCTAACTGCAGGCTAATCTATTTTGAATAAGTTTAAGGAAGGCTAGGTTCAGATATGGTGCTTGGTAGATTAAGTTTACTAAATGATTTTGGCTTACAATAATGTTAAATCATGATGGGTGTATTCGGACATGATTCTGCCGTAAGGAGTACTTCCATATATGATGCCCAAAGGTGCTTAGCACATAGTAAGAACCTGAGAATAGTTTGTCATCTTTCCATTTGCCTGTTTTTGCCCTGGATCTGGGAAGGGTGTGTGCACACTGATAAGGAAGGGATAGTGCACTGTGTAACTACTTATGGATGAGTAGAGGAGGTTCCGGAAATATCTGCTAAACATAGCTTAAACTGCACATCTGCTGCCTGGATGACCTCTCAGGTCTCTGCTTGTCCTACTTTAAGTATTTCAAGGAGAGGAAATAGCACAGGCACCACTGAGTATTTAAACACAAGTGGTATTGTAATGGATGCGCTTCTCCTATACAACTAAATTTAAGAGATAGTCTTTAAATTCTTTCCCAAAATGACATATCACAGTAACTATTGTACACTCTAGCCCTAGAAGAAACTATGTTCTTAAAAAAAAACCCACCATATCAAATCAAATTTAAATGTTTCACTAATTAACAAATTGTATGTTTGTCTTTTGAGACAGGGTTTCTCTGTGTCGCCCTGGCTCTCCTGAACTTGCTCTGTAGACCAGTCTGGTCTCAAACTCAGAGATGTGCCTTACTCTAACTCCAGAGTGCTGGATTAAATGTGTGCACCACCAGCACTCTGTGACGCAATTTGTTTTTAAAAGAAATATTGATTATTTGCCAGCTATGCACCACACTGAGCTAGCGGAGATAAAGTAAATATCTGAAAAATAGTATTGAGGAAAATTATGGAATTCTGCCTGAGGAATATTTGGTGAAAATAATTGCTGTGGTATCTGTGGTTCTTTGAGAAGATCATACTCATTCCAGTTTTCCTTTTGTGTTTTAGGTGAAGAGTCATGTACAGTACAACTTAGAGTTCTCAGACATTCGGAACATGCCACAGTGGGAGAGTCCTTTAAAATGAAATGTCCTGTGACATATTGTGCTCAGAGACCTAATGTGACTTGGTGCAAGTACAGTGGAAAAGATTGTTTACCTCTTGAGCTTGGGCCTCGGCAACATACTGATTGGGAAGACGAGGACCAGGTTCCAGCTTTTACTCTCCGTTTTGAACCAGTATATCTCAGTGACGATGGGTGGTATGGTTGTTCTATAGACTTTACTTCTTATGTTATTAATAGCAACATAACAGTCCTCCATGTGACAGGTGAGTGCTCTATCACAGACCATCTATATAGCTTTCCCATCCTGTTGCTGTGAAAGAGGCAATCCCGACTTTCAGACACTTTGGTTACAAGTTGGAACACTTGTATCAGATCCACAGTCTACCTCGTCTTCCAGGCTGTGACAGTAATGAGGACATAAAGTATTTGTGTAGGGGGTGAGAAGGGTGGGGTCAAGAACAGTAGAGGGAAAATAATGGGAGTTACTGGTCTTTTTGAGACAGGATCTGACTGCCCTGGAGCTCTCTTTGTAACCCAGGATATCATGGAACTCACAGACATCCACCTGCCTCTGCCTCCCTAGTGCTTGGATGAAAGGTATGTGCTGCCACAGCAGACCAGTTACTGACTGTTCTTGTTGTTAGAGATTAAAACATTTATTTGACAGGTTCAGAAATGATCACAATGATATCGTTTTCTTTTTTGTCATTGTGTTTTCTGTTTTTTGTTGATTAGAATTTGTAGACGTTATGTTCACATAAGCAGTAGATTTGTAGCATGAATTAATAAATTAAGATGTAAAAATACCCGATTGTGATCAACTTGGAAGACTCACTATTACAATGATGATATACCCCAAGATTAAACATCATCTCCAACAAATCAAACTTAATTCTAAAATTCACATCATATTGTATAACAGACCCTGAGTATCTAAAATAATCTGCATAAAGAAGAAATATTTCTCTATTCCAAATTTCATTATTAAAATATAGCTACTTAAATACTGTGGTGAGATCAGCATAGTAGAGTTGAGAGTGTAGAATAAAATGCTCTCTGTGATTAATTGACTTTTTCTATTATTTTTATTTTCTGTGCGTGGGTATTTTAGCTGGCAAGTATGTCTGTGTATCACATACATGCTGCTACCTCTAGAACTGGAATTACAGATGGTTTTGATCTCCCATATGAATGCTGGGAATTGCACCCGGGCTCTCTGGAAGAGCAGCCAATGCTCTCAACATCTGAGTTGTCTCTATAGGCTCTCAATTTACTTTTTGTTGTTGATTTTTCATTTTTGTTTCATTTTTTGAAACTGTGTTTCAGTGCGTAGTTTTTCCTGGCCTGAAACTCACTGTGTAGACTAGGCTGTGCTGGAGCTCAGAGATCCCCCAGCCGCTTTCTCCAAATACTGGGCTTAAAGGTATGTGTCACCTTGCCCAAGACCCTCAACTGATTTAAATATAGGAAATTAACCTCAAAACTACTTTTACATCAAACCATATATCTGCATAAAAAATTAAGTCTTCATCTTGGATTTTGTAATCATTTCTTAGATATTATTACAAAAGCATAAAACAACAGCACAAGCAGACAGAAAAGACTGTCACAATTCAATATGTTTCTGCATCAAAGATCATCATCATGAGTGAAAATGCACATCACAGAACATGACAAAGTGTTTGCAGATCGCATGCTTCGTGCGAGACTATTGCCCAGAATACGTAATGAGTCTCTGGAGCTATCTCCCTACCTTCTTGGATCACTTCAGGGAGGAACCTTTCCAAGCTGAACAGTGCTACTTTCCGTTGCCCCATCTTTGTGTGTGTGCTTGTGCATGCAAGTACACATACATGTGTGCATATATGTGTCTGCATATGTGTGTATGTGGAAGGCAGAGGTTGACAGTTGGTGTCTTCCTCAATTGCTCTCTACCTTATTTTTTGAGACAAGGTTTCTTGGTGAACTTGGGACTCGATGGAATTGTTAGGCTGGCTAGTCAGTGAGAAACTGAGATGCTCCTGTTGCCGCCTTAGCACTGGATTAGAGACAGGAGCTGACATCTTCTACCTTATATGTGGACACTGAAGATTCAGCAGAGGTCCTCAAGCTCACACACGTGACCCATCTTCCCAGGTCCAGCCTTATCTCATCTCCATCATCATAGTTGCTATGCTATTCCCATCTATTTCAGAATATCCACTTTTATACCTATCACAATTATCCTTTTCCTTTGTAAGGTCTATGTCCCTCATTCATCCCACATTTCCTTTCCCTTTGTATTATATAAAAATATGTCCTGGAACTATAACAATGCTTATAATTAGTAAAATTTGGAAATACAGTAAAAGTATTTGATTGTTCCCTCTTGAAGTATCTTTCCAGGGGGATACTGGGAATGCCCCCGTTTTGCTTACAATTCACATTTGTTTTTTATGTTCATAATAGAAATTGGTTTGTGTAAGAAGCCAGAAGGAGGCTTGGGTAGTTTTGAGAAAGCATTTGTCTCCTAGAATGAGGAAAAGCACCTTGTGAAACAAAGCAGATTACAAGTAGATGATCTTACAGAGGCAGGAACAGCCACCCCGATATATCCACTGATTTATAGCTCTGTGCCTCTCAGTTGTCCTAGATCATTATGTGTGCAGGAAGATGCGTGCTGTGTGAGAACGCAGGAAGTGAGAGGCACAGTCTTTGTTTCAAAATGAACACCTAGGATCTCACCCAGAACTTCTTTTTCCTGTGGTCATCCACAGTCTCAGGAGCACTTGGGGCTTGAACATTTTATTATATTGCAGGTGTCAGAGGTCACACATGGTCTATGTGCTCATCTACCTGAAGAACGAGGAGGAAAGAACCAAAGAAGTCAGATGAAGTTTATACTGTGTTGACAGTAGTCTTTCTTTAGGCTTGAAAAGAACTCCTTTACTTTGTGTGCCATGATCTCAGGGTGAAGTTCCGTGAACTATGCATGCTGAACTTGACCTGGATTATTGGATTCTCTGTTGTGGCAACATTGGAGTCCTTTCTAAATAACTCTGACCTTAGGGATACCACCTTAGTGTTTACTCAAGCCATTTTAATACTTAATCTTATTTTCTATTTCAGAAAGGACTCAAAATTATTCAGAACACCATCTAATAAGTAAGTATGAAACCGATCAAAATTAGCAAGTTTGTTTGATGATCAGATAAATAATGAAAATAAGGTCTTCTTAATTGGGTTTGTTTGTATTAGATTCTCTATTGTTTGCCATCAAACTGCCTCCCCACAGACAGCTGTGTTTGCTTCTTGACTGTTTGCCCAACCTAAACAGCAGCTGCAGTACATTTATCACCATTCTGTACCATTAAACTATATGCTCACTGTATGTCCTTCTTAAATTACTCCTGATTGTTTGTAACCTCAAAGAAAGGATCTGGGGTCTGGGGGAGGTCACACATACAGTTCAATACTTTACTTCACTGCGTTTGATAATTTGTTAACAGTAACCCCAAAGAAACAGTGTATCTTACATCATAACCCATAATATACACATATAAAAAGCAAATCCACAAAATCCGTAGACAGTGGAGTTGTTTGATTTCTGTGCTATGGGAATTGAGGAGTGCCCTGTGCGATGCAGGGGGTTTTATCAAGCCCTGGAGCTCTCCTTACTGGATGCAGATGTTCTCCCACACTGTGATATCAGAAGTGTCTCCCAAAGCTACCACGTGTTTCTGGGAGATGAGAAATTTTCTGGTTGAGAACCACTGCAGCAGTGTGTCTTATGAATTCAGATATTTTCTAGTTTATATTATTTAAAAAACACTATTTTTGATCCACTGAGCTGTGTCACAATTTATTTATAAGTTAAAACCAACCTTGATCAAACAGGGATTAGTAAATTAAAACACAGGTCGGTTATAATGAACACTAGCTAGATGCTAAACAAAGCATATTTGGTAAAAATAAAAATATTTGATGTTTGGAGATAACGATAACTTACAAGAGGGAGCAAATGTACTGCATCAGAAACCTGCTGGTGTGTGTCCCAACTGCCATCCATGAGCTGTTGGTCTTTGGGCACTATTCAGAACAGTAACATTCCTTTCAAGTTCTAAAACTGTATAAAAAATGACTTCCTGAACAATGAATTAAATACATAAATGAAAGGGCCTGGCAAAGTGGTTTGTGAGAACTGCTATAGGGATCTTTCTACAGATGCCTCATCCAAGCAGAATGTGAAATGTTCACAAAAGTTAAAAATAGTAGTGGATGGTACTGGGACCACCAAAGGAGAAACAGAGGGCTTGGCCTGCAAGTTCCTTCATTCAACTTATGACACTGCAAAGGGGTACTGCTAACTCTAATGCTTCTAGGACTTTTTTTTTTTTTTTACTGTTTTCAGCAGGGCCTGATATCCCAGGTGCCACCAATGCCTCAGGTTCACCCACCATGGAGGAGACGGGTGAGCAGGACCTGGCTGCTTTACAGCTTGCTTCCTTTGGTGGCATTGCTTTTGCTGCTTGCCTGTTTCTGCCTGGCCTGTTTCCTGAAAAGGCACCAAAGTGGGTTGCAATTTCCCTCTGCCCTCATGTGCCACATATTTGGGGTTGTTATCCAGGGCTGATGGATTTTTAGCTGTTTAATGTTTTTTTTCTGGATAATGATTCCTAAGGAACTACTGGTTTCCACTGGAAAACTGAACGCACGAATCTAGTCTTGGCAAGGCATACTCCCACAACTCTAGACTAGCAGTGCTAGAACTTTCTCATTCTATACACATCAATCTTAGGTGTGAACAAGAAAGCATTCTCTTAATCTTTAACCACATTGAAAGGCTGGTTGAAACAATTTCTTCAACCAACATGTTATTCCTTTTGAGCCTTTTCCACAGCTATTCCACATAATTCCCATGATACCTAGCCTTATCTAAATAAAGCATCATTGTCCCCAGCAGGAATTCATATCTATTTGTGCTTTCTATTACTGTTATAAACAAATGCTTGAACAAATATCCTTGTGGTATGATTGAACATCCTTTGTTTGTATGCCCCAAAGTGGTATTGCTGAGTCTTGCAGTAGATTGATTTCCAATTTTCTGAAAAACCTCCATACTGGTTTTCAGAGTGGCTGTACAAGTTTTAATTCCCACCAGCAACAGAGGAGAGCTCCCCTTACTCTGCATCCTTTCCAGCATAAGCTATCATTGGTGTTTAGGATCTTAGTCTTTCTGACAGGTGTAAGATGGTATTTCATCTTGATTTGCATTTCCCTGATGACTAAGGATGTTGAACATTTCCTTAAGTGTCTTTCAGCTATTTGAAACTCTTCTATTGTGAATTCTCTTTTTAGATCTGTACCCCATTTTTAAATTGGATTATTTGATATTTTGATGTCTAGTTTCTTGAGTTCTTTATATATTTTGGAGATCAGTCCTCTGTTTGATGTGGGGTTGATGAAGATCTTTTCCATTCAGTAGGCTGCCTTTTTTTTGTGTTATTGACTGTGTCCTTTGCTTTACAAAAGCTTCTCAATTTCAGGAGATCCCATTAACCAACCTGAATGCACTGGATTTGTCTGATCTCAGAAGTTAAGCAGGGTAGGGCCTGGTTAGTACTTGAATGGGTGTACAACATTTTCTTTATCTATTTTTCTGTTGATGAATATCTAGATTGTTTCCAGTTTCTGGCTATTGTGAATAAAGCTGCTATGAATGTAGCTGGACAAATGTCTTTGTGGTATATGGTGGAGCATCCTTTGAGTATATGCCGAGGAAAGATATAGCTGTGTCTTGAGGTAGGTCGATTCTCAATTTTCTGAGGAATCACCATATTGATTTCCATAGTGGCTGTACAACTTTCGTGAATAAGACCTGTTGAAAGGTCTTTGCAACCTCAAAATTACCTTCCCCAACCATAAGCAGGAAGAAGTTTGGAGCTAACTAATGTGGGAGTCCACTTTGTGTGCTGTGATTACCATAAATGAATAAAGAAACTGCTTTAGACCTATAGCAAGGCACAATTTAGGTAGGCAGGGAAACCTAGGTTGAATGCTGGGAGAAAGAATGGTGGAATCAGAGAGAAGCCATGGAGCTTCCACCAGAGTCAGACATGCTGAAACTTTGTCAGTAAGCCACTGCCACGTGGTCATACACATATTAATCGAATGGATTAAATTAATATGTATTAACATATTAGTCATTTAGAAGCTAGAGCTAATAAGCTAAGCAGTGATTTAATTAATACAGTTTTTGTGTGGTTATTTCAGGTCTAAGCTAGCTGGGAACCAACAAGAAGCCTCCATGCAACAAATTGATGCCAACATGGTTGATTAAAATCCACTTGCAACCTAAGGGCTTGAAAAGGAATTCTAGACAGAAAAATAGTTTAACACAGTTTCTTGCTGTTTGCTGGCAGCATGTCACAGATCCTTTAAGAGAAGCTTTCCTGATTCAGGAGTAGCAGAAAAGAAACCACACTGTTTTGAAATGCTGACTTATTGGGTCATGCTACCAGTGCAAACTCTGACTCTTTCAGGCAAGAGATTTAGCTACAGAGCATTTGGGTGAGGTTTGTGAGCAGACTGCTGCAGTCTGCAAAAGGACAACATGGACTGACTGTGTGACTGAGAATGGGGCTATGTGTATGGCTCTCAGAGGTGTGAGTGGCTCCACCATGCTGCACTGGGCTGGCAAGCATAAAGTACCGTATATACCATAGTAATGGCACAGCTTAAGTTCTAAGAAGTATTTTAAAAAGTGCTTCTGGACAGTAAAGAATTACAGATATGCAATAAAGACAAATCCAGATGAGTCATAGTGTTGGATAAAGGGTCATAGGCTTGGAAGAGAGAAGAAAAAGTATATTGAGAGTCATAAAATAAAGTTAATGATTTAAAAAAGGGTAAAGTTTTTAAAGAGATAGAGTACAGGTAGTCAAAGATTAAAAGGAGTAAAGAAAAATAAGCCATGTAAAAATGGAAAATTCACAGAGTCTGGATTATATATATTATTGTGTTATCTTTGAATTTTTTGACTGTGAGTGGGCTAAGTACAGAGAGACATTTCATTGTATGGGCTACTAAGCTAAACCATCTTGTATATTATAAAGGTATCATGACTTCCAAATTTGGGTCTAAGGATATGTTGCTTTGGAAAAGAGGTTCTTCTCTTGTTTCCATAGAGGCTGAGAACTTGTGAATTGCTTCTAGACTGGTGTGATTTGATAGAACAAGACCCACTGAAGGTCACTGTGAACACCCTCCAAAAGTTACTATGCCCTACAATCAACAGAAAGTAGTATAGAGAAAACTATGCCCATATTCCCAAATATTGTCTATAAATGTTTGTTTACATTTAAAGGGGAATATTATACAGATATGAATAATTTGCATTGGTATGGATCTTGGTTTATTGATACAAACTTAAGGTATATATATATACATATACATATATATATACACACATATATATACATATATGCTCTTGATTAAGGTATGGTGTTTGTGTAGCTCATTTAAGGATGTAATGTATAATTAAGAAATGCAAGTTAATAGATACTCATCTATATTAGTCAAGCTCATAGTCATGTTAGATTTACTAGATGTATAGAGTTATATTTCAGATAGATAGGTTTTTAAAAATGTTTCAGAGACCTTCAGAATATGGCATTTAAAATGTTTTAATAACTTAGGCCTTTTCATGACAATGAGACACATCTGCTTCTGGCAGCACAAGCTCCTCCATGCAACAGAATTCCCAAATATTGTTTTTAAATGTTTATTTACCTTTAAATGGGAATATGATATGAAGATTAATACTTTGCAATGGTACTGTTCTTTGTTTATTGATACAAATTTATATATATATATAAATATATATATTTATATTATATATTTATATATATGTTCTTGATTAAGGTATTGTGCTTGTGCAGCTCATTTAAAAATGTATAATTAAGACATATATGTTAATAAATAGTCATCTATAATAGCCAGTCTTGTAGTCATGTTAGTTAGGTTTTCTAGATGTACAGAGATGTTTTTCAGAAGGCTAGGTATTCCTCAAACCTTTCAAAGACTACAGAAAATGGCATTTAAAACGTTTTTAAAAACTTAGGACTTTCCATGACAATGAGACTCATCTGTTCCTGGTAGTGTCAGAGGAAGATAGGCATCAAAGAGGCTCCTTATGGAATTGGTTAGTCATTTGGGCAAGAAACTGCTCTTGCCTGAACTGCTTGATAAAAAAATTGGACGTGCAGGACACACAGAAAAATGACTGCTGAATTTACCTAGAGGTGAGATGGTCCTTTGTAGTTCCTGCTTCATGGACTGCCAGCCATTCTTCGGGACACAGAAGAAAGTGACCGACAGAGAGCCAATATAGGCACTTTGCTCTCCCAGTAAAGTTTATCCTTGGGTTTAGAGACATCATTTAGGGGTTGATTATGGTTGTGACTTTGGGGAGGAATTTTATAAGCTCGGGGATCTTTAGAAAAAAAGAAGAGGAAAAATTGGATGATGGGATAATAGATTGGTATTTGTAAGCTATTGGTTATAGACAACTACGTTGGTATAGATTCTTATATATGGATAATACAAAATTAAATTATATTGAATATTGTATGCATGCTTCTACCTCTGTTTAAAACATTCTTTATGTATTGATATATGTATATATATTTACCATATTGCAGTGTACATTTATACCTCTGATTAATATACTTATATATTGTTTACATTTGGAGGTCATTGTCCTCATTGTTGCACAGTTAGTCTTTAAGTTAGATAGTTATTAGGAATTATAGATCAATAGTCATCTATGTTTGTCATATTTATAGTTAGACTAATCAGATTCTTTAGATACATAGGGATTATATTCTGTATAAATAGATAATCTTCAACCTCTTTAAAGAGCTGTAGAAAATGGCATTTAATTTAATCTTAGAATTCTATGGTAGGGAGACACAATTGTTCCTGGCAACACCGATCTGTTCCTGAGATTGTTGAGCACCAAAGACACTCCACTTGGAGCTTGTCTTCTTCTGGGCAAAACCAGCCTCTGGGCAAGGAATTGCACATACCTCAATTACTGACAAAATACGTAGTATCCGGAAATGGATAAGCAGAACTGTCAAATCTTGCCAAGACAGGGTAAGACGGTTTTGAAAAATTTCTTGCCTTTAAAAATAATCTGTCAGTTATTCTAGGCCTTAGCCAAAGTTGCTTGCTTCAACACTGCAAACATGACTTTGGGTGATTGCCCAGGTAGCCAGTTGTCTCTGTGATTTGTTTCATATTTTGGAAGTTGTTTGATTGTACTTCCTAATTACTCAGGTAACATTATTTCCCTTCTCAGATCTTTGAGGGGGTTGAAGACTAGATAAATGTAGTTACTTTCCTCTCATGTCTTGGCCAAGTTATCTATTATACAAGACCTAAGTTAGTTAGAATAGATTATTTGTTCTTATTGCATACAATTTCGTAATAGATTTAGAAATCTCTTAAACAAA
Organism: Myodes glareolus; assembly: GCF_982192425.1. Taxonomy (NCBI): domain Eukaryota; kingdom Metazoa; phylum Chordata; class Mammalia; order Rodentia; family Cricetidae; genus Myodes; species Myodes glareolus. The sequence goes on from NC_142027.1 coordinate 51,845,739, forward strand.
ATGGGGAGCTCTTTCTGCTCCTTCAGCCAATAGCCTTTAAGATACCAGCCCATTTGGGTGTGGTCTCTGCTGCTTTTTAAAACAGCAGTAACTGTGAGCTCTCTCTCTTGGTTTGGACTCCACTTCCAACTATTAGATCCCTTTCCTGGTCGTGCAGAGGGTTGTTGTCTAGGACAGTGATCTGTAAGTTTTTCCTTTAAATATATAACCCTTTTATTAATCATAATTCCAAACTGGTGTAGGATTGTTTTGTGGCTTTTGCCTTCATGCTATGAAGGACCATTAGGTATTGGTTCTCAAAGAACAGAGAATGAGAGTTTTCTTTGTATCATCTCTGTTTTTAATTGAAGATCTTATGTGCTTTTGTTGTCTCTTGTTATTTGGCATAGGATTTTTTTTCTTTTATACTTGAGATGTGCATTTAGAATTAGTTCAATTCTACTATTAAAGAACATGATGATGCCTCATAGTAGCATGAATATGTTAGGGTAACAAAATAATTTTATTCTTTTCTTCCTGTCTCTTTATTTATTTCTTGAAAAGCATCAGTCTTAGGCAGAGAAAAGAAACCATGAAGATGGCAATTCTTATAAAGGAAAGCATTTAATTTGGCCTTGATTACAGTTTCAGAGCCTTAGTCCATTATCTTCATTGTTGTTAGAATGGAGGCATGCATGCAGACATGGCAGCTGAGTGCTCTATACTTGGTCTGAATCTGCAGGCAGCAGGAAGAGGTTGTCACTGAGTCTAAGATGAGCATCTGAAACTCCAAAGTCCATCCACAGCAACACACTTCTTCAAAGAAGACCACATCTTTCTCTAATAGTACAAAACCCACTAATGACTACTCATTTAAATATATGTGTGATCTTGGCGCACACTGGTACACCAAATGTTGGTTAAATTTCAGAACTGTGTCTACTCCTTAATCAATTGCTATTTCAGCCAACAACTGTTACTCCACAGTTACCGACCTGTATCTCTATCAGCAGACACTAGGGTGGCAGCCTGGCAGAAATTCTGTTCCTGTGGGCACTAGTTCTCTCACTACCACTAAAGGTAGCTTCAACAAAATATCTACCATTCTATTTATAAATCAGTCTCACGATTCAAAGGCTGGATTGAAACCTGCCAGATCAAAGGGACTAGGTCACAACTAGATAACCTCTCCTTGCTGGTGTCTCCAACAAGCCTCTGTTCCACCCTTCCAAATCAAAACAAAGAAAGATGTGCCAATCCAAATTTTTCCCTACTACTCCCTGTGTTTCTTTTCTTCATGCCATCTGCTGCTCTATGACTGCTTCCTGTCAACTAGTTGTAACTCAGTCTCTTGAATCATGGTTATTTTTATTTAAACAATGCAAATGCAAAATTTGGGCTCACAGTGTGATTGAATATCCCCCAGTAGATGACATCTGGAGAAAGGAGTTTAATTAAGTCAGTCAGGCATCTTGCATTATGCCTAACCAGCAAGGGGCTGAAATAAGGAAAGCAGGGCTACTCTACAAATTTTTGACAAAATAAAGTTCCTCATAAAATGGAAATACTTTCTTAGTATGTAATAAATCTATTTTAAAAAATGTTGAGATAGATGTTGACATATGATGATACAACTTCTAATTACTATTTTATAATAATTTAAATATTTAAAACCCTTATTTAAATATTTTCTAGAGTCAAGATATTCAGGTCTGGATTGGAATCAAATGACACAGAGTAGTTCATTACCCATGACAGAAAGCATTATTCTTCTTTATCTTGTGGTCAACATTCTGGCTTTAATTAGGGGATGGCATCTGGAGAAAAGAGTTTAACCAAGCTATCTTAGGTAGTATGCGTACACTGGAACTGTCAAGGAGCTGGAAGAAGGAAAGAAAGTTTATTCTACAAGCAATTTAACAAACTAAGGTCATTCATAAATGAGAAAGGGTGGATTAATATCTTAAGAATGTAATTTCCAAGATATTGACATGTCAGTGATGATTAAACTTCTAATTCTTGCCTTATAATTATTTAAACATGTAAACATTCTTATTTAAATATTTTCTAGCATCAAGTTGTACAAATGGATGTCAAACATCACAGAATGATTCATTACCTGAGGCAGAAGGTACTATTCTTCTTTATCTTGTGGCCAGCGTTGAGGAAATGGAGAATTTACCTTGCTTAGAAACAGTACCTAATGCTTTGGCTTCTGGAGAGACTTAGGATGAGTGGAAGAATTTGGTGATGTGAGAGTTATGGCAGGAGACCTGAACAGTGGCTTCTGCACCTTTGCTGTCTTAGAGTAAGAAAGGCTATGGGATTAACATCCTCCAAAGTCTGTGCTAAAGAACCCTTCATTATCTAATTAGATGACATTTATCTGATGTGACTTGTGAGGACCTGAGGACCCAAAGGGGCAAGCACCACTGAAATGGTATAGTTGAGATTGTTAATACAATGCTTACCAGAGTCAAGGCTTTCACAGCGACTTCTGCTCCTGTTAAAGTGGTGACATCACTGACTCTTTTGTCACAGGTGACTATAACAGATAATTTTTTGTGGTTGCTTGAATATTATTGGCTTCCATAGTCTCATACAGAACAGCACTATAAGGAGATGTGGCTATTTTGGAGTAAGTATAGCCTTCTTGGAGGAAATGTCTCACTGTGCGGGTGGACTTTGAGGTTTCCTCTTTTCTGGAACTGCCCAGTGAGGCAGTTGACTTACTGTTGCTTGCAAGGTGTAGTCTCTCAGCCCCAGCACTACATTTGCCTGCATGCTGCCATGATCCCTGTCTTGATGAAAATGGACCAATCCTCTGAAACTGTAAACAAGCCACTCTAATTAAATGCTGTCTTTATAAGATTTGTCACGGTAAGGTTGTCTCATCACAGCAATGAAGACCCTAACTAAGACACCCGTAGACTAAGAATTACAGGTGACTGTGGGGTGCTGAGTAGGGGAAGAAATAGCCTTCCCTTATGAGATTGTCCCCTAATTGTTTATCCAATACCAAGTAGCCAGGTCTGAAATCATGTGCATTCAAGCAACCTAAACTAAGCAAATATCATTTGCATATTATGTAAAAATAGGCAACAAAAAGAATTAAGAAAGAAGAAGTTAGGAACTTAAGAGGGAGCATTCAGAGGCTGGAAGAAGGAATAGGAATGGACAGAAAGGATGCAATTATGAAGTAAAAGGAGCAGCTGGCTACATTCCCACTCAGATCCTGGCTAGCTTACCCACAAAATAATCACAGAAACTGTATTCATTTAAACATTGTCTGGCCCATTATATTTAGCCTCTTCTTGGCTAACTCTTGTAACATCCAATTTTGTGTTACCCCCACGGTACAGTTCGTGTGCCACTGTACCATAAGCGAGTCAGGCAAGGGCCTGGAGATTGAAAGAACACATAAGAGACCTGGGTCATTTGAAAGGAGATCAGCCAAATGCCATTTATTTAACCTTTGGGAAATCCTTATATACCTAGCTGAGGTATAAGGATTTCCCCCCAGGCAGGTGGGAAATTACCATACCAAAAATGAAACAATGTTCTATACCTAATCACCAGGAGGGGCAGAGGGAGCACAGGAACAAACAGAATGTTTTAGCTGGCTGACCAGGAACTGTCCTTCAAGATGCACACCAGGAGTAGGGGCAGACCCAGACCCTAAAAACTTTTACATCTTAATTAACCCATTTCTAATAATCTGTATATCACCACGTGACTGTGTCTTACTGGGATGAGTCTAATCTACGTCCTCTCAGAGAGGAGAACCATGGCATCTGCCTGACTCTGCTTTCTTTCTCCCAGCATTCTGTTCAGTCTACTCCACCTATCTAAATTCTGCCCTATCAAAAAGCCAAGGCAGTTTCTTTATTTGACCAATGAAAGTAACACATAGACAGAAGACCTTCCTATACCACAATTATATTTTCATAAAAACAAAGTTCACATGAGACCTTTTTCCTTATATGAGTGGGAAGTATTAGCAATAATTAGCGTTTAGTGTGCATCTATTCACTGTAAAATATTTTTAATGCTTATCAATCACAAAAGCTGAATAAAGTGACTAAAACAAAATCCTGAAATAATAAAATCTGAGTGATATTTCAATTATAATAGATAAGGTTTTTCTGATTTTGATATTCCCTAGAACTTTATGAATACTATATGTGATTTTAAAGGTGTTTGTCTTATTTCTTGATTCGAATCATTATTGCACTGACTTGTCCTTTACCGTTTCCTGTAGTTACAGGTGTCAGCATCACACTGCATTCCCTGCTGATCTTTCTCTATGTGAAACTTTCCCTTCTGGTGATTGTTCTGCTTATCCTAGGATTTGTTTTCTTCCAGAAGAGAAATTATTTCAGGTAGGAACAAAACTGAAATGTTAAGACTCCTAGAAAAGTTGGAGCCCATAGTGGACTGGGAAAGTGTATTATATGGTCCCATCACAGTTGTTCCCTCAGCTCTCCTTCAGCATCAGGCTTTCTTTAAATAATGGAGCCCTGGCACAGATACCCACAGCACTGGCAAAAGTGTCTGCATTGCTGCAGTTCTGAGGAGGGACTTAGCCTGGCCCTTTCTTTCAGGAACCAATGGTATAAATGAAGTTGCAGGAACTTTATAAATTTATTTACAAGTTTCTTGACACAAATGAGCTTCATCTCATTCCTGCTTAATTGCATTTTATAATGTATATTTTTGTTTATTTCAAGAAAATGAAAATCTGGATTTCTGAAGCCCATTAGGCTGTACAAGAAAACAGCCATTTGCCATCTCCTTTCTCTTTGATATCCATCTCACCTGCTCCTGATGTCTTCATGGTTCTTAGAAGTCATATGACCGCCTGCAGTCATGCAGTATGAATCTACAGACAAAAGCTTGGATCTTACCACCATACGTGTATGAATGGCTGTCTACTTTCTCCCTTCCCCAAGTAGCAAGTCAAGGAAGAAGAAGGCTTATCAAATGGTGGCCAACAGTGCTGACTGGATATTCTTCCCCCACATCCTCCAGGAATAGCTTCCATCGACTTCCTGTTCCCAGTGCATTTTACATGATCATAAATGTTACACTGTCAGATATCATGACAAGCAACACCTTCAAGTCAGCCACTAGCAGGCCTTCTTTCTTGCTTTTTGCTACCAAGTAGCTAGACAGTTGTGTTTTGTATTAATCATTGAATACATATGATGTGAGATTCCCCTTTGTATTCTGTCAATATGCTTTGTAACCATTGGTTAATAAAAAAAACTGTTTGGGGCCTCTGGAAGGGCAGAATAGAGCTAGGCAGGAAAACTAAACTTAATGCTGGGAGAAAGAAGGCAGAGTCTGGGAGATGCCATGTAGCTGCCAAAGAAGACAAATGCCAGAACTTTACCTGGTAAGCCACAGCCTTGTGGCAACACACAGCATAATAGAAATGGGTTAGTTTAAGATGTAAGAGTTAGTTAATAAGAAGCCTAAGCTAATAGGGCAAACAGTGTTTTAATTAATACAGTTTATGTGTGATTGTTTCAGGTCTAGGCAGCTGAGAATTAAAAAGCAGTCTCTGCCAACTTATATAGCTAGAAACCATTTTGCTTTTGTTGGTATCGCTGTACTTTAGTAGAAGTTAAAAGTTTAGCCCAGAGAAAGCACTCCCAGTGTCATGGAGATAACACTGGAAATCCCCCTACTCTTTAGAGCTCCAGTGTCTCAATCTCCTTGGCTGTCTGCATTGTGACTTACACGGGTTGGGATGAATCAGTGAGGGTAAGGTTAAGATACTGGTGAACCCTAATAACTATAAACCAAAACCTTTTCTTTACATGACAAAGATAGTAGTCTTATAATAAAAAATGTATTTTTAGATAAAAGAATTATTTCTTGGGTAAAGTGGCAAGTGATTTGGACTATTACTTTTATTTTTATTATAAGTCTAGGTAGAAAATGAGTGCCTGATACTAGATGATGCCTGGATGGTAGCCTCAGGTGGTTCTTTAGAAGTTTAAGTCTTGTCCATTTTCCACTTTCATGTTGATCATGACAGAGCAGAGAATAAAGGGCTGTTGCTCTAATCTAATGTTTTATTCTATAAATCTGTTCTCAGAGCAGTTTATATTCAGTGGTGACTAAGGAGAGGAGAGGCTTTTACTTGGGGATAATTTATGAGTCAGTCTGGGAGTAGTAAGTCCATCTGTTCCTATGACCACACTAACTTGTAGGAAGCCTACACAATGTCTATTTGAAGAAAAAGTTTGTGGATTGGTAAACAATTTGCAAATATTTGTACTGAACAAATGATATGAATTTGTATTGTGTTATTGTGTTATGGAATATTTGTTAAGAAGTGTTACATTTGTTTATGGTCTGGAACATTTGTTTAGTGATGCAAAAATGTATTGCATTCTTTCATTTTACATTGGATTAATTCTGTGAAACTGTGTTACTTTGCCTACAGAAATAACCTGATTGGTCTACTAAAGAGCTGAATGGTAAATAGCTGGGTAGAGAAAGGATAGTTGGGGCTGGCAGGCAGATTGAAATAGGATGAAGAATCTGGGAAGGAGGATCCAATAAAAGGAGTTAGAAAATAAGGGAGGAGGATATCAGGGGCCAGGCATCCAGCTACACAAATGATGCAATCAGAAGTAAAGAAGGGTGTGTAGAAAGGTAAAAGCCCAGAGACAAAAGATAGACAGGATTAGGTTAAGAAAAGTGGGCTAGAAACAAGCCAAGCTAAGGCCCGGCATTTATAAGCATTAAGAATCCACGTGATTTCTTTGGGAGCTGGGTGGTTGGCCCACAAAAGTACAAAGAACAAAAGCATAAAAGTAAAAACTACTAATAACGAGGAACAGTGTTAATATCAAAATTAGTGCCCATTTTGATAGTAGGAAATCAGTATGTGTCAAGCAGTAAATAAATTCATAATTGTCATTTAAACACATGGTTAGGGATGAGCTCTTCTTTTCTCCCTTTTCATTACAACTTCATGTTTAAGTCAGGACATAAAGAGTTAAGAGATCTAGTACTGTAATTCTATAACAGACTAGGAAATACAGGGGCAGAGATTACAAGTAACTCGGTTCGTTGTCTCTCTTCCCTGTTCTACTTGTTGAAGACAATTCTCTTCATGACTGAATCTTCACCCCACCTCTCTTGTCTTATTTCTAGTAGATCTCAAAGTTATTTCCATAAAGAGTTTATGGACAGTCTTTATTCACTCCAAGTCGTTTTCTCTGGCCAATAAAAAGATACATAAATGACAGTTTGTCAGTTGTGAGTTTGGGTCTCAAAATGTCCTGAGTGTTCCTACTTTTCATTCTCTGGAATTATGGATGACCTACCTGCTGAAGGATGGGAATAGAACACAGCTGATCCATGTCAGTCAAGTCTTTCCTCTCTCTGTTGAGTCAGCTCAAGAATACAAGAATGACATTTCCCTCAGTCTCTTAAGTAAGTTCAATCATAAGACATAATCCTGTGCTAATCCTAGACAAGTGAACAGTCATTGTCAAAGATTTCCTGAGGTTTCTTATCAGCTAGCATATTTGTGGAATAAAGTAACTCACATATTACTCAATAACATAACTGTAATTTTATAAGGACAGACATAGCTAATAATAGCCTCTTTCAGTTTCCCTTGCATCTGAGCCTGACCAGTAGCTCTGGCAAATAAGATGTGTGACATTTTTGCAACAACCTTTTAGAGAAATTGAAGGGTTTTCTATTGATTTCCAGTGTATCTGTGGAACTGCAGTACTGGTGTGAAACCTGGAGGTCCCAGAGCTACATAAGCCATGGATAATTCTGTGGATGGAAGTTACTAATTTCAGTTTTAAAAAAAAAATGAAGGATTTGGACCTGATGACCATAGATTTGCTCTATCAGCCCTAGACCTTCCATTTGTTATCTTGGTGTAATAGAGAATAAACCATGTTTTCCACAGCATCACTATTTGAAATTTTGCTTCGTATATAGCTGAGATTAATTCTAAGTGAAATAAATACTTAACTGGTCAATTAGGAAGTTTACTATGATTATAATTGGTTGTGCTATACTTATGTGCATATTCTGAATAATTTTTGTTTTTCCCTTAAATCTTCTCTTAGTGTTCATGTTGTTGTGAAGAGATACCATGACAAATCTTATAAAGCAAACATTTAGTTGGGGTGGCTTGCTTACAGTTTCAGAGGTAGCATGTAGGCATGTAGGCATGCGATGCTGGAGTAGTAGCTGAAATCCTACATCTTGTAGACAGCAGGAAGTTGACTGACACTGAGCAAAAGTCAACTGAAAGGAACTTCAAAGACAGTCACTCACTTTCTCCAACTAGGCCATAACTAACTCAACAATGCTACACCTCTTTTTTTTTTTGAAAGTAAATTTTATTAAATTATAAAAGTTTCCATTTCCGCCCCTCTTCCCAACACCCTCCCACTCCACCCACTCCCTCTCCTCCTCCCTCTTCGTCCCTTAGGGCAGTCAGGGTGTCCTGCCCTGTGGGAAGTTCAAGTTCCTCCCCGCTCCCTCCAGGTCCAGGAAGGTGAGTATCCAAACAGACTGGATCCCCAAAATCCAGTATATGCAGAGGAAACAGGTCCCAGTATCATAGTCAATGGCTTTTCAGAAAGACTTCGGGCCAGCCACATTCAGAGAATCCGGCCAAGTTCCGAGAATCTGGTTAGATCACATGCTTGTTCAGTTCCAGTCCAACTGGCCTTGGTAAACTCTCATTAGATCCATTCCCTTGTATCAGTGGGTGATAGCATCCCTCGCAGTACTGATTTCGTTTTTCATGTTCTTCCTCCTTCTGCTCCTCATTTGGACCTTGGGGGGCTCAGTCCGGTGCTCCAATGTGGGTCTCCATCTGTATCGCCGTCCTTCGCCAGATGAAGGATCTATGGTGATAAGCAAAATATACATCATTATGGTTATGGGCCACGGCCGATTCAGGCACCCTCTCCTCTGTCCAGAGAACAATCTGGGGGATCTCTCCTTGGACCTGGGATCCCATATATAATCAAGTCTCCTGTAAACCCTAAAATGACTCCCTTAGTTGAAATATATTCTTCCCTGATCCCATATTCATCCTTCCTCCCTCCCCCCACATCCCAGGCCACCGAGCTTTCCCCATTCCTCCCCTACTCCCTTCTCTCTAACCCTCTCCCCTTCCATCATCCCTCCCACACCCCCATGCACCTGAGGTTACCTGGGACTCTTGTCTATTTCCTACTTCCTGGCGGGTAGCTAAATAATCTTCATCAGGTTCATCTTCTTATTTAGCTTCTCTAGGATCACGAATAATAGGCTCAAAGACCTTTAATTATGGTTAGAATCCACTTATGAGTGAATACATACCGTGTTCCTCTTTTTGGGTCTGGCTTACCTCACTAAGTAAAGCGTTTTCTATTTCCATCAATTTGCATGCAAAATTCAAGATGTCATTGTTTTTTACTGCTGAGTAAAACTCTAATGTGTATATGTTCCACACCTTTTTTAACCATTCTTCTAATGAGGGGCACCTAGGCTGTTTCCAAGTTATGGCTATTACAAATAGTGCTGCTATGAACATAGTAGAACAAATGCTTTTGTAGTATGTTAGGGAATCTCTAGGGTATATTCCCAAGAGTGGAATTGCTGGGTCCTGAGGGAGGTTGACTCCCAGTTTCTTGAGAAACCGCCACACGGATTTCCACAGTGGCTGCACGAGTTTGTATTCTCACCAACAATGGATGAGTGTTCCCCTCACCCCACATCCTCTCCAGCATAGGCTATCAGTGGTGTTTTTGACTTTAGCTATTCTGACAGGTGTAAGATGGTATCTCAAAGTGGTTTTGATTTGCATTTCCCTGATCGCTAAGGAGGTTGAGCATGACCTTAAGTGTTTTCTGGCCATTCGAAGTTCATCTGTTGTGAATTCTCTGTTCAGATCAGTACCGCATTTTTTAATTGGGTTAATTAAATTTTAGTGTCTAGTTTCTTGAGTTCTTTGTATATTTTGGAGATCAGACCTTTGTCTGATGAGGGGTTGGTGAAGATCTTCTCCCAGTCAGAAGGCAGCCTTTTTGTCCTACTGACAGTGTCCTTTGCTTTACAGAAGCTTCTCAGTTTCAGTAGATCCCATTTTTTCATTGTTTCTCTTATTGTCTGTGCTACTGGGGTCCTACTTAGGAAGAGGCCTCCTGTGCCTATATCTTGTAGACTACTTCCCACTTTCTCTTCTATCAGGTTCAAAGTGGACGGATTAATGTTGATGTCTTTAATCCATTTGGACTTGATTTTTGTGCATGGTGATAGATATGGATCTACTTTCATTTTTTTACAGGTTGACATCCAGTTATGCCAGCACCATTTGTTAAAGATGCTTTCCTTCTTCCATTGTATACCTTTAGCTCCCTTGTCGAAAATTAGGTGTTCATAAGTTTGTGGGTTAATATCTGGGTCTTCTATTCGATTCCATAGGTCGACTTCTCTGTTCTTATGCCAATACCAAGCTGTTTTCAATACTGTAGCTCTATAATAAAGTTTGAAGTCAGGGATGGTAATGCCTCCAGAAGTTCTTTTATTGTATAAGATTGTTTTGGCTATCCTGGGTTTTTTGTTTTGCCATATAAACTTGATTATTGTTCTCTCAAGGTCTGTGAAGAAGTTTGATGGGATTTTGATGGGGATTGCATTGAATCTATAGATTGCTTTTGGTAGAATTGCCATTTTTACTATGTTGATTCTCCCAATCCAAGAGCAGGGGAGGTCTTTCCATTTTCTGGTATCCTCCTCAATTTCTTTCTTCAAAGACTTAAAGTTTTTGTCAAATAGGTCTTTCACTTCCTTGGTTAGAGTAACCCCAAGATATTTTATGCTATTTGTGGCTATCATGAAAGGTGATGTTTCTCTGATTTCCCTCTCTGCTTCTTTATCCTTTGTGTATAGGAGGGCCACTGATTTTTTGGAGTTGATCTTGTATCCTGCCACGTTACTAAAGGTGTTTATCAGCTGTAGGAGTTCTTTGGTAGAGTTTTTGGGGTCACTTATGTAAACTATCATATCGTCAGCAAATAATGAAAGTTTAACTTCATCCTTTCCAATACAAATCCCCTTGATCTCCTTATGTTGTCTTATTGCTATTGCTAGAACTTCAAGCACTATATTGAAGAGGTATGGAGAGAGTGGACAGCCTTGTAGTGTTCCTGATTTTAGTGGAAAGGCTTTGAGTTTCTCTCCATTCTGTTTGATGTTAGCTGTCGGCTTGCTGGATATGGCTTTTATTATATTTAGGTATGATCCTTGTAACCCCAGTCTCTCCAACACCTTTATCATAAATGGGTGTTGAATTTTGTCAAATGCTTTTTCAGCATCTAGTGAGATGATCATATGGTTTTTTTTCTTTCAGTTTATTTATATGATGATTACATTGATAGATTTGCGTATGTTGAACCAGCCCTGCATCTCTGGAATGACGCCGACTTGATCATAATGGATAATTTTTCTAATGTGTTCTTGGATTCGGTTTGCCAGTATTTTATTGAGAATTTTCGCATCGATGTTCATGAGTGAGATTGGCCTGTAATTCTCTTTCTTGGTTGTGTCTTTGTGTGGTTTTGGTATTAGGGTAACTGTAGCTTCATAAAAGGAGTTAGGCAATGACTCTTCTGTTTCTATATTGTGAAATACGTTAAGGAGTATAGGTATTAGCTCTTCCTGGAAGTTCTGGTAGAATTCTGCATTGAAACCATCTGGTCCTGGGCTTTTTTTGGTAGGGAGATTTTTGATAACAGCTTTTAATTCTTCACGACTAATAGGTCTATTTAGATTGTTCACCTGTTCTTGTTTCAACTTTTGTATATGGTACTTATCTAAAAAAATGTCCATTTCTTTTACATTTTCCAACTTTGTGGCATATAAACTTTCATAGTAAGATCTAATGATTCTCTGAATTTCCTCTGTGTCTGTGGTTATGTCCCCCTTTTCATTTCTGATCTTATTAATTTGCATGTTCTCTCTTTGCCGTATGATTAATTTGGATAGGGGTTTGTCAATCTTGTTGATTTTCTCCAAGAACCAGCTTTTTGATTCATTGATTCTTTGCATTGTTTTCTCTGTTTCTATTTTGTTGATTTCAGCCCTCAGTTTGATTATTTCCAGTCTTCTAGACCTTCTGGGTGAATCAGCTTCTTTTTTTTCTAGATCTTTCAAGTGTGCTGTTAAGTCTCCAATGTGTGCTTTCTCCGCTTTCTTTAATTGGGCACTTAGTGCTATGAACTTTCCTCCTAGCACTGCTTTCATAGTGTCCCATAGGTTTGAGTATGTTGTGTCTTTGTTTTCATTAAATTCAAGGAAGAGTTTAATTTCTTTCTTTATTTCTTCCTTGACCCAGGGGTGATTTAGTAGTTGACTGTTCAGCTTCCATGAGTTTGTTGGCTTCCTGGGGGAAGCATTGTTGTTGAATTCCAATTTTAGTCCATGGTGATCTGACAAGACACAGGTAGTTACTAATATTTTTTTGTATCTGTGGAAGTTTGCTTTGTTACCGAGTATGTGGTCAATTTTCGAGAAGGTTCCATGAGCTGCAGAGAAAAAGGTATATTCTTTCCTATTTGGGTGGAGTGTTCTATAGATGTCTGTTAAGTCCATTTGATTCAATACCTCCAATAGATCTCTCAATTCTCTGTTTGGTTTCTGTCTGATTGACCTGTCCATTGGTGAGAGAGGAGTGTTGAAGTCTCCTACTATTAGTGTGTGTGGTTTGATGACTGCCTTGAGTTCTAGAAGAGTTTCTTTTACATATGTGGGTGCCTTTATATTAGGAGCATAGATATTCAGGATTGAGACTTCCTCCTGATGAATTGTTCCAGTTATGAGTATGAAATGTCCATCTCCATTTCTTCTGATTGATTTTAATTTGAAGTCGATTTTGTTAGATATTAGAATGGCCACACCCGCTTGTTTCTTAGGTCCATTTGCTTGGAAAACCTTTTCCCAACCCTTTACTCTGAGTAGGTGTCTGTCTTTGTGGTTGAGGTGTGTTTCTTGTAAACAGCAGAATGTTGGATCCTGTTTTCGTATGCAATCTCTAAGTCTGTGCTTCTTTATAGGTGAATTGAGTCCATTGATATTAAGTGATATTAATGACCAGTGGTTGTTGACTCCGGTCATTTTTTTTTTTTAGGTAGTAGATTGTATGTGTTTTTCTTCTTTGATTTGTGCTTGTGAAGGGTCGCTAGATGTTCGAGTTATTGTGGGCCGTGTTGGGAATGTTGGATTCCTTCGGTAGTGATTTTCCTTCTAATATTCTCTGTAAGGCTGGATTAGTAGCTACGTATTGTTTAAATTTGTTTTTATCCTGGAATATTTTGTTTTCTCCGTTGATAGTGAACAATAGCTTGGCTGGGTATAGTAGTCTGGGTTTGCATCCATGGTCTCTTAGTTTCTGCAGTACCTCTATCCAGGATCTTCTGGCTTTCATGGTTTCCATAGAGAAATCCGGTGTAAGCCTGATAGGTTTACCTTTATAAGTTACTTGACCTTTTTCCTTTGCAGCTCTTAAAATTTTTTCTTTAATATGTATGTTTTGTGTTTTGATTATTATATGGCGAGGGGATTTTTTTTTCTGATCCAGTCTATTCGGTGTTCTGTATGCTTCTTGAACCTTCATAGGAATATCGTTCTTTAGGTTGGGAAAGTTTTCTTCTATAATTTTGTTGAATATATTTTCTGGGCCTTTGATCTGCAGTTCTTCTCCTTCTTCAATCCCTATTATTCTTAGATTTGGTTTTTTTATTGTGTCCCAGATTTCCTGAATGTTTTGTGAAGAGAATTTGTTGGATTTGCCGTTTTCTTTGACCAGAGCATTTATTTTCTCTATGGTATCTTCAGATTCTGAGATTCGTTCTTCTATGTCTTGTATTCTATTGGTTATGCTTGATTCTGTAGTCTCCGTTCATTTACCTAGGTTTTCCATATCCAGCCGGTTCTTGGTTTGTGTTTTCTTCATTGCCTCCATTTCAGTTTTCAATTCTTGGACTGTTTCCTTTACTTGTTTGATTGTTTTTTCTTGGTTTCTCAGGGTCTCATTCACGGATTTACTTATTTCTTCAAACTTTTTGTTATATTTCTCATCTAATTCTATACTCATTTCTTCAAACTTTTTGTTATATTTCTCATCCAATTCTTTAAGGGAGTTATTCATATCCTGTTTAAGGGACTCTATTGCTTTCATAATGGCACTTTTTTCCACTTCTTCTGAGTTAAGGTGTTCAAGTACTTCTGTTATAGGGTCCTTGGGATCTGGTGTTTTCATGTTGTTTTTCAGATTGTTGGATGAGGTCTTGCCTTGGCGTCTGCCCATCTCTTACTTCAAATGTTCTCTATTGGAACTTCTGTTACCGGGTCAGGTTCCCTTCTTGGGCAGGGACTTCACTGACAGAATGCCCACCTTTCCTCAGGCAGGCTATTGAAGCACAGGCACTCCCTCTTTCCGGGATGTGCTTACAATGCAGGCCCAGCTCGCAAGGCAGCTGAGCTGGGGAAATTTTATGGCCCCAGGGGGAAGGGAGAAATATAGGAATTCGTACCTGGATGGGAGCTGGGATGGCAGGCCGGAGGGGGTAGCCAGCACTGCAGGGCGACCTGGGCGACTGTGGGGTTGGGGAATGCCAAAGCTCCTCTTCACCAGGACCCTGTCAAGGCCCGAAGCAAACTCACCCCTCCGATTGCCCTCTGCTAGAAGTCAGGGCCCTTGCTGGTCAGGAATGTGGCTGAGCTGGCCCCTGGTCCACCTGTCCTCAGGGAGGCCTTTAAGACCCAGGAACTGCCTCAAGCCGGGCTGCGCCTACAGCCCAGGCCCAGCTCGCAAGGCAGCTGAGCTGGGGAAATTTTATGGCCCCAGGGGGAAGGGAGAAATATAGGAATTCGTACCTGGATGGGAGCTAGGATGGCAGGCGGGAGGGGGTAGCCAGCACTGCAGGGTGACCTGGGCGTCTATGGGGTCGGGGAACACTCAAGCTCCTCCTCACCGGGACCCTGCCATGGCCCGAAGCAAACTCACCCCACCGATGGTCCTCTGCTAGAAGTCAGGGCCCCTGCTGATGGGAGTCCACCAATGGTCCTCTGCTAGAAGTCAGGGCCCCTGCTGGAAGGGATGCTACACCTCTTAATACTGTCAGTCACTTTAGAATTGTGATAGCCAATTACATTCAAATTACCACATTCAACTTCCTGGACCCCATGACAATACCATAGTGCAAAATTCATTTAGTCCAACTTCAAAAGACCCCCATATATTTTGAAAAATATCACAGTCTCAACAATGTTTTAAATTTCAAAGTTCAAAGCATTTTCTGAGATTCCTGCCATCTATTAATTTTAATCATCTGTAGAAATAAAAACAAAAAACAGATCACATACTTCCAATGTATAATGGTAAAGAATATATACATTACCCTTCCAAAACAGAGGGAAGGAAGCATAGCAAGGAAATATTGTACCAGAGTAAAGCTGGAAACTAGCTGGGAAACTCCAAACACTGCAGCTCTGTGTCTGATGTCAAAACACTCTTCAGATCTCCAACTCTGTTCAGCTTTGTTGACAGCCACACACGTCTTTCTCTTGGGCTAGTTCCACTTCTTGTTAATAGCTCTTCTTGACAGGTATCCCAGGACTCTGGTATCTTTGACATCTTGAGTTAACCAAGGCAATCTAGGCTTCAAATTTACAGCTTTACACAATGACCACAATGATCAAGGGGAAAATCAACTAAAAAGACATTTCAGTACTTAACATCTATACCCCAAGCATAAGGGCACCCACTTTTAAAAGAAATTACTACAGCCTAAATTACGTAGTGACCCTCATACATTTATAGTGGGAGACTTCAATACCTCTCTCTGATCTATTGACAGGTCATCAGACAAAAATTAAACAGAAATGTTGTCGAGGTTTCTGTCTTGCCCAGTTCCCGCAATCTTAAGTCCCAAAGAAATCACACAAAGGTCTACATTAGTTATAAACTGATTGGCCCATTAGTTCAGACTTCTTATTCACTCTTATACTTATATTAGCTCATTATTATTATCTATGTTAGCCACATGGCTTGTTACCCTTTTCAGCGAGGCAGTCACATCTTCCTTCTTCTGTGGCTGGGCCAGGACTCCAGAGGAATATGGGCTTTCCTCTTCCCAGAATTATTCTGTTCTCATTGAACCACCTCTATTTCCCATCTGGTTGTCCTGCATGGCTACTGGCCAATCAGCGTTTATTTAAAATATAATTGACAGAATACAGACCACTGTCTCACACCACAGAAACACTGGAGCTAACAGATATTATAAACCAAATGGATCTAATAGATATTTACAGAACATTTCAACCAAACTCAAAGAATATACCTTCTTCTACTTAGCACCTCATAGAACTTTGTGCAAAATTGACCACATACTCTGACACAAAGCAAATCTTAATAGATTCAGGAAAACTGACATAAACCCCTCCATCTGACTAGATTACTACAGATTGAAGCTGGATATCAGCAATAACAGAAGCAACAGAAAGCTTACAAACTCATGGAAACTGATCAACTCTCTACAGAATGAAAAATGGGTAAAAACAGAAATACAGAGAGGAATTTAAGACTTTTTAGAGTTGAATAAAAATGAATACACAACATAACCTAACTTGTGAGTCACAGTGAGTATGGTCCTAAAAGGAAAGTTCATAGTACTAAATGCCTACATAAAAAAAATCTAGAGCTCACACTTACAACTTAACTGCACACTTGAAAGCTCTAGAACAAAAAGAAGTGGAGTAGATTGTAGGAAACAATCAAACTGAGAGATGAAGTTGATAAATAAAACCAAAGAAAACAATACAAGGAATCAATGAAAAAAAAAGCTTGGTTTTTGGAAAAAAAAATCATCAAGATTCACAAATTTTTATCTAAATTAACTAAAAAGGCATAAAAATATCCAAATAAACAAAATCAGAGATAAAAAAGTTTATACCAACAAACACTGAGAAAATCTGAGAATCATAAGAATAGACTTTACAAAACCTATAGTGTGCCAAATTGGAAACTTAAAAAGACATACTTTTTTTTAGTAAGTACCATTTCCCAAAGTTAAATCAAGATCAGATAAGCAATTTTAACAGACCTTAATCCCTAGTAAAATGGAAGCTGTCATTAAAAGTTTCCCAACCAAAAAGCAAACAAACAAATAAATCCACCCATGGCCAGATGGTTTTAGAGCAAAATTCTACCAGACTTTCAAAGAAGCATTAACACTGATACTCATCAAATTATTCCAAATAATAGAGAGCAAAAACCTTGCACAATTAATTTTATGAGGTCACAGTTACTACTGAGTCCACACCACATAAAGACCCAGCCAAGAAAGAGATTTACAGACCAGTTTCCCTCATGAACATAGATGCAAAAATATTCAATAATATACTGTCAATCCAAATCTAAGAACACGTCAAAAAGATTATCCAAATGATCAAGGAGACGACTTCAACCCAGGAATGGGTCAATTTATGAAATTCAGTAAATGTAATCCACAATATGAACAAACTGAAAAATAAAATCTACAACTCTTTAAATACAGAAAAGTCCTTTGACCAATTCCAACACACTTTCGTTATAAAAGCCCTGAAGAGCCTGGTTGTGGTAGTCCATGCCTTTAATCCTCTAGTACTTGTGGTCAGATCTCTATGAGTTCAAGGTCAGCCTGGTCTACGATGTAAGTTCCAGGACAGTCAAAGATGTTATTCAGAGAAACAATGTCTTGAAAAACTAAAACTAAAACCAAAATAGAAACTGTAATTCCTTTAGCCACCCATAAGGCTGCATTCTCATTTGGTGCTGGACTCAAAAGATTCGCCTGCCCAGGCTTCCATCCCAGGGCCGGAATTTCCATCCCCAGGTCTCTATCCTGGGGCCAGGACCTGCCCCTACTCCTGGGACTGGAATCACAACTGCAACCGGGGATTTTCTCAACAATGACCCACGTGTTCCATCTGCCTGAGCGCGGCCCCTCCGAACAACACCGGCTTCTAATGGTGAGTGTTACCATTTTGGCCAGCTTAACTGTTTCTTTGAACCTAAGGAATTGCCATTGAGCTCCCAGAAACCCTCTGGTGTTCCTAGAGGGAGTGGGGGATGGACTACGGACGACACGACATGACGACATGGGGATGGGACATTCAGTTTCAGCTTGTTCCCCTTCATTAAGCTCATGTTTGGGATGGTGGGGCCAGCGGCCAGCCCACCTGTGACTGAAGGCCCAAGGTTCTTCAGCTCTTCATCTTTTTCTTCCGTTTTTTTCATTTCTTTTCTTTTTCTTTTCTTAACTTGTTGTAACCACCACTCAGAGAGGCCCTCTGGTTTCCGAGTCACCCGACCAGATCCAGTATGCCTTACCACCCCACTCGCGGGCTGAGGACGCTCGTCCATGAGTCCTGAGTGTTCCCTCCGATTTGCACTCTGCCTACACGGGGAGATGTTCTGTTGTAGGTCTTGAAGTGCCTCGAGGGTTTTCAGGGCCTTGACCATGGGAAGCAAGACTTCTAAGCCTATCAATCTGGCCTCCCCACTGGGATGCCTTTTAGAGGCTCTACAGCCTCAGGTCTTAATGCCTTACTTACAAACCTCCACACTTACTCATCTTTGTTTAAAAAAATGACCCCAATATGCCTTAGAACAGAATTTTAAATGGCCGTCTAATGGCACCTTTAATCCTGACATTTTACGGGAGCTGTCTAACTTCTACCAACGCACAGGCAGATGGAAAGAAATTCCTTACATTGAAGCATTTTTCTATGTAAACTCTAAGGCTAATCCCTCTGTCCTTGCTCACTGTTCGCCTGCGCACATGTTTCTAGCTATGCCATCTGCTCCTGAAGAACCCCTACTTCTGCTATGGACCCAACTAACAAACCTCCGCCTTTCCGATCTCGGGAAACTATCCCTGTTCCCTCAACTTCTTCCCCTGCCTCTGCAGCTCCTTCAGATGACTCACCACCTTCTGCCGCTCATCCCTCCCCACCTGCTCGGTCTCCAACAGCCTCGTGAAATTCCTCTTCCTCTCCGGTGCCTGGTTGTGGCAGCTGCCCTGCACTGGCACCCACCTTTACCTCTCCTCTCACACGTTTGCGTGCCGCCATGGAACCTAATCCTAACCAAGCCAAGCCTGCTACAGTTCTCCCTTTGCGAGAGGTAGCTGGTGTAGATGGATTGGTTAGGGTATATGCTCCCGTTCTCTCTCAGAGCTCTCCCATACAGAAAAATTACTGGGTTCCTATACATCTAATCCTACCACTTTCATAAAACAATTCCAATATCTTACTCAGTCTTATAATCTCACTTTCCATGACATTTATATGATTCTATCTAAAAACCTACTTCCTAAGGAGGGCAGTTTGGGAGCAGGCCAGGCAACAAGCAGATGAGATTCACCAGACTCTTGCCTCCCACCCTCCTGGGGCAGAGGCGGGTCCCAGAGCAAGAGCCGCACTGGAACTGTAACACTCCAGGTGGGATTTTAGCTAGAGACAGGTTTTTGACTTGCCTCCTTTGTAAGGCGGCCCTCAAACCAGTAAATTATGCTAAACTCTCAGAGATTATTCAGGATACGAAGGAAAACCCTTCCACATTTTTGGAATGCCTCACAAAGGCTCTGTTACAATTTACCAACTTAGATCCGGAAACTACGGAAGGCAGGCAGCTACTTATGACCCACTTCTTTAATCAATGCTACTCTGACATTAGGGTTAAACTTAGGCGTTTGGAGAAAGGCCCCTTGACCCTGCAGACAGAGGTCCTAGAGGTGGCTTTTAAGGTGTACCATGTGAGAAATGACAAAGCCTGCAATCACTGTGATGTGGTAGCCACAGCCTCCCGACCGGCTGAGGCGATAGACCGCCCGGTCCGTGCTGTGCATGCTTCTCCCCCGCCCCCCAGGCGCGAGAACCACCAGGTCTGTGTTTTAAATGTGGTAAAATGGGCCACTGAGCCAGAGGATGCCCTAATCCTCATCTTAGTCCTAGGAGACCTTGTCCAAGGTGTCACAGGGAAGGTCACTGGTCAGTAGATTGTCCTCATGCACATAGTGACATGGAAGCATCGGACCCAGAAAATTCCCAAGTTGACCTGCTGGGCTTGGCCATGGATGAATGAGGCTGCCTGGGCTCCTGTGACCCGACCACTACTGTCATCTGTAATAGGGAGCCACGAGTGATTATTATGATATTAGGATGGCCCATCTCCTTTTTCTTGGACACGGGAGCCACCTACTTGGTACTGAGGGAATTCTGGGGGCCTACCTCTCCTTCTAGTTTCCCTATTGTTGGGGTAGAGGGACAGCCTTATTTACCACAACAGACTCCACCACTTAACTGTGTGTCTAGAGACATTTATCTCACTCATTCATTTTTAGTTATGTGAACCTGTCCAGTACCTCTCATGGGAAGGGATTTTCTAACAAAGGTAGGAGCCTCCATTTCTTTTGCTCCTCCCATTCACCTTATCCAAGACTTGCCAGCAGCTCCACTCCTCCTTTTCCTAGCTCCCCAATCTTCTGAAACTAATGCGTCTTTTCTTCTACTAGCCTCCCAGGTAGACCCCCAAGTCTGGGACACTCAAAACCCCTCCGTTGCTAAACACCATTCCCCTGTTGTTATTCAAATATAGGACCCTACTAAATATATTACCCAAGCTCAATACCCTCTCTCTTTCCAGAGCCTTAAAGGACTTAAGCCTATTATTTCTGACCTTTTAAGGAAAAAGCTACTTTGTCCAACCTCTTCTCCCTTTAACACCCCTATACTTGCTGTTAAAAAAAAAAATCTAATGGAACTTATTGCCTGGTTCAAGACCTCTGGCTCATTAACTCTGCAGTGGTCCCTCTTTACCCAGTGGTTCCTAATCCTCTTGCCCTTCTATCCAATATTCCTCCAGGAACCTCCCACTTCTCAGTTCCAGACCTCAAGGATGCCTTTTTCTCCATTTCTCTCAGTCCTCAATCTCAAAACATCTTTTCTTTCACCTGGACTGACCCTGACACTAATTTTTCTACACAGCTCACCTGGACTGTCCTTCCCCAGTGATTCCGGGACAGCCCACACCTGTTTGGCCAGGCTTTAGCTTCTGACCTGTTATCACTGTCTCTCCCTAAATCTAAGCTCATACAGTATGTGGATGACATTTTACTTCGCAGTCCATCATTGGAGAACAGCAAAACGGATTCTTCCACCCTTTTAAATTTTCTGTCCAAAAGGGGCTATAGGGTCTCACCTTCTAAGGCTCAACTGTCTACCACTCAGGTCGTTTATTTGGGATTAACTATAACCCCAACCCAAAAGGCTATCACTCTAGACAGAGAAAAACTAACTCAATCTCTTGCAGCTCTTTCCACCAAAGAAGAGGTTTTATCGTTCCTAGGAGTGGCTGGCTTCCTGCGTTCCTGGATCTCCTCCTTTTATCTCCTCGCCTGCTCCTTTTGTGAAGCAGCTCTCGACTCTCTGCATGAGTCCCTTCTTCATCCTGTTACCAAACTCTTCCTGAGACTCCAGCAGGCCTTTATCCAGGCTCCATCTTTTCATCTTCTGGATTTAACTTGCCCCTTTTCTCCTTATGTAGCAGAGAAGGAGGGATATGCCCTTGGGGTCTTAGGACATCAACTGGGACCTTCTTTTGCACCTGTAGATACCGGTCAAAGAGGATGGACCTCAACACTTGGGGCAGGGCATCCTGCATATGTGCCTTAAGGGCTGCCGAGCTTCTTATTCGTGAGTCAAAAAAATTAACCTAAAAAAAAAAAAACCTAAAAAAACCTTAAAAAAAAAAATTAACCTTTGGATCACCCATCACTGTCTTCTCCCACCATAACCTGTCCCACCTCTTAACTTACAAAGGCTTACAAACCCTACCCCCTTTCCGAGTTCTTTCCCTCCAGGTGGCAATGGTAGAAGATGCCACACTCACTTTTCAAGGCTGTGTACCCCTTAATATCTCAAATCTCCTACCTCAACCTAATGTTAATGATTCCCCATCTCACTCCTGCATTGAGATCCTAGAGGATTTACTGCCCCACCCCTCACATATACAGGAGGGCAAACTGTCCCAGGACACTTATATCTGGTATACAGATGACAGCTTTTTTTTTTATGTGACGGGACCCATAGAGTAGGCTATGCCATAGTATCAGATACTGAGATAGTGGAGGAATGGGCACTCCCTGCCCATACCACTAGTCAACAGGCTGAGCTAATAGCTCTCACCCGTGCCTTTCAGTTAGCAAAGGGTCAATCTTTAAATGTTTACACAGACTCCAAATATGCCTTTCATATCCTCCTGTCCCACGCGGCTATCTGGAAGGAGCACGGGTTTCTTAAGATGAAAGGAGGATCCATAACTAACTCAGGTTGCATTATGGACCTGTTAAAAGCCTCCCATCTCCCTAAAGCTATAGGAATTATTCACTGTCAGTCTCATCAGACTGACAGTTCCATTATTTCCAAGGGAAATAATTGGGCTGACCGAGCAACTAAAACAGCAGCATTCCAAAGCCCAGACCTACCTCAGTCACCTCAGGGGGTCCATACAGTACAGTCCACATTCTCACAGACACATCCTGACACCCAACAAATTCTGTCTTACGTACATCAGCTCTTTCATCCTAATAACAAAGCTGTACTTCATTTTGTTAAGGCTCACTTCCAACCCACCCCTGAGGACATAAAGTTCCTAAAAGCTATCACTGCCTCCTGTCAAATCTGCCAAAAGTCAGATCCCAAGACCAAATACTATAGCTTCCCTTTTCCTACCCACCAGGCCCAGGGGCTCCCTTCCAGGAACTGACTGGCAGTCGGATTTTACCCATATGCCCACAGTCAAAAGAGTTAAATATCTCCTGGTTTTGGCGTATACAATGTCTGGGTGGGTTAAAGCATTTCCCACCACTAATAATGCCCAGACAGTCTCTGATGTTCTTCTCCAAGAAATCATCCCCCGGTTTGGAATCCCAACCTCTCTTCAGTCAGATAATGGCCCTGAGTTCACTTCCCAGATTTCCCAAAATTTGTCTAAGGTTCTTGACATCCCTTGGCATTTTCATATCCCATACCACCCTCAATCTTCAGGGAAGGTAAAACAAACTAACCGCTCCTTAAAAACTGTTCTTGTTAAGATGTCATAGGAACTTCACCTCGACTGGGTAAAACTCTTGCCACCATCTGTGTCACCAGCGTCTGATGCAGAAGCCCACATAGGCAGGCACAGGGTGTAGGGTCGCCCTTCATCAGAGTCTGACATGGGCAAGTCTTTCCCCTCACGCGCATGTGCTAGGAAGCCTTTAAAGGCTAAACGTGCCATTCCCACGCTCTCTTCCTCTTCTCTTCTGTCCACACTGTTTCCTTGAGCTCATGTGTACATAATCCTTAATAAACTCCTAAGTGGGTTCATTCGCGTCTTGTGTTCTCTCCTCATTTCCGCCAGACATTTTCAGAAAGAAAGGAAGGAAAGAAGGAAGGAAGGAAGGAAGGAAGGAAGGAAGGAAGGAAGGAAGGAAGGAAGAAAGAAATTTTGTGATTCAAAGAAAGAGAGAGAGAGGAGGAGGAGGAAGGGAGGGCAAAGGAAGGGAGAGAGAGGGAGGGTGAAAGCGACAGAAAGAAAGGAAGAAAGAAGGAAGGAAGGAAAGGAAGGAAGGAAGGAAGGGAAGAAATGTCAACCTAGAGAATGGGAAAATATCTTCACCAACTCTACATCCAACAGAGGGTGATTTTCAAAATATACTAAGAACTTAAGCACCTAGACAACAACATACAAAATAATCTAATTTAAAAAATGGAGTACAGATCTAATCAGAGAATTCTCAACAGGTGAATCTCAAATGACTGAGAAACACTTGAAGAAGTATTTAACATTCTTAGCCCTCAAGGAAACAATTCAAAACTACTCTGAGATTCCATCTTACACCTGTCAGGATGGCAAGTGACAACTCATGATGGTGAGGATGTATTGGAAGGGGTCAACTCTGCCATTGCTAATGGGAGTGCAAACTTGTACAGTTACTATGGAAATCAATATGGTGATTCCTCAGAATCCTGGGACTTGATCTACCTTAAGACCCAGCTATACTACCCCTAGGCATATATTCAAAGGATGCTCTACCATACCACAAAGGACACTAGTTTAACTATGTTCATAGCAGCTTTATTCATATTAGCTAAAAACTGGAAACAACTGGATATCTATCAACTGAAGAATGGAGGAAGACAAATGTGGTACATTTACACAACGCAGTATTACTCAGTTGTTGAAAACAATGACATCATGAATTTTGACCACAAACTGATGAATTAGAGAAGATCATGCTGAATGAGGTGACCAAAACCCAGAAAGAAAAATATTCTTTGTATTCTCTTACAGGTGGATATTAGTCATAATGTGTCAGGAAACTGCCTCAACAAAAATATTTCTTACCAGAATAAAGACATAGGAATTTTAGAAATATAAATAAAGAATATGAAGACTCACTAAAAAAAATAAGACAGAAAACATAGAAAGTATTGGGAGGGCATTCCTGTGACTGAAATTCTGAAATTCACCCAATTTATTTTTCCTTAGCTTTTATACTCAACATAAATGGAAGGGAGAAAGCAGGGAGAAGGTAACAAAAGATTTTATTAATATGATACAAAAGGACAACTTACATAGTCATTGGCTTTATCACTTTGAGGCATCAAATCATTAGCATTTTGTTGTCTAGGTAGCAAAGGTGCTCTAGATCACACATGCTGAAGGCTGCCCTTCCCTAGGTGACCTCATAGTTACAAAAGAAGGAGCAGAGTGCATTTACATATCCTGACGACCTGCCAGGATGGCATTGAGCTATCTTAATTTCAAAAGAACCAAGCAATCACATCCTGAGTTAGGACGTGCAACTATGCCTGTCAGTCTCCAAACACTCACTTGCAGACAAGGTAAAAACGGGCCTGCATTTTTCTGCCTCCACAATTCCTCCCTTTTAATTAACTTTAAAAAAGTCTAATCTTCTGCAACAGGCAGATGATTGCATCTGCCTTAGGTGAACACTTTCCCATTTCCCAGACTCATCAATATTCGATCTTCCGTACCTGTATTTTAATCACACAAGTGCCTGTCTTAGGAGACTGGGAGGAAAAAGTATCAAACCCATCAATGACTGTCAACCTCTGTAAACAAAGGATTAAGGGAGAAAATACTTTGATTCTCTATGCCTCTGAGCCAATTTTTTGTCAAGAGAGTTCATCTGCAATTAGATAATGTTTTGTGGATGATCATGCTCCTAATGGCTACAGCCTCCTAATTAAAGGATTGAGGATCCCCAGGGTTGGTAATGCCCTCTTCAGTTGGTCTAGAGCGCCTCTTAACAATTTTATAGTGTATCAAAATCTAAATTTCTTATCAAATATGTTAAATCCAATTACTCATAGGAAATGTCAAACTTTTCTTAACATCTTATAGCAAAATACAGCAGTTACAAACATTACGAGGTTAATACCATAATTCTAGAATGGAAATTAACAACAAACCCACAACTTGTCATATCACAGTTCTCTTAAATCCATCCCAATCAAAAGATAAGAAAAGGTTTTTCTGATTAGTGAGCATCCAACTGCACTGTTAGTTTTAAATAATTGTCTCAAGTCTCTGAGCAGCAGCAAAACCTTAGGCTACCCTCCTCTTATTTGAAGAGGGCTTCATACTCCTTGCAACCAATCATTTTTCCCCTGAGGAAAAAGTTTATGTCTGAGTTCTCAGGTCTAATATTTCAACAACAGATTGAATACCATACTGTCAAAATAAATTCTGTGTGCCAAAGAGTAAAACAGTCAAATATTCAGTCTGCATTTCTGGTCTAACTCCAAGGTAAACAGGACTCACTAGGTCTGGAAGTCTGCATACCAAGTCTGTCAAGAGGCTGGAAATCACCTGTCATCAGTACTATTTCTTTTCCCTTGCCAGATTGCAGCAAGTTGTCAGTCAGCAACATTGGTTCTGGTACTGAAATTACCTGGTGCAAGTGAGAAGAAAATATTGAACATGCAAATAACCTGCTAAGGAGTTTATTAGAGGGGGCCTGAACAGGCCTGTGGAATCAGTATGCAGAGAGAGGGGGGGGGGGCACATCCAGCTTTTTAAAAGCTATCTAGTGCCGGAAGCAAAGACTTGTATTTTGAGATCTGCATTTTGGTTACAGCCATCTTAAGCTCACAAGTTAAGAAAAATAATTAATTACCTCTATCCCCTCTGCAGGGTCTAGGAAATCAACCTGGCATCTTATCTCCTAGCAGAGACTTGTAGGAACCAGGCTCCGGAATTCATTAGCATTTTTCTTTGTTACTCAATGATCACAGACCCTCAGGATTTACTTATCAGCTGGGGCTGTCTCCAGCAGACCTGAGTTTCCTGACACCCTTCTCTTCCCCCTGACACCCTTCCCTTACCCTCTTTGCCCATTTGCTATATAACTGCCTCTGAGAGGGAATAAACAAGACGACTTGATCAGAAATCCTGTCTTGCCATCATTTCTCGTGTCTCTTGCCTCTTCATTCCTCTCTCCTAGGTTTATCAGGACCACCGTTCATATCCCGCAGGCCGGGAAAGTCTAGCGCATGAGCACAGAGGGTTGGCATGACTGCGTCATATGCAGATGACACAGATGACAGGGCTCAAGCATGCACGCAAGGGCTTACCTGAGACACAGTGGATGTAACCACACATGCATGCATGTGGGTAACGCAGGCCCTTTAACATTCAGGCCCTTCTCCTTGAGGGCTTGTCTGCACGTGCATGGCTCTAGAACCCAGATGTACAGCCTTATATGTGGCTGAATAATTACATTCCACCCTTTTGTTTATTATAAAAATTTGGGGAGTTTGAAGTCTTTTAATAGGTGGGAATGGGGTGTCATAAAGTCTCTTGTGACTGCTTCATGCTGATTTTGTGGGTATTGGGGAGTTGAGATGCTTTACCACTTCCTGGGGTGGCTGATTACTTTTGTTTTATTTCTGGGCTCTGGGGAACTGGCTGGCTGGCAGCTTGGACCTCACAAAATGCTGGAAAAGCAGAAAATTACATCTGGGAAAAGTTTTAGATCCTGGTGATTAAGGGAGGAGAGTCCCAAGAAAGAAGATAGAGGGGGGTTCTTTTGGGGCATAGAGGAGGGAATTTCCCAGGGGTTCCTGAGCCCAGGAACAATAAGGGAAGAATTAAATGATAATTATTCTGGGCAAGTCTGGTCCATTTAGGTAGGTCCAATTGACTCTCTGGAGCTTATGAAAAAAAGTTTGAAAAGAAATAAATTTTAGATACATTAAAAGCTTATGATTACTATGATATAGTATTGGAATGGAAGAGGGTGGGAAGGGGGAGGGAAGAAGGGGGAATTATTGGAAAGGGGACTTATTAGATCCCTTAATGTTTTACCTGAAGTGAATGTTAAGGCACTTGTTCTCTTTAACATCATGGTATTACAGTATTACCTTAACATCCAGGACACACTGCTGCAGTCAGTGATAAACCTGTTATGTTAAAGTCTGCTTTGTGAGTTTTGGGATTTGGGGCTGTAAACACGTTATTGTTTCTTACCACCTGGGTTTTTGACAGTCCTTGTACCTCTGACTCTATGTTTAATGATGGTCCCTATAATAACAGCTGAGTGGTTAACTGGAAATTTAAACATGAGATTTGAGATATAGAGAAGTTGGTAAAGCAGATAGTAGGAAGAGGGAGAGTATATGGAGTTTTTGGCAAGGAAAGTTTAGTAAGGTGATGAAACTTTTATTTTTCTAGAACTGGAGAAAGAGTGGCTGATCTTGGTGCCCTTTGGAACTTAAGGGAGCAGGGCCCTGTTTGAGTTATTGTATACAAGGGTGTATCTTGAGCTGGAAGTGTAAAAGGTTTAAGGTGGGACAGGTGAATCCAATGAGGAAATACAGGAAATACGTCAAGCTGTGGGAGTTACAAGAATTAATTTGAAGGGGTCCTGCCATTTAGTGGAAAGGGGTGAGGGGCATTGATCTGGAAGAGAGAATAGTACCTGATCCCCTATTTTAATCAGCGGTGGGTATGAATTAGCACATGGTTGAGGTAATGATCCCATAATAGGGAGTAAAGATGGGAAAACAGTGGAGTAAGCAGATGATCAGGAAGGAAAGAGGTTTTAGATGAGAGGCTGGGGCCTAACACTGGCGGCTCATACATGAGTTCAAAGGGCAAGATGAATGGGGGGGCTGGGGAGATCCTTAAGCCTAAGAAAGGGCAGAGGCAAAAGTTTTATCCAGTTGAGGTGAAGCTCCTGTAACATCTTAACAAGAACATTTTTTAAGGAACAGTTAGTTCGTTCTACTTTCCCCGAAAACTGAGGATGATATGGAATATGAAAATGCCAGGGAATGTTAAGAGCCTTAGGCAAAGTTTGAGAAATCTGGGAAGTAAACTCTGGGCCATTATCCTACCGAGGAGAGGTTGGGATTCCAAACCAGTGAACGATTTCTTGGAGAAGAATATTGGAAACCGTCTGGTCCCTCTTATTAGTGGTGGAAAATGCTTCAACCACCCAGAAATGGTGTCCACCAAACCAGGAGGTATTTAACTTATTTGACTGTGGGCATATGAGTAAAATCCAGCTACCAGTCAGTTCCTGGAAGGGATGCCCTGGCCTGGTGGGTGGGAAAAGGGAAGCTATGATATTTGGTCTTGGGATCTGACTTTTGACAGATTTTACAAGAGGCAGTGATAGTTTTTAAGAACTCTAAGTCCTCAGGGGTTGATTGGAGGTGAACCTTGACAAAATGAAACAGAGCTTTGCTATTAGGATGAAAGAGCTGATGTAGGTAGGGCAGAATTTGTTGGATGTCAAGTGGTGTCTGTGAGAATGTGGGCTGTACTGTATGAATCCCCTGAGGTGATTGAGTTAGGTTTAAACTCTGGAATGCTGTTGTTCTAGCTGCTTGGTGAGCCCCATTATTTCCCTTGGAAATAATGGAACTGTCAGTCTTATGACACCAACAGTGAATAATTTTTATAGGTTTGGAAAGATAGGAGACTTTTAATAGGTCCATATGTAACCTGAGTTAGTTATGGATCCTCCTTTTTTTGTAAAAAGCTCACACTCCTCGCAGATAGCTGTATGGGACAGGAGGATATGAAAGGCATATTTGGAGTCTGTGTAAACATTTAAAGATTGTCCCTTTGCTAACTGGAAGGCACAGGTACGGGCTATTAACTCAACCTGTGGATTAGTTAGGTATGGCTAGGGAGTGACTTTGCCCCCATGACCCTAGTATCTGATACTATGGCATGGCCTGCTCTACAGGTCCCTTCACATAGAAAGGAGCTGTCATTTGTGTGCCAAGTATAAGTGGCCTGGGACAGTTTCCCCTACTGTATATGTGAGGGGTGGGGCAGTAGATCCTCTAAGGTTTCTATACAGGAATGAGATGGGGAATAATTAATGTTAGGTTGAGGTAGGAGATTTGAGATATTAAGGGGTGCACAGCATTGAAAAGTGAGTGTGGCATCTTCTACCATTGCCACCTGGAGGGAAAGAACTTGGGAGGGGGATAAGGTTTGTAAGCCTTTGTAAGATAAGAGATGGGACAGATTGTGGTGGGAGAAGACAGTGGTGGATGACCCCAAAATTAGTTTCTTTGACTCATGAATCAGAAGTTCAGTGGCCACGAAAGCATGTATGCAGTGTGCCCAGTACTGAGTAGTTAGGACTTTGACAGGTATGCTATGGGTCAAAGGAAGGTCCCAGCTGATGTCCTAGGACCCCAAGGGCATATCCTTCTTAGTTACATAGAGGGAGATAAGATGAGTTAAATCTGGGAGATGAAGGTCCAGGGCCTGGATAAGGGCTTGTTGGAGTCTCTGAAAGGGTTGAATAATAAGATGGAGAAGGTGCTCATGCAGAGAACCAAGAGCTGCCTCCTATAAGAGGCAAGGGAGAAGAGAAAAAGAGGGGATCCAGGAATGCAGGGAGCCAGCTATTCTTAGGAACAATAAAACCTCTTCTTTTGTGGAAGGAACTGCAAGGGACTGAATTAGCTTTTTTTTCTGTCTAGGGTAACAGCTTTTTGGGTTGGGGTAGTAGTTAATCTCAAGTAAATGACCTGAGAGGTAGTAAGTTGGGCCTAAGAAGGTGAGATTCTATAGCCCCTTTTGGACAGGAAATTTAAAAGAGCAAAGGTATCTGTTTTGCTGATCTCCAATGATGGACTGCAAAGTAAAATATCATCCACATACTGTATGAGTTTAGACTTAGGGAGAGACAGTGAGAGTAGATCAGAAGCTAAAGACTGACCAAACAAGTATGGGCTGTCCCAGAATCCCTGGGGAAAGACAGTTCATGTGAGCTGTGTGGAAAAGTATCAGGGTCAGTCCAGGTGAAGGCAAAGATGTTTTGAGATTGAGAGCTGAGAGAAATGGAGAAAGAAGCATCATTGAGATCTAGAACTGAGAAGAGGGAGGTTCCTGGAGGAATAGTGGAAAGAAGTGTGTAAGGCTTAGGCACTACAGGATGAAGAGGAACCACCACAGAGTTAATGAACCCAAGGTCTTGAACCAGGGGATTGGTTCCATTAGATTTTTTTTTTTTAACAGCAAGTATAGGGGTGTTAAAGGGAGAGGAGGTTGGGCAAAGTAGCTTTTTTTTCTTAAAAGGTGAGATATAATAGGTTTAAGTTTCCTAAGGCTATGAAGAGTGAGGGGCTACTGAGCCTGGGTAATGTACTTAGTGGGATCTTGTAATCGTATCACAGTGAAGAAATGGTGCTTAGAAACAGAGGGGTTTTTGGTATCTCAGACTTGGTAGTCTACCTGGGAGGCTGGTAGAGGAAAAGACACATTAGGGTTGGTAGGTTGGGAGGCCAGAAGGAGGAGGAGTGGAACTGATGGCAAGTATGGGGTGAGGAGAATGGAAGGAGCAAATGAAATGAAAGGTCCTACTTTTGCTAAAAAATCCCTTCCCATAAGAGGTACCAGGCAGGTTGACATGACTAAAAATGAATGAGTGAGATAAAAATCCCTAAAAACACAGTT
The DNA here is from genome assembly GCF_982192425.1 of Myodes glareolus. Lineage (NCBI taxonomy): Eukaryota > Metazoa > Chordata > Mammalia > Rodentia > Cricetidae > Myodes > Myodes glareolus. Next base: position 51,876,799 of record NC_142027.1, read on the forward strand.
AAATTAACTGGTGGGGTCTGCTGAGGTAGATAAGGCTTTCCTCCTATTCTGACAATAGGGAAACTAGAAGGAGAGGTAGGCTCCCAGAATTCCCTCAGTATCCAGTATGTGGCTCTGGTGTCCAAGAGAAAGGAGATGGGCTGTCCTGATACCATGATGCTTACCCATGGCTCCCTGTTACAGATGACAGTTTTGGTTGGGTCAAAGGAGCCCGGACAACCTCACTTGCCCTTGACTTGACCTAGAAGTTCAACTTGGGAATTTTCTGGGTTTGATGTCTCCATGCCATTATGTGCATGAGGACAATCTACTGCCCAATTTCCTTCTCTACAGTATCTTGGACAAGGTCTCGTGGAACCAAAATGAAGATTAGGGCATGCTCAGGCCCAGTGACCTACAACATTTGCAAGATGGGCCTGGTGGTTCTCAAGCCCCAGGGGGGCAAGGAAGGAGCAAGGACAACATGAATTGGGCAGTCTGTTACCTTGTTCAGTTGAAGGGCCATGGTTAGCACGTGACAGTGATTGCGGGCTTTGTCATTCTTTGCATGGTACACCTTAAAAGCTAACTCTAAGACTTTTGCCTATGGGGTCAAGGGGCTTTTTACTCCAAACATCTAAGTTTAGCCCTAATGTCAGGGTTGCACTGAGAAAAAAAAAAATGAGTCATGAGTAACTGTCTGCCTTCCGGGGTTTCTGGGTCTAAGTTAGTATATTGTAACAGAGCTCTAGTGAGGCACTCCAAAAATGTGGAAGGATTTTTCCTTCGTATGACCTCTGAGAGTTTAGTATAGTTTACTGACTTGAGGGCAGCCTTGTAGAGACCTGCAAGTAGGCAAGTCAAAAACTGGTCCCTAGCTAAAATCCCACCTGGAGTGTTATAGTCCCAGTGAAGTTCCTGCTCTGGGATCATCTCTGCACCCAGAGAGTGCTTTGCATGAGTTTGGTGAATCTCATCTGCATGTAATCTGGCTCACTCCCAAACTCACCTGAACTCTCCAGGAAGTAGCTTATTATATAGGATAATTTAGATATCATGAAAGGTGAGATTATAAGGCTGGGTAATATTATTGAAATTGTTTTATGAAAGTGGTAGAATTAGACATATAGGACCCCAGTTTTTGTTCTATATGGGAGAGTTCTGAGAGTCAGAAAGGAATGTGTATCCTAACCAATCCATCTACGCCGGCCACCTCTCGCAATGGGAGAACTGCAGCAGGCTAGTGTTGGATTCCATAGCAGCACGTGAGCATATGGGAGGAGGGGTAAATGTGGGTGCCAGGCTGGGCAACTGCTGTGGCCAGGAACCAGAGAGAAAGAATGATTCAGCGGGGCTGCTGGAGTAGTTAGTGGGGGGGGGGGGGCGGGTAGAAAGAGCTGAACAGCGAGCAGAAAGAGGTAGTGAGGCAGTGGAAAGTAAAGGAACAGAAGTATCTGTCTGTTGAGGTTGGGAAGGTGTGGATTCCTTAGTGGGGTCCAAAGCAGTAGCTGAAGGAACTGGGTTAGGAACTGAAGGAGCAAGGGTAGGAACTGGGGCTGAAGGAACAGCAGTAGGAGCTAAAGGAATAGGGGTAGGGACTGGAGGAATAGGGGTAGCTGCCCGCTGAGGTTGAAAAGGCGAGGGTTCATTAGCTGGGTCCAGAGTGGAAGTAGAGGGTTCTTCCAGTATAGATGGCATAGCCAGGAACATGTGAGAAGGCAAACAACTTGCGAGGACAGAGGGCTTAGGTTTAGAGCCTGGATAGTAAAAAGCTTGGATTAAGGAAACTCCTTCCATTTGCCTGTGCACTGACAGTAGCTTGAAAGCTCCTGTAAATATTGAGATCAAAGGTACCATTAGGCAGCCACTTTAGATTGCCATATAAATTGTAATGAAGCCATTTTTTTTGAACAAAGATAAACACGTGTAGGACTCTGTAGGTAGGGCTTTAAGGACTGGGGTTTCAGGGCCTCTAAAAGGCATCCCAGGTGTAAGGCTGGATTGATGAAGTGAGAAGGAAATGTGGAACACACAACAATCCCGCTAAGGAGTTTATTAGAGGGGTCGTGTACAGGCCTGGGGAATCTGTGTGCAGAGAGAGGGGGGGGGGGCACATTCAGCTTTTTAAAAGCTGCCTAGAACAAGTGCATAGGGGTTTGGCATGACTATATCATATGCAGATGACACAGATGACAGGCTCACACATGTACACAAGGGCTTAGCTGAGTCATAGTGGATGTAGCCACTCTTTCTATAACTAGTCAATATAGTACTTAATTCTTAGCTAGAGCAATAAGACAACAAAATGAAGTCAAGGAAATGCAAATTGGAAAGTCAAACTTTTCTTTTTTGCAAATGATATTATAGTACACATAAATGATCCTAAAATTTCTACTAGGGAGCTCCTACAGCTAATAAACACCTTCAGTAATGTGGCTGGATATGAGATTAACTAAAACAAAGAAATAAACAAACAAAACAATCAATAGCCTTACTTACAAAAGTGACAAATGTACTGAGAAAGAAAGGGCAAAAACACCATTTACAATAACCTACAATAATAAAAAAAATATCTTGGAGAAAACTAACGAAACAAGGGAAAACCTCGTATGACACAAATTCAATTCTTTGAAAAAAGAAATGAGAAGATGCCAGAAGATGGAAATGTATCCCATGATCTTAGACAAATAGGGACTTCCTTTTTTAACAAAGTAAAAAAAGGACATCCTACTTAAAGAAATCTACAGATTCAATGGAATTCCAATCAAAATTCTAACACAATTATTGACAGATCTTGAAATGTCAATTCTCAGCCTCATAACAAAAACCAAAAAACCTAGGATAGCCAAAACAATCCTGAACAAAATAAGACCTACTACAAAGAACTGCAGGAGTTATCACCATTTCTGATTTCAAGTTGTAGTACAAAGTTATAGTAATGAAAACCACATGGTATTAGCATAAAAACAGATGTGTTTATCAATGGAATTAAATTGAAAATTCAGACACAATGCACATATCTATGGACACCTGAGTTTTGATAAGGAAGCCAGAAATACACACTGGAAAGAAGATAGCAGTTGTCAATGGTGTTTGTCAAACTAGATGTTTGCATGCAGAATGCAAACAGATCTACATCTATCACCCTGCACAAACTCAACTCCAAATGAATAAAAAATCTTAACATAAAACCAGATACGTTGAACCTGATAGATGTTAAAGTGGAGAACAGACTTGAACACATTGGCACAAGTGATGTTCTAAACAGAACACCATTAGTGCAGACACTAAGATTAATAATTATTAAATGGGACCTCATGAAACTGAAAAGTTTCTGTAATGCAAAGGGCACCACCATTTGGACAACTCGCTGTCCACAGAACGGGAAAAGAGTTTTGTGAACTCCACATCTGATAGAGGACTCATGTGCAGATCTACACAGAGAATTCTCAACAGAGGATACTCAAGGGTACCAGAGACACTTAAGGAAATGTTGAACATCCTTAGCCATCAGCGAAATGCAAATCAAAACAACTCTGAGATTCCACCTTACACATGTCTGAGTGGCTAAGATCAATAATATATGTGAAAGCTCATGGGAGTCAGTGTTGGGAGCCACCTGGAGGCACAGGTGGTCCTGCAGTTTGGAGGTAGCCACGTGGGGCTGAGCAACCCTGCCTGCACCCTTGCCTGCACATGCTCAGACCAGCAGAGTGGCATTGACCAATCGGGACAGCGTTCAGGCTGCTCCGCCGTTTAAAAGCAGCTGCCTCGGGGCCCAACGCCCTCTCTCTAAGCTTTCTCTCGTCCCTGCTCTATCTTCCCTTCCCTCAATTTTCCTCAAGGGAATGCTCCAAATAAAGATGTGACCAGAGAAGGAATTCTCGTTTTTGGTGGCGTTCATTCCTGCGGGACAGGATGGCCCCCCGCAACTGGTGCTCGAAACCCCGGGACGCTGAGGGACCCTGACAACTACGCCGGGGGACCCTGAAAGCCCGGAAGAAAAAGCTGAAATCAGACACCAGCACAGAGAGCCTTGAATTTCAGAACTCTGAGAACATGGAGCGGTGAGTGACGTCGGTTGAAATCCCCAGAAAGGGGAGGAAAAGAAATGTAAAAAGGAATTTCAAAGGATAGGCCTAAATAGAAAAGAAAATACAAAAAAAAAAAAAAATCAAAGTTAAGGTATCTGAAAGAAGGTACAGAAAGCAACGGGGAAGAAAAATCCCTTAAGTTCAGTGCAGGAGGAATGTAAACAGCAGCAAAAAGGGCGAGGTTTACGGTTGGGAGATCCGCGGCTTCCTCTGTGCATACTCGCTGTTAGAGACTGGAGGCAACAGTCTCGTAGGGAGGCGAGCTTGATCACTGCCTTCCCTGTTCTTAAAGAGCCACAGAGCTTTTGGAGGTGATTTTCGCCTAATTTTGTTAAGAGAGCTCAGTCTCTGGCTCTCACGTACAAAAAACTTTAATTTTTTGACTGAGAAAGACAAGCTGCTTGATCGTGCTGAGAGTGCTGGCGGCAGCCGGCCCGCCTTTGAGCGGTAATGCCTGATTAGAAACACGGAAGTGGGCCAGGCACGGTGGTGCACACCTGTAATCCCAGCTACTCAGGAGGGAGACGCAAAATTGCACTCTCCAGTGCTAGCTCGTTCGGGAGGCGTGGCCATGCTAACCAGTTGCTGGCGGGAAATTTGCTGGAGTCCGCAGAGGCCTGCGAATAGCCAGGTCGCGGGCGGGCTAAAGTCCGTGTGACATCAGAGGCCTTCTGGCGGGGCTATGGTTTTTGGAGGACTTTTTCAGCACCTGAGCGGACTCGCCTGACTGAGGCGGAAGCTGTGTGGTGAGCAGCGGCGCCATAGAAGGCAGAGAGGAGCTGAATCGGCTCTGCGGAAAAACTGTGTTTCCATAGCATCATGGGCGGGCGGAGATGAGTTCCCAGAGAACGGGGCTCCGCGCGCGGACAGACCGGGCCCTCCACGGGTGGGCGGATGCCCCCCCTCGCCGGAGCTTGAAAAAGACTCACAGCCGGTGGTGCGAGTTCATTGCCTGAGGTGAAACGGCGAGCCCGCGCACGGCCCGGGGCGGGGCCATGCGGAGCGCGCCACATTGGGCTTCAGAGGCGGAGCTGTGGCAGCCGCCGCTGTCCGCTGCTGCCGCCCTCAGCCAAGGTCGCCAAAAATTCAGTCAGATAAAAACATTTGTCGCCAAAAGATTAGTCAGATGAAAACATTTATCCCCCAAACATCGCCCCTTTGTCAGCAGGAAGTAGTAAGATGATCGATGCTACGCCCATTCTCCCTTAAAGAACTGGTCGTGATTATCATAATAAAGGCATGTTTACCTGGTTACCGTATCCTAGGTAACAAAGAAAGGCGGACCTTTTGCCTGAGGCACCTGGTGAGATAAACAATGCTACCTAGAGGTTTTTCCATCTGAATAGGGGAGCTGGAGAGATGGCTCAATGGTTAAGAGCATTGCCTGCTCTTCCAAAGGTCATGAGTTCAATTCCCAGTGACAACTGCTTTGGTTTTTAGACAAAGAGGGGGACTACTACCAGTGACAGCTCCCCCCAGAGAAAGGATTTCTCTTGCATTCTTTATACTTAATTTTTAATTCAAAATTTTGCTGGTACAGGCAAACAAGATTTGCTTCTTGAAGCAGAGACCTGCAAGTCTCTAAGTTCAAAACCAGCCTACTTCCAGTACTGATTGTGCTGAATTTTTACACTGAGAGTTTTTAATACTCTTAAATGTTAATTTGGGAGGAGAGTTTTGTTTATGTTTTTCTAGGAATGCTGACATACATCTGGATGCCAGCAAGACTGACGAGAGAAGTAAAGAAGAAAGATGACCCAGTGGATGCTGAGTGTCCTGCTGTGGAAGATTCGTGCGGAGACAGCAGAGATGACCTTCTGGGCAGTGCCAAGAGCAGCTGTTTCACAACATCGACTTGAGCAACACCCTGTGCAACCTCTTATCTCTTAACAATTTTCTGACTGACTCTATTCTGCCTTTCTCCCTCCTTGGAGATGGGTGGGAGCAGAGATATCCTTGGCATGCTGCGTCTAGGTGGGGACCAGATTGGAAAATAGTTTTGCCTTATTGCTCTTAAAGACAATAATTAGGGGGAGATGTTGGGAGCCACCTGGAGGCACAGGTGGTCCTGCAGTTTGGAGGTAGCCACGTGGGGCTGAGCAACCCTGCCTGCACCCTTGCCTGCACATGCTCAGACCAGCAGAGTGGCATTGACCAATCGGGACAGCGTTCAGGCTGCTCCGCCGTTTAAAAGCAGCTGCCTCGGGGCCCAACGCCCTCTCTCTAAGCTTTCTCTCGTCCCTGCTCTATCTTCCCTTCCCTCAATTTTCCTCAAGGGAATGCTCCAAATAAAGATGTGACCAGAGAAGGAATTCTCGTTTTTGGTGGCGTTCATTCCTGCGGGACAGGATGGCCCCCCGCAAGTCAGGATATGGAAAGAGGGCAACATTTTTCATTGCAGGTAGGAGTGCAAACTTATACAACCATTGAGGAAATCAATATGCTGTTTCCTCAGAAAGATGAGAATCAATCTATCTCAAGATCCTGCTATACTATTCTTGGGCTTATACTCAAAGGACACTTCATACTATCACAAAGACATTTTCTCTACCATTGTAATGCTACTGTATTCATAAAAGCCAGAAATTGGAAACAATCAAGGTGATCCCTCCACTGAAAAATGAGAAAATGTGTTGCATTTACACAATGGAGTATTATAAGTCAGCTATCTAAAAAAAAAATCGATGTCATGAATTTGAAGGCAAATGTATTGAACTAGAAAAATATCATACTGATTTACTTATTTAAACATACTTATTTAAATATTTTCTAGAGTCAAGTTGTAGGAATGGGAGTCAAACATCACAGAATGGTTCATTACCGGAGGCAGAAGGTACTGTTCTTCCTTATCTTGTGGACAGAACTGAGGAAATGGAGAGTTCACCTTGCATAGGAACAATAACTAATGCTTTGGCTTCTGGAGAGACTTAGGATGAGTGGAAGAATCTGGTGATGTGAGAGTTATGGCAGGAGGGACCCTGAACGATGGCCTCTGCACCTTTGCTGTCTTAGAGTAAAAAAGATTATGGAATGAGCACCCTCCCAAGTCTGTGCTAAAGAACCCTTGGTCATCTAGTTAGATGACCTTTATCTGATGTGACTTGTGAGGACCTGAGGACCTGAGGACCCCAAAGGGGCAAGCACCACTAAAATGGTATAGTTGAGATGGTTAATACAATGCTTATCAGAGTCAAGGCTTTCACAGTGACTTCTGCTCCTGTTAAAGTGGTGACAACACTGACTCTTTGGTCACAGGTGACTATAATAGATAATTTTATTGAGTAATCAACACTCAGCAAATCTGTATCCATCACAGACTCTAAGTCAGTATACAGGAGGTGGGAGGTTTTATGGTGCAAGATGCATGTAGCCCACAGGCCTTGAACTTTTACTTTAGAAAATGAACCACATAATTAATTCTAATAGATTGAGCATAGAGAAACAAGAAATGTGAGAAAAACTGAATATTTCTGGAAATCATTTATAAGTCAAGCAATGCTCTTGTGTAGTTTCATATACGCTGTTGTGGACAGACTTAACACAGGTTTCCTTTTCTCTTTCTATTTGTGTGTGTGTCCAGTTAGCACTACACTGTACAGATGGGTACAATGGCTATGCTGTGTTGCCCTGCAATTTCAATGACAAATGCAGTGTTAATAGCATGGGTAATAACCCTCATAGGCCAGCCTCCCTGCAGAATATCTTCCAAAGTAGAAACAAAGGACATCAATAAAACCAACTGTACAGACAGAAGAATCACCTGGGCCTCCATACCTGACCAGAGTCTTGACCTTCTGATCTATGCAGTGGCCCTTGATCATGACAGGCTTTATTCATATGACAGAGCAACACTTAAGGGGAATTTCCAAAAGAAACATGACCTCCATGTGCTAGGTAAGTGACATGGTCACATATTGTGCTATTTCAGGTCACCAGATTGTAGATAGAAACAGATGCCTTTGTAATTTGTGACAAGACTAAATCTTTTTTACCTTTTATCTCCACAGTGATCCTAGAAGTTACCCTGCTTCCAGGGAAGAGTAGAACAACAGTTTGTGAGGCAATTGCAGGCAAGCCAGCTGCACAGATCTTTTGGACTCCAGATGGGAATCATTCCACTAGGAAGGAATCACACAGGAAGTCACCTTACTGTCAGGAGCACATACCACTAAAAATATAACAATGTTTCTGTTGTATTCTATTTTGTCTCCCATTCCACTGGCAAGCAGACACTGTCCATAGAATTGAAAGGAAGTGGTGAGTACCTCTTTAATTTTTATACTTTTGTTTGTTTGTTTGTTTCCTTTTATTTATTTATTATGTTTGTGCATGTGACATATACGTATGTAGAGGCCAGAGGAAACTTGTCCTTCTACCATATGGGATAAAACTCTGGTCCTCAGACTTGAAAGCAAATGCTTTTACCAGCTGAACTATCCACAAGCCCATCTACCCTTTTATCTCTTCTTTTTTAAAAAAAACTGGTTTTAATTTTCTTCTTCTGAGATAAGATCTATCTTTGTAGCCAAGACTGGCCTTACATTCATGATCTCCCTTGGTCTGCTCTCTGCGTGCTGGGATTACAGAGGAGCTGTATCTTCCTTGAGAGGAAACTGTTATTTCATTTACTCCTAAAATATTAGATAATGAATAACCTAATACAGGGAAGACAATTTTAGCTGCTCATTTGACATTGCTCTACAGCTAAGAAATGCATTGTGCTAGAGAAGTATTTTCTAACTCCTTATCAAGTGGAAAGAATTGGCTGTACTAAATACTCCGTATCTGTACGTCCCTAAATGCCTTTTATTAGATTCATTGTAAAAGTATTTCTCTATTTCTGAGATGTGTAGATTTTAATTTTCAGGTAACTAATATCATCAATAATTTTGTAATGTTTTATTCTTATTGAGTAAACAACTCAATGGTGTTTCTTCTCTTCCTGATTTCTCTGTTTCTTGAAGTTGCCCAAAGTAAAATCCAGGATTTCCTCCTCATTCTGGCCTGTCTTCTAAAGCCAATATATGTTAGAAATAATGTATTTATTTGGATTTCGTGATACAATGATAAAAATGAGAACATCCCTAGCTTTATTTTGGGTTGTAGAATACAATACGGCAGTTAGGAGAAAATTAGTTGTATGCTTCTCATTCACAGCTTTATAAATATAAACATTATTCAAAATATTCTAACTTATTGGGAATGCAATCATATATCCTTATACATTGTCCCATCAAAACTCGTGCTTACCAAACTTCCCAACTTCCAGATTTTCATTTGTTCTGTGTATTGAATGACGTGTGTATTTCTTATCTCCCCCACTCTCCTGTTACTGCATGTGCTCTTCTCATGCAGCCCCATGGACTCACTCTCCTAGACTTAATTCATGCTAGGTTTCTGTGTGAGCTCGTGTCAAACAGGTCTTCAGTCTTCTCAAAAGACTGCAACCAACCTGAGATAATCCAAACTGGACCATTTGTGCTCTACTTATAAAGGTTGGTAGTGCTGTCTCTTTGTCTAAAATAAACAATGTGTATATTAAATTAACTAGCAATTAGAACAAAGATCTATGACTTAGTTGACTATTTTCTTATATGGATGTTTACAATTAAATCATAAATATTTACATCAAGTAAATCAATGAAGAATATTACATTTTATTTATTTTTATTAATTCCTGCATTTTTATGTATATGTATTCATGTGTTTGTGTATGCGTTTATGTGTGGGTTTGTAGAGAGCTGCGTGATGCCACACCTTAAAGGTGGCACTGGTTTCCGCCTTCCACCTTCCCGACGGTGAGTGCTCTCAGGTGTGAACAACTCCATATATGACTAACGCTAAGGATCTGGCTTGCTTCTGCATTTCTGGACCTATCTGCATTTCCCATGTGGCTTGCTGGGGTTGACTACCCAGAGGTTATTTAAGCTGTAGGCTGGCTTTGCCCCGGGGCGAGAGGGTGAGAAAGTTGTTCAAAGGTCCTGAATAAAACCACAGTGAGAAGAGGCCGGTGTTGCGTCTTCCTTGCTGGCCAGATGGACGCGTCATGGGTTCATGTACACACGTATGTGCATGCAGATAGAACCCAGAGGCAAACATCAGGCATCTTCTCCAGGTGCTTCTCCATCATATTTTTGGAATATGAACCTGACACTTACTTTCGACTAGTCAGGCTGGCCTCCAAGTCCCAGATTCTGTTATCTCTAGTTCTCCTGTACTGACAGAGCAGACTGCATCTGTTTTGCTTTGTGATTTTTTTTTTTTTTTGCATGGTTGCTGGGAATCTTAACTCAGGTGTTCAGACTTTAATGGTAAGCATTTACAAATGGAGCTGTCTCCTCAGTTCTCATTTTTATGCTTTTAAAATGTTTTGTGTAAAAATGTGTTGTGAATGGGCAAACTGAGCAGTGCTCCCGATGTCACTGATGCATGGGTATTATTAATCATTCCTTCTTTCCTACGTCCAGTTAACACTTCTCAGTTTGTGTCAGGAGCTACTGGCCCTGCTCTCCTCTGTCTCATGATAAGCATGATGCTAAAGACATGGGAGACACTCTTCAGAGACAAGTCTTCTGCTACCATGGTCTTCAGGAGTCATAGAAATGAGCTTCACTCGCCTCTGAATGACTTGTACCTCCAGATCAGTCCTTCGAGTTACTCACTACTATATGTGTATTCTTGTAATGCTTGCTGGAACTTTCCAGTGTACTAGTGAAGTACTTCTCTGGACGAGTGATACTCTAACTCAGGTTCAGGATGGAAGGACAGATTTCTTCCCCACAAGATTCTTGGAAGAATCCTTTGTTTTTTTCCCCCAACTTTCTATATTCCATACCATCCATCACAGCACTTTGAAAATCCTGATGCTGATATTTACAGAGGACTTACTACGTGCTAGAATCTTCTGTGTTCTACATCCCTTAAATCACTTAGCTATCATATTTCAAGAAGACAATTAGTTTCACTTTACAGAAAGAAAACTAAGGGTGGTTGTAACTATCATTTCTTATTGCTCCTAAGCTGGATGTATTCCCTGCAGTTTAGTATCTTCAGTGTACAATGAATATCAGCTATCTCATATCTCAGTGAAAATATGCACTAAAAATATATAGTAAGATGCAGAATATGTGACAAAAAGAAATTAAGCACCAGGGAAAGGTGTGATGTGCTATCAATGCTGTATTCCAGGCATCATATGGCCATTGAACTCTCAAACTCACAGCAACCATGGTTACATGGACGAGACCTACACAAGACTGGGACCATCAACAGACTGTCATGGAAGGGTGAGGGGATCATAGGATCCCAGTTCTCTGTAAGGATGGGTAGGCAGCTAATGACTACTAAGGGAGGGAGCAATATTTTCCCTTTTAAAAATTCATTTATTTTTGGTAAACACACATATGATGTGTTAGTATGTGTATATGTATGTGGTATATGTATATGTATGCAGATATGCTTCTCCATGTGTACACATGTGGTGGATACAGGTTGTCTACAGATATCTTTCAATTGTTCTTCACCCCTTCTATTTGAGGAAGGGTCTTTCAATGAAACAAGAGTTTGATGTTTCAACCAGATTGGCTGATCAGCAACCCTGGGGATCTGCTTGTCTCTGCCCTCCCCACTCCTGCTCCAGTGTCCAGCAGAGTTGTTCACAGCAATGACATACAATGTGTCAGCTCAACAGGAATAATATTGTGACCTCACTTTCTTCCTGTCTTCTGGTCTGTATTTACTGTCAGTTTTCTGCTAGTGCTGCTAATGGATCCCCTTCTGGGTCACAGAGCAGGATAGAAAAATTTGGGGGAATAGCTCTAGACTGACAAACAAGGTATTCCAGAACAGGATGTACCTTAAGAGAAATATCATGTCATGGATAATTGGCAAGGTTTTTCAATTACTTCTTTATATAGTTAACATATTAATAATCAACAGTATCGTTCAAGTCACAGGAAGTAGTTGTGGCAGAGATTGAATCCAGATGTCTTACTCTATACTCCAAGCCCCTTAACTCAGGCTTTAATAGTCCCCAGTCAGTATTTATAAGCTCCCCCACTTTGTAAAACCCTAAGAAGTGTTTTTCTGTTTTTGTGCCTGTCATCCCTGGAGGTCTCACCTATCTCAGAAAAGAAGAGCTGCACAAGTACATGTGAACAGTGGGGAGTGTATGGTAAGCTAACTGGGTAGCTCTAGCCCACAGGAGGAAATTGCATCATTGAGCAGAGTTGCAAAATGTGACTTTCAAAGAGCACACGTAATAGGCAGACCTGTTCTCTTGGTCATTTGTTTGGAGCAAGAGTCTGATCACTGGTAAGTAGGCTGACATTTATTGTTCCAGTTATTGGAACTTTTCACTCACTAAATTATCTCTTCCAAAATCCAAATCGACTTAGATTGGATTCTATCATTCTTCTCTCCATCTTCTTCACTCCCTCTTTCATGCTTCTCTTCTCCAGATGTTGCAATGAGATTGGTCTCAGATCAGTCTTCTTCTGTCTTATTAGTTAAAATGGATTCACTGAAGAATTGGACTGCAATGTATAATACAGTGAATTCCATTGGTTGACTGATGCCTTTTGATAGGAATTAAATTTACTCCTTTAAAGAATGGCAACCCCACCTTCTTTTGATTTTGCATTTATTTTGAAATACCCATAGGCACACAAATTTATTCCCATTTTAAGCTAAACTCATGGATTTCTACTCCGTTTTCTCTATTCTGTTGTTAATATATCATTGTGAATAATTACATTTCGAAAAAGTTAGTTCTTTTGTTCTGTTTCTTCTTCTTATATCATAGTAATCTTCTGTTATTTGGGGGTAGCCTTTACCCTCCTTTGTTATTTTTAATGACTGTTTTGATATTTCTCCTGTGGACTGCTGTAGTAGAACTGTAGACTTGTAGACACAATGACAGATATAGGGTGAATGGGAGATTGTGTGAGTGTGGGATCCAGCGAGAACTTCAAGATGCCTGTTAGGTATTCAAAGATTTAATTCTGATTATAGTAACAAGAGGATACTTTAAATGAAGATGACTACATATTAAAGGACATAGAATTATAAGAATTGCTTGTGGGCTGCAGAAGAAGCACAGTGGGAGTGGACTTGAGTAGAGCAGACAGACTGAGGAGCTTTAGGAGTGGGTGCTCCCTCAGATGACTTCATGGAGGCTTTGTTTTTATATAAATACATCGCAACTTTTTAGCCTTAACTAAATTTTCTACTTCTTGTACTTTAGCTTACAAAGCTGAAATGTTCTTGGAGTTCTTCTTTGGTGATTTGAAAGTTCTCATTGATTTTCTTTCTTGCTTCTTATTGATTTTTCAAAATACTTTCATTTTCATTTTGACTGCATTTAGCATCACCCGGAAGACTAAGATACCTCTGAGAGGGTTTCCAGAAGATTAACTGATAAGAAAGCCCCATCCTGGCTGATTATAGGTGGCACCAGAACACTGACTGAATAAAAGAGTCAGGAAAAGGAAGTTGTGTGCTGACATCTCACCTTCTTCCAATTCCTGACCCTGGCCTGAATTACTCTACTCAGACACTTCCTTCTGCCCTGATGTGTTTGATTCTCTGAAATAATGAAGCATAAATAAATCTTCCCCATAACGGTTACTTTGTGTCACTGTGACAGAATATGGACAGAACAATTGAAGGAAAGAAAGGTCCATTTTGCTTCAGTGTTTCAGAGAATTTCAGTCCATCTTGGCAGAGAAAGCATGCTGTCATTCACCGTAGTGGAACTGTGTGGTGAAGAATCTTTAGGTCATGGCAGAGTAGAATGGAGAGAAGGGACCAGCACATGGGTTTACTCCTATTGAAATGATTCTCCTATGGAGGCTTTTCCTTCTGAAAGTTTTTAAACCCCCAAATAGTATCACCAATTAAGGAATAAATCATGGAAAACCTGAGCTTGTTGAAGACATTTTAGATTTGTGCCACAGAACTCTCTTAAACTGTCATACACTACCCTGTTACAGCAAATACAAGACTCTGTTGTATAGTTATAATAATCACTCACATTTAGTGTAGAAATGTTTACTAGTGGTTCTTTAGGCATTTAATTTTCTTATTTTTTTAAGTGACATTTTATTTTTATGAAAATGAGGCATGTTTTTTACATAAACTTCAAGCAATACATATAAACATAAGTGTTTCAATATTTTTTTGGTCACATAAAATGTTAGATGAATGATTTTCCATGAATATACAGGTAGGTTTATATCTTACATGGAAGAAAAAGTATTAAAAAATGCTTTCACTCTGTACCTGGTAAAATAGCTCAGTGATTAAGAGCACTATCTTCTTTTCCAGAGGACCTGAGTTCTATTCCCAGAAAGCATGTGACATCTCACAACTGTCTGTAACTCCCATTCCATGGGGGATCCAACACCATCTTCTGCCCTGCATGGGCATTGCACACGAGTGTGGTGCAAAAATATACATGCAGGCAACACACCCACACACATAAAATATAAAACAATTTCATCCGAAAGCTTGTTTTTAAATAAAAACATTACATTTATTGTTCTTCTGCTTTAAATTGGAGCAAGAAACTGAAGTCGTTTCTGAATTTGAGACTAAAAATATCTTAAGCACTTGCAACCCTGAGTAAACACCAGTATGAGTTAGAGACTTTTAATGATAAAGCATCAGGGTAGGTGCATCAGCTACAACAAATGTACCACACTAGTGGGGTTGTGAGGTCTCCTGGTTATTGCCTCTCTGAATACAAGAATTCAAAAAAGAGACACTAATAATTGCACAGAAGTTAATTTAGCAAACCCTATCAAGCCCTTCAAAGAAAGAAGATGGGTGTAGAAGCATTCCAAGTTCCAGATTTTGAGTGTTAAGTTTTATGTATATTTATGAGGTGGGTGGCATATTAACTGGGCAAGATGACAGTTTTCTCTCCTGAATCATGATGGAGCAGATGGATGGTACCTTTCAGATATTTCTTCTTACCACGATCCTTGAGAAAAACCCAAGTATCAGAACCACAATATAAAAGACATAACAGCGAAGCAGAAGTCTTTTGAAGATTCAGAGATTTACTAGTACACATGTGTGGAAAATGTTTGGGAGCCTTAAATTATGAAACAATGAGAACAACCTACCTGTATCCTCAGGGACCTTTACTCCGACTGTAAAGAGACATGGGTATCAAAATACAGGTGTAGTTTTATTACTATCTCCTGTGTAGCTTCTCAAGGCTTCTCAAGGTCTCATGACTGCCCTTTGATTAAGACATTTGCTGCTCCTGCTAAGTAGTTGTGTTATTTTTAAAATTGTTGCTTTATCATTAAGCAGATGTGGAGGCCCAGAAATGTGAGCCTATTTCCACCTTGTCTGAAGGTCAGAGAGTTTGAGGTTACTCAAAATTGTTGACAACAACCAGGGCTACACATCCTGACTCAGGAAGTGGTTACTTGGTTCTTTTGACATTAAGATGGCCCATACAGATAGATCTACTCCATTCTGACAGATGGTCAGGATATGCAAGAAGTTTTTTGCTCCTTCTTTTGTAACAGGAGGTTTGACCTGGTGAATGGCTGTCTTTGGGATACTTGATCTAGTGTGACTTCATACGATTAACAACAGAATGCTAATGACTTCATGTCTGAAAGTGTTAAAGCAATGAACTCTTTCGAGTTGTCCTTAGTATCATGTTAAAGAAGTCTTTTGTTGCCTTAATCCCCCCTTTTTATTGGGGGTATAAATGTGCATACAAAATTAAACATGGGCGATTTCAGTATTCACTGAAACTCCCTCCCCATACTATCTTATGTCTTATGTTTTATTTTTGTTGGTGTGTTTGTCCTCTTTACTATTTCCTTAACACCTTGCCCCTACCCTGACAAGAGGTATTTTTGTTGAGGCTGTACCCAACCAAGCAAAGGCTGAGGCTTTATTATATGTTTTCTGTCTGTGCAGACAGATATAAAGCTTGTGTGCTATATATGAGCTGATTCTCTCAGCTCTGCTTCTTACAATTGTCTTCCTGTGAATAGTAAGGATGCTGATGGTGGGGGAGGCTATGCTTGTGAGGAGGACAGAGTATTAGAAATGCTTTGCACTTTTCACTTCATTTTACCATAAACTTAAAACTAAAATACAACTGCTCTATTTCCCTCTGTCTTTCTAAAGAACTTAATTTTAGCAGCAATATTTCTACCAGAATATGTAAGATACTCAACAAATTCAAAAGAACTGTGTTAAATACAAAGAGACATCTATATAAAACACATATTTTAATGAGTCTGAAGTACTGTCCTCTAAGTTTTCTTAGGATTTATTTAAAAAAATTTTAATTATGTATAGGCATGTGTGTGTGTGTGTGTGTGTGTGTGTGTGCACGTGTGTGTGTGTGTGCACACACATGAGTGCTTTTTCCCATGGATGCCAGAAGAGGGCTTTAGATCCTCTGAAGCTGGAGTTATGGGATGTTGTGAGCTGCCTGACATGGGTGCTGGGAACTGAACTCATGTATTCTACAAGAGAAGTATAATTTTCTGATTGCTGAACCACTTCTCCAGTTCATGTATATAAAAACATAAATTATCAGACTCATTGATAATAGAAGAATTCTTTAAACACAAAATAATAGTGAGCCATATTCAAGAATTAAGTCAATGTACATTTCTTTGACTGTTTTCTGGTGTAGGAGGTTCTTCTGTCTATGTGCTGCTTTCATTGGTTGAATAAAGAAACTGCCTTGGCCTTTTGACAGGGCAGCACTTAGGTAGGAGGAGTAAAGAGAACAGGGAGGAAGAAGGCAGACAGAGAGACACCATGAATCTTCTGCCTGAGACGGACGTAGGTTAGAATCTTGCCAGTAAGCCACAGTCACATAGTGACACACAGATTTAATAGAAATGGGTTAATCAAGATGTGAGTTAGCCAATAAGAGGCTAGAGCTAATGGGCCAGGCAGTGATTTAATTAATACAATTTCTGTGTGATTATTTCGGGGGTTAAGGTAGCCAGGCGGCCGGGATAAAAAGCAGGTCTGTTCCTCCTTCAACAGTTTTCACCTTGACACAGTGTTATTGAGCTTGTATCATTAAAGATAATGTAATGCTCTGTCTCTTTAAGAGACAAGCCACGCCCACTGACTTCCTGCAGCCTCTTGCCATCTTTGCTCTCTTCTCTCTCTGTTCCCTCTTTCCCCTCTCTCCTCTTTCCCCTTTCTTTCTCTTTCTTTCCCCTCTCTTTCTCTCTCTACCCCTCCTTCTCTCTCTCTCTCTCTCTCTCTCTCTCTCTCTCTCTCTCTCTCCCCACCTTCTCCCCCTTTTTCATCCCTTCCATAACCCACCTAATCACCTAATAAATGTCCAATCTTATCTGTATAGAGTGTCTCTCTCTGTGCCTCTCACCTGCTGCCTGCCCACACTGTTCGCCAGGGACCAGCCAGCCACCACGCGGCTGGGGACCAGCCACTTTCATTTGGGGATCTGCCATGCGGTCTCAACCCTACAGCAAGCTGCTGGGGACCCACAGCAAATCCATTACATTTGGTGCCGTGACTTGGATAGGCTCTCCTGCTCCAGTTGGGATCCTGAACCAGTTTTTTTTTCCTATTCCCACTACTGGCTTCCCTTGGTAAGTCTCCCCAATTCTGAAATGGTTCCTACCCTCAGTCCATCGTGTTCGGACTGACTCGGGGTCAGTCAGCTCATGCTTGTCCTGTATATTCTGTGTGGTGCATCCAACAGATTCTTTTTTTTTCTTTCCATTTATTTTTTTTTCCTTGCCATAAAGGGCTGCTTGAAGTGGCCTCTGGCCTCTCTGGCTTCTGAATCACCCTGACCAGATTCAGCCATAACACTCCATGCAGGGTTAGGTGACGCCTGGCCCCCAGGTCTCTGCAGTGTTTGCACTGATTCACACCCCACCACAGTCGAGAGATGCCTCACAGTGTGCCTAGTGATGTTTCACAGATTGTCACAATTTTAGTGAGCTATTCATGTCAGTCCCCAGGCTTTTTTCAATTCCAGCCGTGGCATGGTGCAGTTTTTCGGTTCTAGCCTTTTGTTCCCCTCTGTGGCTTATGGCATGGCGGCTCATCCACAGGGTGGATCATAACTCTAGGTCTCTCTTATTAAGCTTAAAATCCCTGCATCTCAAAAAATTGTGACTTTTCCATACAACATGTGACTGCTGCCATTTTGATTGGGGTCACGTGACTTTGTTGCCATCTTGGCTGAGAGTCAGGTCAGGTGACCAAGTTCCACCATCTTTACTGAGGTATTCCCTGCCTGGTTCTCCAGTGTTAACTCTGTTACCTTACTGCTGAACTATGTTAGGTCACAGGGTTCTCCCATCTTTACTGAAGTATACCCTGCCTTGTCCCCCGGTTTACTTATGTTTCTTTCAGTAAATTCCTCTTGTTGACTCTGTTATATGCGTGTTTTGTGCAGTGGCATGCCTTTGGCAGGGCCTATCAAGACTATCCACTTTCTCCACTTCCTGTTCACTCTATGTGTGTGTGTTCATACTTGTAACTTAAATGCACCCGTATTTACTATTAAATGTTATAATTGTTCATTGCATCTCATTTCAGACAACAAAAACAATGTCTCATGTTTTAAACTGGTATGTACTTTTAAGTCGCTTACAAAAATACCTTATATTTAATCCAAACCTCATTTAAAATATATTAAGATGTTCTCTATTATTGTCAGTTCTGCAATTGCAAGCAGTTTCTTCTTCTTTCTGTCTTTTTACGAGTGTAAATCTTACCTATTAAGTTGAGAGCCAATGCGGTCAAGCTCAGACCCAGCTCTCCAGACTGATTCTATACAGATGTAATGGATTTGCTGTGGGTCCCCAGCAGCTTGCTGTGGGGTTGAGACCACATGGCAGATCCCCAAATGGAAGTGGCTGGTCCCCAGCCGCGTGGTGGCTGGCTGGTCCATGGAGAACAGTGTGGGCAGACGGCAGGTGGGAGGCACAGAGAGAGACACACCATACAGAATAAAATTGGACATTTATTAGGTGATTAGGTGGGTTATGGAGGGGAAATGAAAAAGGGGAGACAGGGGAGGGGGGGAGAGGGAACAGAAAGAGTGCAAAGATGGTGAGGGGCTGTAGGAAGGGAGTGGGTGTGGCTTGTCTCTTAAAGAGACAGAGTATTACATTCCCACCTCTTTTTAAAATCAGGAGATTAGACACCACAGGTTGAAGGAATTGGGGTGGTGTCCCGCACTCGGCCTCGCCAGCAAGAACGACGCGCGGGGCACTTAGGATCCTTCTGCAGTAAAGCTTTAATGCCCCTTGGGAGAGCGAGCATCAGCCAACATGGCGGAGACCCAGAATGAGGGGAACCCAGCCCTTATAAAGGAAACAGTCCTCGCTTCTGACGTGTCACTCTTGGATTGTTCCACTGCCCATTATCCCAGATGATGCCTCGGGAGTAGGCAGGGACGCAGAGGTAGAGAGTTACCAAGCACATGCGCTGGGATTAAAGGCGTGTGCTACATCACCTTGAACTCACAGAGATCTGCCTGTCTCTGCTTCCCAGGCATTGGGACCAAAGGCGTGTACCGCCACACCTTGGGGTCACAGAGGTCAATCTCTACCTTTGTTCCTTGAAGCAATGGAGAATGTGGTCGCGGCCCTCCACAGGGTGGTGGATTCTCAAGCCTTTTTCTGGCTTATTTGTGGCCATCGTCTTTTGGTGGGGGACCTGAGAAGGCTGAGTGCTGGCCACATCCTGGCATAGTTGGTCTCTTTGCTCCTGTCCAGTGTTTGTGGCATGGAAATGTCTTGTGTCTCTTATAACTGTTTGAGGTATTGACAGAACAGAGGACAGAGTTAAATTAAGGGAAAAAAAGTTTTAGGAATAGAGAATTTAGGGGAGTGTATCTGACCTATTTAAGGTTGGTCCTTCAATTTGGCTCCCTGAAACTCACAAGAATTCTTTGGGTTTGTGAAAACAGAAGTTTTAGACATATACATTGTAAAAGCAGTAGCATATTTATGTCAGAATTACTGTGACAGAGTTTTGCACAATGGAAAGTATGGAAGGCAGCAAGAGAGAGAAATTTGATGTAAAATTTATTTGGTGAGGTTGTCCTTTTAAACTGACAAAACCTCTCAGTTCTCAAACTGCATCAGAGATCTTTGAGAAGGAAAAAATTTTACTTGAGTTACTGATTTAAAAACGACAGAGAACTTACTTGGTTGGCACCCAGAACTACTCCTCAGGGTCCTCCATAGTCGCTGAAGGTCGCATTTGCCTTTTGCTGTTTAGCGCAGGGCCTGCCAGGCTTCAGAAGATCCTGTAGGCTAAAATATCTGTAGGAAGACAGGCCTACCTTGACCTGAGCAGCCAGGCTGTCAATTCCAACAATTCCATACATGTCTGGAGATCTTTAGCTTAGATGAAAGGCAGTTTTGCCAGTGGTCAGTGCTTGGCAGTTGAAGCGAATTGCAGATGGATGTTGTTCTTTGCCCATTTGTCTTCTGTCTTCTTTGGAAGAAATAGAGTGCTGTTAGGAGCCAACCTGTCTCTTTTTGTTATGAAAAGTTTATAATAATTAAATATTTAAATATCACATTTCCTAGATCTCTGAGCAGTTGAGGGCTGTTTATTAGGCATAACTACAGATAAGATATTATTTTATTTTATGTGTATTTTGTTTGCATGTGTACATGTGCACCATGTGTGGTCAGGTGCCTGCAGAAGCCACAAGAGCCTGTTAGATACCATAGCATTGGAGCTGCAGATGGTAGAAAACCACCTGATGTGGTTGCATGGAATCAAACTCAGATCTTTTTGTGAAAGCAGTATGTGCTCTTGAATGTTGAGCCATTGATTTTTACCTATCTATCATCTGTCTATCTGTCTGTCTGTCTATCTGTCTGTCTGTCTATCTTAGTTTTGTACACTTTGTTACAAATCTTCAGGAAAGCTACAGCAAATCCTATTGGTGCTCACTTTGGTTCACAGTGTCTGTTTCTCTTTGTGATGCTATTTATTAAAACACGATGAGATCAGACAATGGAGAGTCAACAGGGCTGTGCTCATTCTGAGTGAGAGAAACAAAATAGGCCCAACCCTCAGAAACAAACCACTAACTTATCATCAGAAACATTTAGAGGCGTTAATAGGCTAAACATTATTTTTTGTCAAAGGTTAGGAAGACAGAGAACCTGCAGCATTTGTACAATTTGCATGTGGCTCAGATGAGAGATGAACAAAGAACAGTATATTCTAAACTAAGCTGAGTCTAACAACCTCAAGCCATCACAAGGTGCTAACCGATATCTGCTTTACGCGTATATACATGATATTTTTGCTCATGAAATTATTACCTTACATGAAATGCTTGTATTTTATGGTTGAAATATTTGTAATAACATCAGCCTGAACAGGAAATCCATGTGGGAACCAAGTGTTGAACATTCACTTTAGAGAAGCCTGTCAGGAAGGGTCAGAGGGCTGTCCAGAGCAGTGGGGGAAGGTGGTACAAATTGGCTGTGAAGGAAAACAGAGACCAGAGGACCTGACATGTTCAAAAAGAAGGCAAAGGCATATGTGGCAAAAGGTTGTCACCTTGAAAATGGATACATCTTCCATGTAGTAGGTGGTTTATCTATCTTCAAAATAAATAGCAGAGTTTAGCTTCTGAGGACAGCCAGACTTCGGGGTCTAGAAAACGAAGATCGTTGTCAGGACCTGTGGTGTAGAAATGGCTCTAAACCATTTCGGAGCAAATCTGTTGAGTCACATCAGGAAAAATGGTAGAGTTAAAAGCCTGGAAGCTCTGTCCTTTCATCCAGGCAACAACTAAGCTGCCCCCAGTGTTCATTATCAGAACTCTGAGACTCAGTATAAACAATGAGAGGAGAGCTGCTAGACTTTGGGAAGAGAGGGGCTGGCATCTTGACTCACTTACCTACTACTCCCCTCCTGACTGGCTAGTGACCACTGAACTGGGAGCAGGCTCAAGAGTCCTACTTTGCAGAATTGTCTTTTATTTTTAGCTATCAGAGAAATACAATTCCAAACCACACTGAGGCTCCATCTCATCCATGTCAGAATGGCTGGGATCAAATTACAAATGCTGAGGTGAATGTGGGAAAGAGGAACCTTTCTTCACTGCTGGTGAGAGCATAAACTGGTGTGCTTCCTATGGAAGCAGAGCTACCACATGACCCAGCTATACTACTCCTGACCATATGCCCACAGGATACAACATCACAGCAAATGATATCTGCACATTCATGTTTGTTGCTGCATTATTCATAATAGCAAAGAATGGAATGGGTCTAGATGTAAATCAACAGATAAATGTAATAAAAATGCTACATGTATATACAATGGAATATTATTCTACTATAAAGACAAATGAAATGTGCTTGAGTATGGATCTGGATAGTGGTATATTAAATGAGGTATCTTAGACAAAAAAACCCTACTAGCTTTTTATGCTAATATGTATGTAAATAAGGGGGCATGACTGAGAGTATGTCGAGATAAGAGACTATGAGAAGGGAACAGGAAGTATTGAGAGTGTGGAGGGGTCACATGTGACATTAGAGTGGAAAGGAGACTACTGGGGTGGGAGGGCAAAAGGGAGGATGAGAGAGAGGGATGTGGGGAGGGAATCAACGAAATGAATTTTGTCTGAAAACAGCCACAATATTAGGTTTCCATACCACCCCTCAAATGACCCTCAGTGTAACAAAGAATGGTGGGCTGCTTCCAGCCGCCCACCCGGCTAGCTTTACCCGAAATAATTACATGGAAAATGTATTCATTTAAACACTACTTGACCCATTGTCTTCAGCCCCTTATTGGCTAACTTTCACATACTGATTCAACCCATTTCTAATAATCTGTATGTCACCACGGGCTTGTGGCTTACCGGGAAAGATTCAGCATGTCTGACCTGGCAGCTTCATGGCGGTGGCTCTCTGCCTCTGCCTCACTCTGCTTCTTTCTCCCAGCATTCTGTTCTGTCTACTCCGCCTACCTAATTTTCTGTCTATCAAAGGGCCATGGCAGTTTCTTTATTAACCAATGAAAGCAACAGATAGATAGAAGAATCTCCTACATCACCTCAGTTCTAGTTGTCTTTTCCTGAATTCCATATACCCTCCTCTTCCCCACCTGATCCTGCTGTTCCCATTGACCCTGCCTCCATTCCACCCTTAAAATCTAATGTATTTCTTCTTCCAAGGGAAATCCTTGTTTCTATAACTAACCTTGCTAGATCTATGGATTATAGTTTGGTTCATTTTTATTTAATATCTAATACCCACATATAAGTGAATATAATACATACTATATATGTCTTTCTGGGTTTGGGTTACTTCACTCAGGATGATTTTCTTTTCTACTTCCACCCATTTGCCTGCAAATCTCATGATGTCAGTATTTTTTTTAAAGTAAATTTTATTAAATTATAAAAGTTTCCATTTCCGCCCCTCTTCCCAACACCCTCCCACTCCACCCACTCCCTCTCCTCCTCCCTCTTCCTCCCTTAGGGCAGTCAGGGTTTCCTGCCCTGTGGGAAGTTCAAGTTCCTCCCCCCTCCCTCCAGGTCCAGGAAGGTGAGTATCCAAACAGACTGGATCCCCAAAATCCAGTATATGCAGAGGAAACAAGTCCCAGTATCATAGTCAATGGCTTTTCAGAAAGACTTCGGGCCAGCCACATTCAGAGAATCCGGCCAAATTCCGAGAATCTGGTTAGATCACGTCCTCGTTCAGTCCCAGTCCAACTGGACTTGGTAAACTCTCATTAGATCCGTTCCCTTGTATCAGTGGGTGATAGCATCCCTCGCAGTCCTGATTTCCTTTTTCATGTTCTTCCTCCTTCTGCTCCTCATTTGGACCTTGGGGGGCTCAGTCCGGTGCTCCAATGTGGGTCTCCGTCTGTATCGCCGTCCTTCGCCAGATAAAGGATCTATGGTGATAAGCAAAATATACATCAGTATGGTTATGGGCCACGGCCGGTTCAGGCACCCTCTCCTCTGTCCAGAGAACAATCTGGGGGATTTCTCCTTGGACCTGGGATCCCATATATAATCAAGTCTCCTGTAAACCCTAAAATGATTCCCTTAGTTGAAATATATTCTTCCCTGATCCCATATTCATCCTTCCTCCCTCCCCCCACATCCCAGGCCACCTAGCTTTCCCCATTCCTCCCCTACTCCCTTCTCTCTAACCCTCTCCCCTTCCATGAACCCTCCCACCTGCCCCCCCATGCATCCGAGGTTACCTGGGACTCTTGTCTATTTCCTACCTCCTGGCAGATAGCTAAATAATCTTCATCAGATTCATCTTCTTATTTAGCTTCTCTAGGATCACGAATAATAGGCTCAAAGACATTTAATTATGGTTAGAATCCACTTATGAGTGAATACATACCGTATTCCTCTTTTTGGGTCTGGGTTACCTCACTCAGTAAAGCGTTTTTTATTTCCATTTATTTGCATGCAAAATTCAAGATGTCATTGTTTTTTACCGCTGAGTAAAACTCTAATGTGTTTATGTTCCACACCTTTTTTAACCATTCTTCTATTGAGGGGCACCTAGGCTGTTTCCAGGTTCTGGCTATTACAAATAGTGCTGCTATGAACATAGTAGAACAAATGCTTTTGTAGTATGTTAGGGAATCTCTAGGGTATATTCCCAAGAGTGGAATTGCTGGGTCCTGAGGGAGGTTGACTACCAGTTTTCTGAGAAACCGCCACACTGATTTCCACAGTGGCTGCACAAGTTTGCATTCCCACCAACAATGGATGAGTGTTCCCCTCACCCCACATCCTCTCCAGAATAGGCTATCATTGGTGTTTTGACTTTAGCTATTCTGACAGGTGTAAGATGGTATCTCAAAGTGGTTTTGATTTGCATTTCCCTGATTGTTAAGGAGGTTGAGCATGACCTTAAGTGTCTTCTGGCCATTCGAAGTTCATCTGTTGTGAATTCTCTGTTCAGTTCAGTACCCCATTTTTTAATTGGGTTAGTTAGAGTTTTAGTGTCTAGTTTCTTGATTTCTTTGTATATTTTGGAGATCAGACCTTTGTCTGATGAGGGTTTGGTAAAGATCTTCTCCCAGTCAGAAGGCAGCCTTTTTGTCCTACTGACAGTGTCCTTTGCTTTACAGAAGCTTCTCAGTTTCAGTAGATCCCATTTTTTCATTGTTTCTCTTATTGTCTGTGCTACTGGGGTCCTACTTAGGAAGAGGCCTCCTGTGCCTATATCTTGTAGACTACTTCCCACTTTCTCTTCTATCAGGTTCAAAGTGGACGGATTAATGTTGATGTCTTTAATCCATTTGGACTTGATTTTTGTGCATGGTGATAGATATGGATCTACTTTCCTTTTTTTACAGGTTGACATCCAGTTATGCCAGCACCATTTGTTAAAGATGCTTTCCTTCTTCCATTGTATACCTTTAGCTCCCTTGTCGAAAATTAGGTGTTCATAAGTTTGTGGGTTAATATCTGGGTCTTCTATTCGATTCCATAGGTCGACTTCTCTGTTCTTATGTCAATACCAAGCTGTTTTCAATACTGTAGCTCTATAATAGAGTTTGAAGTCAGGGATGGTAATGCCTCCAGAAGTTCTTTTATTGTATAAGATTATTTTGGCTATCCTGGGTTTTTTGTTTTGCCATATAAACTTGATTATTGTTCTCTCAAGGTCTGTGAAGAAGTTTGATGGGATTTTGATGGGGATTGCATTGAATCTATAGATTGCGTTTGGTAGAATTGCCATTTTTACTATGTTGATTCTCCCAATCCAAGAGCAGGGGAGGTCTTTCCATTTTCTGGTATCCTCCTCAATTTCTTTCTTCAAAGACTTAAAGTTTTTGTCAAATAGGTCTTTCACTTCCTTGGTTAGAGTAACCCCAAGATATTTTATGCTATTTGTGGCTATCGTGAAAGGTGATGTTTCTCTGATTTCCCTCTCTGCTTCTTTATCCTTTGTGTATAGGAGGGTCACTGATTTTTTGGAGTTGATCTTGTATCCTGCCACGTTACTAAAGGTGTTTATCAGCTGTAGGAGTTCTTTGGTAGAGTTTTTGGGGTCGCTTATGTACACTATCATATCGTCAGCAAATAACGAAAGTTTAACTTCATCCTTTCCAATTCGAATCCACTTGATCCCCTTATGTTGTCTTATTGCTATTGCTAGAACTTCAAGCACTATATTGAAGAGGTATGGAGAGAGTGGACAGCCTTGTCATGTTCCTGATTTTAGTGGAAAGGCTTTGATTTTCTCTCCATTCAGTTTGATGTTAGCTGTCGGCTTGCTGTATATGGCTTTTATTATATTTAGGTATGATCCTTGTTTCCCCAACCTCTCCAACACCTTTATCAAAAAGGGGTGTTGAATTTTGTCAAATGCTTTTTCAGCATCCAATGAAATGATCATATGGTTTTTTCTTTCAGTTTATTTATATGATGGATTAAATTGATAGATTTGCGTATGTTGAACCAGCCCTGCATCTCTGAAATGAAGCCTACTTGATCATAATGGATAATTTTTCTAATGTGTTCTTGGATTTGGTTTGCCAGTATTTTATTGAGAATTTTCGCGTCGATGTTCATGAGTGAGATTGGCCTGTAATTCTCTTTCTTGGTTGTGTCTTTGTGTGGTTTTGGTATTAGGGTAACTGTAGCTTCATAAAAGGAGTTAGGCAATGACTCTTCTGTTTCTATATTGTGAAATACGTTAAGGAGTATAGGTATTAGCTCTTCCTGGAAGTTCTGATAGAATTCTGCATTGAAACCATCTGGTCCTGGGCTTCTTTTGGTAGGGAGATTTTTGATAACAGCTTCTAATTCTTCGTGACTAACAGGTCTATTTAGATTGTTCACCTGTTCTTGGTTCAACTTTGGTATATGGTACTTATCTAAAAAAATGTCCATTTCTTTTACATTTTCCAACTTTGTGGCATATAAACTTTCATAGTAAGATCTAATGATTCTCTCAATTTCCTCTGTGTCTATGGTTATGTCTACCTTTTCATTTCTGATCTTATTAATTTGCATGCTCTCTCTCTGCCGTTTGATTAATTTGGATATGGGTTTGTCAATCTTGTTGATTTTCTCCAAGAACCAGTTTTTTGATTCATTGATTCTTTGGATTGTTTTCTGTGTTTCTATTTTGTTGATTTCAGCCCTCAGTTTGATTATTTCCAGTCTTCTAGACCTCCTGGGTGAATCAGCTTCTTTTTTTTTTTGTAGATCTTTCAAGTGTGCTGTTAAGTCTCCAATGTGTGCTTTCTCCGCTTTCTTTAATTGGGCACTTAGTGCTATGAACTTTCCTCTTAGCACTGCTTTCATAGTGTCCCATAGGTTTGAGTATGTTGTGTCTTTGTTTTCATTAAATTCAAGGAAGAGTTTAATTTCTTTCTTTATTTCTTCCTTGACCCAAGGGTGATTCAGTAGTTGACTGTTCAGCTTCCATGAGTTTGTTGGCTTACTGGGGGAAGCATTGTTGTTGAATTCTAATTTTAGTCCATGGTGATCTGACAAGACACAGGTAGTTACTAATATCTTTTTGTATCTGTGGAAGTTTGCTTTGTTACCGAGTATGTGGTCAATTTTCGAGAAGGTTCCATGAGCTGCAGAGGAAAAGGTATATTCTTTCCTATTTGGGTGGAGTGTTCTATAGAAGTCTGTTAAGTCCATTTGATTCAATACCTCCAATAAATCTCTCAATTCTCTGTTTGGTTTCTGTCTGATTGACCTGTCCATTGGTGAGAGAGGAGTGTTGAAGTCTCCTACTATTAGTGTGTGTGGTTTGATGACTGCCTTGAGTTCTAGAAGAGTTTCTTTTACATATGTGGGTGCCTTTATATTAGGAGCATAGATATTCAGGATTGAGACTTCCTCCTAATGAATTGTTCCTGTTATGAGTATGAAATGTCCATCTCCATTTCTTCTGATTGATTTTAGTTTGAAGTCGATTTTGTTAGATATTAGAATGGCCACACCCGCTTGTTTCTTAGGTCCATTTGCTTGGAAAACCTTCTCCCAACCCTTTACTCTGAGTAGGTGTCTGTCTTTGTGGTTGAGGTGTGTTTCTTGTAAACAGCAGAATGTTGGATCCTGTTTTCGTATCCAATCTCTAAGTCTGTGCCTCTTTATAGGTGAATTGAGTCCATTGATATTAAATGATATTAATGACCAGTGGTTGTTGACTCCGGTCATTTTTTTTTTTTTTTAGATAGTAGAGTGTATGTGTTTTTCTTCTTTGATTTGTGCTTGTGAAGGGTCGCTAGATGTTCGAGTTATTGTAGGCCGTATTGGAAATGTTGGATTCCTTCGGTAGTGATTTTCCTTCTAATATTCTCTGTAAGGCTGGATTAGTAGCTACGTATTGTTTAAATTTGTTTTTATCCTGGAATATTTTGTTTTCTCCGTTGATAGTGAACAATAGCTTGGCTGGGTATAGTAGTCTGGGTTTGCATCCATGGTCTCTTAGTTTCTGCAGTACCTCTATCCAGGATCTTCTGGCTTTCATGGTTTCCATAGAGAAATCCGGTGTAAGCCTGATAGGTTTACCTTTATAAGTTACTTGACCTTTTTCCTTTGTAGCTCTTAAAATTTTTTCTTTAATATGTATGTTTTGTGTTTTGATTATTATATGGCGAGGGGATTTTTTTTCTGATCCAGTCTATTCGGTGTTCTGTATGCTTCTTGAACCTTCATAGGAATATCGTTCTTTAGGTTGGGAAAGTTTTCTTCTATAATTTTGTTGAATATATTTTCTGGGCCTTTGATCTGCAGTTCTTCTCCTTTTTCAATCCCTATTATTCTTAGATTTGGTTTTTTTATTGTGTCCCAGATTTCCTGAATGTTTTGTGAAGAGAATTTGTTGGATTTGCCGTTTTCTTTGACCAGAGCATTTATTTTCTCTATGGTATCTTCAGAATCTGAGATTTGTTCTTCTATCTCTTGTATTCTATTGGTTATGCTTGATTCTGTAGTCTCCGTTCATTTACCTAGGTTTTCCATATCCAGTCGGTTCTCCGTTTGTGTTTTCTTCATTGCCTCCATTTCAGTTTTCAATTCTTGGACTGTTTCCTTTACTTGTTTGTTTGTTTTTTCTTGGTTTCTCAGGGTCTCATTCACGGATTTACTTATTTCTTTAAACTTTTTGTTATATTTCTCATCTAATTCTATACTCATTTCTTCAAACTTTTTGTTATGTTTCTCATCCAATTCTTTAAGGGAGTTATTCATATCCTGTTTAAGGGACTCTATTGCTTTCATAATGGCACTTTTTTCCACTTCTTCTGGGTTAAGGTGTTCAAGTCCTTCTATTGTAGGGTCCTTGGGATCTGGTGCTTTCATGTTGTTTTTCAGATTGTTGGATGAGGTCCTGCCTTGGCGTCTGCCCATCTCTTACTTCAAATGTTCTCTATTGGAACTTCTGTTACCGGGTCAGGTTCCCTTCTTGGGCAGGGACTTCACCGACAGAATGCCCACCTTTCCTCAGGCAGGCTATTGAAGCACAGGCACTCTCTCTTTCCGGGATGTGCTTACAATGCAGGCCCAGCTCGCAAGGCAGCTGAGCTGGGGAAATTTTATGGCCCCAGGGGGAAGGGAGAAATATAGGAATTCGTACCTGGATGGGAGCTGGGATGGCAGGCCGGAGGGGGTAGCCAGCACTGCAGGGCGACCTGGGCGTCTATGGGGTCGGGGAACGCCCAAGCTCCTCCTCACCGGGACCCTGCCCTGGTCCGAAGGAAACTCACCCCTCAGATGGCCCTCTGCTAGAAGTCAGGGCCCTTGCTGGTCAGAAATGTGGCTGAGCTGGCCCCTGGTCCACCTGTCCTCAGGGAGGCCTTTAAGACCCATCAACTGCCTCCAGCCGGGATGCGCCTGCAGCCCAGGCCCAGCTCGCAAGGCAGCTGAGCTGGGGAAATTTTATGGCCCCAGGGGGAAGGGAGAAATATAGGAATTCGTACCTGGATGGGAGCTGGGAAGCTGATGTCAGTATTTTAAAGGGAGCTGAGTAATGCTCCATTGTGTCAATGTACCACATTTTCTTATCTGTTCTTCAGTGTAGGAACCACCTTGGACATGTACCAAAAAGACACTTCATCCTGTCACTAGGGCACTTTCTCAACCATGTTTATTATTGCCATATTCATAATAGCCAGACATTGAATTCAACCAAACTATAATTCATAGTACTAAGGATGGTTTGGAAACCCAGTATTGTAGAAACTTCCTCTGTGCTATATAGTAGGCTTCATTACAGAGATTCAGTGATAGTTCAACATATGAAAAATCTATCAATATAATCCACCGTATAAACAATCTGAAAGAAAAAAACAACATGATCTTTTCATTAGATGCTGAAAAAATATCTTCTCATTAGAGTCTGAAAAATATTAGGGATAAAAGGAATATGCATAAACATAGTAAAGACAATATACAGCAAAACAACAGCCAACATTAAACTAAATGGACAGAAACTCAAAACGATCCCACTGAAATCAGAAACAGGACAAGGCTTTCCACTCTCTCCATATCTAGCTCCATATTCATCTCTGACTTCAAACTTTATTATAGAACTACAGTCATAAAAAGAGATTGATATTTGGCATAAAAAAGACAGGAGAACCAACATATTCAAATCTAAGACCCGGATATCAACCAACACATCTAAGTATACTTGATTTTTGATAAAGAAGCTAAAATTATTAAATGAAAACATCTTAAATGAATGGTACTGTCATAACTGGATACCGACATGTAGAAGAATGCAAAAACATCCATATATATCCTCATGTACTAAACTCAAGTCCAAATGGATCAAAGACCTCAACATAAAACCAACCACACTGAATCTCATAGAAGTGAAAGTAGGAAATAGCCTTGAACACACTGGTCCAGGAGACCACTTCCTAAATATAACTCCAGAAGCACAGACACTGAAAGGAACAATTTAAACATGGGAACTTCTCTAAACTGAGAAAGACATAATATATGGGTCTGCCTAGAATGGAGAAAAAGATAAGATCTCTTGAGTAAGTCGGGAGTACTAGAGGCAAGAGAGGGTGGAAGAGGATGAGGAAAATGTTAGCTCAAACAGAAACAAAAAATAAAATGAAATTAAAAATATCACATTAAATGAGGAATTGCCATAAAATATATCTAAATATTTTAATTTAAGTTTTGGCTTCTTTCTTCATCACTCAGCAAACATCAATGCCATTTCTTCCTGTGCAGGCTCAATCATCCAACAGCACACAGAAGGCAGATGAAGATAAGATAGGCAAAATGAGGAAGAAAAATCACCCTTAAATCTGGTGAACTGAGCTCAAAGTTGACCTCAAGGGAAAGATTCACTGAGTCCATCCAGAGCTTATGGTGATTTGTGTTTAACTAGAAACCACTCCAGATGAATGTTTTGTGGAAGACCTTGGCTTTGAAGTTACTGATCTTCTTCACTATTTTGGCACCTGATGGGAATGGTAAGTGTGACATTCTGAGATTTTTTAGGAAATAAAACTATCTTTCAGCCTAACACTGGACTCTGATAATCTTCCTGCCTTTGTCTCCTGACTCTGGAATTACAGGTTTGTTGCAAGTAACATAGCCACTCTAACATTCATACTTTAAAACTTTTTTTTTTATTTTCAATTTTTAATTTATTTTACATACCAACCACAGTTTCCCCTTCTGCCTTTCTTTAGGCTTCCTCCTCCACCTATTTTTTATCCCCTCCCCATCCACTCCTCAGAAAGGGCAGGCTTCTCTTGGGGAATCACAAGCCCTGGCATATCAAGTTGGGGCAGGACCAGCTTCTCCTCCCTGCATCAAGGCATCCCAGCATAGGACATGGGCTCTAAAAAGCCATAAAGCTGATTATTTTCAATAAGCATGTTTTCTACAAATATTCCATGGAATAGATTGTTCTGTTAGTCATTATCATGAATTTCAGGACATGAAACTCCCTGAAATAAGTATTTTACTAAGATGTCTTTCTTGTCCCATTGGTAAGATTGACACATATCAAAAAACAAAAACAAACAAACAAAAATCCAAACAAGCAAGCAAACAAACAAAAAATGAGAAAAATCTCTAAGAAGGGAAGAACTGGGATCCAGAGTAAAGTGGAGGCACTGGACTCAGATAGGAAGGGACAGTCCTCCATTAAAATAAGGGAACGAGGGACAAGTTGGCTAAGATGCAGGTCAATTTTCGGGTTGGTGTCATACACTATGGAGTCTGTCTTAAAGTGTATGAGGTAAGGCTATTGGAAGTTATCAGTGGAAAGAGGGGCAGGATAAGGAGTGGAGCCCATGAAATAACCATTTCAAAGATGGGACAGACCAGGCTGCTAGCTAAAGTGGTGGAACTCTAGTCTGAATTCTGCTTCACCAGAACCACAGATCCTAAGCAGACTGATCAGCATGGAAGCAAATTGACTTTTCTCCAAGATAAAAATACCAGTGCATTTCTTTCTATGTCAAAATGTATAAAATACAAAATTTAATAATCCATTTCAACATTAAGAAAACATGAGAAGAATTTTCATGAAGTAAATTTAACCATCTTCAAGTTTTAAAAAACTACTTACATATGTATTTAGTGTGTGTGTGTACCCAGGACACAGCACTTGTGTGGGGGTCACGGGATAACTGTAGGAGTTTGTTCTCTTTTCCTATGTGGGTTCCAGGGTTCAAGTTCAGGTCTTCAGCTGTGATTGCATAAGCCTTTACCTGCTGACCCATCTTGCTGGCCCTAACCTTCTTAAATGTAGAGATTTGTATTATGGTCCAGCACAAAATCAACTTTGATAAATGTATCTGGGTCACTTGAAGAAATGCACATTATGTATATTGGAATTGTTTTATGAATGTATCTTTGGTCATTATAATTGGTACTATCATTAATATGCTGTATGTCTATACTACCTTTTAAAGTTATTGCTCAATCCATTTCTGAGGAAGAGGTGTCAAAACTTCCATCTATGATTGTGAAACCATCTATAGATCTCTTTAATTTAGTTAAATTTTGCTTTATGTGGTTTAAAGTTTCACTACTAGGTATGTACTTAATCCCAATAATTAACACTGTACAAATTTTAAAATGACTAGTAACCCTTTGTGCTTTTGAATAATTTTTCTTTTATTATAGTGTTTTCTCAAATAATCTTTCTAGTTTTTAAAAATGGTTTTTAATGTGATTGAATAGTTTATTGAGAGTTCTTCATGAATGCATGTTATATTATATCAAACAATTCTTTGGCATCTAGGGATAATGATCCTATAACTTTTCTCTTTAGCCTGTTGTTTTGCTGAGTCTTTGAGTGTCCAAAGAGCCCTGTATCCCTGAGATATATCCCACTGGTCATGGTTTGTCACCCTTTTATAAGTTTGTGAATTTAATTGGCTAATAATTTGATGAACTTCTAATCCTTGGCCTTCTAATTCCAAATTGCTGGAATTTACATGCCAAATTACAATGTCCAGTACCATGCAGGACTAGGGAACTGAACTCAAAACTTTGTGTCTGCTAAGCAAGCACTCTACCTAAGTTCTCAGCTCTGGAAACTTGTTTCATTCATGCACTGAGTGATAGCGCCATTTCCAAATGTGACATAATATATTTAATTACTAAAGAATATCTTGTTACTTTCCACATTTTGTCACTTACTATGGGAGCTAATATACATTCTTAGCAGCAATGGGGAGGGGCGCTCTTCTTTCTGTATCCTTATCCATGTGTGGCTATTTTACTTTTCTTTTGTCTGATTAAAATTTCAATGTTTTATTTAATTAAATTATTATTACAATGTTTCCCACTCCTCTCCTACCTCCAGTCTGTGATTGTTTTCTAACTAGAGTAAGATTTAATCTCATTATACTTTTAATTTGCATTGCTATGTTGGGTAGTCATATTGGACATTTTTATATGTTTATTGTTCACTTACACTCCTGTTTTGAGAATTGTTTGCTCATTTCTTTGACTCATTTGTTAATTGGGTCATGTGATTTTTTGTTACTTTTTTGAATTTTTAATGTTAATGGAGTTAGTCCTCCATGAGATACATAGTTAGCAAAGATGTCTCTCCCATTCTGTAGGCTGTCTTTTCACTCAGTTATTTCCTTTGCTGCACAGAAACTTCCTAATTTAACAAAGCCTCTTTTGTCAATTGCTGGCCTTATTTCCTGAGTGACTAAGGTCTTGTCTATTGTTTTATCTTACATGTTTCTTCTACTTTCCCCTCTAAGGGATCAGAGTTTCAGGGCTCCTGTCAATGTCTTTGATCCATCTGCAATTGATTCCTCTATGAGATGAGAGAGAGGAGTCTGCTTTCATCTGTCTACATATGGATATCCAAGTTTCACAGCACTATTTATTTATTTATTTTTTCATTCAAAAATTTACACTTCCTCCCCTCCTCCCATTCCTCTCCCTGTCCCCCACTCCCCCTCCCTCCCCTCCCTCCTTAAGAGAGGGCAGGGAACCCTGCCCTGTGGGAAGTTCAAGACCCTCCCCACTACATCCAGGCTTAGGAAGCTTTGCATCCAAATAGACTAGGGTCCCAAAAAACCAGTACATGCAGTAGAAAAAAGTCCCAGTGCCTTTATCAATGGCTTCTCAGTCAGCCCCCATTTTCAGCCACATTCAGAGAGTCCGGTTTGATCACATGCTCATTCAGTCCCATTTAATTTGATATTGGATATAGGCTTGCTGTAAACTGCTTTTATTATGTTAGACATGTCCCTCATATTCCTTATCTCTCAAAGACTTTATAAATGAAGAGGTGTTGGATTTTATCAAAAGCTTTTTCAGCATCTAATGAAATGATCATATAGTTTTTTTTTCTCAGTTTGTTTATATGGTTGATTTCATTGGCTGATTTTCATAAGTTGAACCTTCCCTGTAGTTCTGGACTGAAGCCTAATTGATAATGTTTGATGATCTTATTGATGTATTCTTGGATTCAGTTTGCAAGTATTTTACTGAGTATTTTTGCGTCTTTGTTTATGAGGAAAACTGGTCTGTAATTCTCTTTCTTTTTTGAGTCTTTGTGTAGTTTGGGTGTCAGGATGACTGTGGCCTCATAAAATGAGTAGGACAATGTTCCTTTTGTTATTATTTTGTAGGATAATTTAAGGAGTATTGGTGTTAGCTTTTGTTAATGTTTGGTAGAATTCTGCTCTAAAGCCATCTGGTCCTAGGCTCTTTTTTGTTGTTGTTGGAAAGTCTTTTAATGACTGTTTCAATTTCAATAGAGGGTATAGGTCTGTTTAAATTGTGTGTCTGATCTTGATTTAACTTTGGTAAGCGATATCTATTGAGAAAATTACGCATTTCTTTTAGATTTTCCAGCTTTGTGGAATACTAGTTTTCAAAGTATGACCTAACAGTTCTCTGGATTTCCTCAGTTGTTAAATCCCCCTTTTCATTTCTGATTTTATTTATTTGAATAGTCTCTCTTTGACTTTTAGTTAGTCTAGATAAGGTTTTTTTTTTTAATCTTAATGACTCTTTTCAAAGAACCAACTCTTTGTTTCATTGATTCTTTGTTTTCTATCTTATTGATTTCTGTTGTAGAATATTATTTTAAGGTGTGTTGCTTTAGTTTTTGCTTGCATTTGTTTTACTTCATGATGTTGTGATTCTTTGTCTAAAACACATGATGGTCTAGAGAAAAGTGCTGAATGGCCAATAGCAAGCAGGGCTGGCAGGTAGAGAGTATAAATAGAAGGAGAAATCTTGGAAACAAAAAAGGAAGAGAACAAGGAGAGGAGGATGCTAGGGGCTAGCTGTCGCACCATTCATGTAGTAAGAGTGAAAGTAAGATATAAAGAAGAAAAAGAAAAAAAAACAGAGGAAAAATCTAGTTGGGATAATTTAAGTTAAGAAAATTTGGCAAGAAACAAGTCAAGCTAAAGCTGGGCATTTATAAGAAAGTACAAGCCGCCGTGTGATTTATTTGGGAGCTGGATGATGAGCCTCCTAAACAACAAAAGAGCCCTAAAGAGTAAAAAGAACAAAAATAAAGAACAAGCAATTACAGATTTCCACTCTGAGTTTGATTATTTCTTGCCATCTACTCCTTTTAGGTGAACTTGCTTCTTTTTGTTTAAACTTTCTTCAAAGGATTTATGTTTCCCTGGATTTTTTTCAAGGAATTTATTCATTTTTTCCTTAAGGACCTTTATCATCTCCATATATGTATGGTATATAGGGTAGTGCTATGGGAAAATGGTCTTGTACACTATAAATATTTGTCACTTGTATGGTTTAATAAAATAATGATTGACTTGTTGCCAGGCAGGAAGTATTGGCGAGATGACAAGAACAGGAGAATTCTGGGAAGAAGAAAGGTTCAGTCTGCAGTCATCACCCAGACACAGAGAAAGCAAGATGAGAATGCCTTGCTATAAAAAAAGTACAAAGTCATGTGACTTGTGCAGACAAGAAGTATGGTCTAATGTAGAATGTAAGAGTTAATAAAAAGTCTGAGCTAATTGACCAACCAGTTTATGATTAATATAGACCTCTATGTGTTTCTTTGGGATTGAATGGCTGCGAGACTGGGCAGGACAGAAACCTTCATCAACACTTCCTGACAATATTGTTTCATTTACCAAAATTGTTCTGTCATTCAGAGCAACACCTTTGTTATGCATTATGCATATTCCAGAGAACTGGGGCCTTCTGTTTGGATTTTCTCTTGAAAAAACATTGTTTCTAGGAACACCTTGCCTATAATCCCTAGCTTACCACAATTAAAACATCTGACCTTATAATTTTTCTTAAAATTGTTACAAATAACCTCTTCTATCCAAGTATTGTCATAAACATGATATCCAATATCAGCTGTATCTTGATTGTCTATGGGTACTGATCTTGCCTTTAAAAGTCTAATCACATTTTTGCATTCTGAATGAGCATTTTAAAAAACCAAAGGTTCAATTAAGATTTATCTAATATCTGGATCTGATATCTTTTTATTTGCAGTTGAATTCAGTCTTTGCAAAACAAAAATCAATGAGGCTTCTTTTGGGCCTTGTATAATTTTAGTAAATGAATCAGTCCTCTTTCCAAATTCTTCAACCCTGTACCAAGCATTCATAGCTGATATATGGCATGGAACCAAGATGTTACCATCTAATATAGACTGTCTTTGCAAATCAGCATACTGGCTCTCACTGAGAAGCTGATCTTGGGAAATTTCATTTCCTCTATCCCTACCTCACTTTTCTATGACCTTAATTTCCTTTCTCCACCATGTTCTCCATTGTAACTGAGGACCAGCTTTCAATACTGCTGTGATAAAATCTTTCTAGTCTTGTGAAATATTCTATTTCTAGTTTTTCATGAGTTTAACGTCTGTTTTTCAAAGGGTGAATGCATTCCGTATGAAATGACAGCTTCCATAAACCTCTTCCTTAAATAAAACATTTCTACAAGATTCCAATTAGGTTCTGCATAACCTTCTGGGTACATATTATCTTGTGGCCATTTTTGTATGGTAACAAGTTAAATTAAGGTTGGTGTTCTAGTAACCTTAGGCCACTGCTCTTTGTTTTTTTTTATTTTTTTATTTTTTATTTATTTATTTGTTTATAAAAATTTCCACTTCCTCCCCTCCTCCCCATACCCTCCCATTCCCCCTACTCCCTAACCTCCCCCCCCCCACGCCCTCTCCTCCTCCCTCTCCAGTCCTAAGAGCAGTCAGGGTTTCATGCCCTGTGGGAAGTTCAAGTTCCTCCCCTCTCCCTCCAGGTCTAGGAAGGTGAGCATCCAAACAGACTAGGATCCCAAAAAGCCAGTACATGCAGACAAAACAAGATCCAGTGCCATTGTCAATGGCTTCTCAGTCGGCCCCCATGTCAGTCACATTCAGAGAATCAGGTTTGATCACATGCTCATTCAGTCCCAGTCCAGCAGGCCTTGGTGAGCTCTCATTTGATCAGTCCCGCTGTATCGGTGGGTGAACGCACCCCTCGCGGTCCTGATTTCCTTTTTCATGGTCTCCCTCCTTCTGCTCCTCATTTGGACCTTGGAGGTTCAGTCCAGTGCTCCAATGTGGGTCTCCGTCTCTATCGCCATCCATCATTGGATGAAGGTTCCCTCTGATCCTGCCTATCTTGCTCACGTTTTTCCTCCTTCTGCTTCTCATTTGGACCAAGGGAGTTAAGTCCAGTGTTCCAATATGTGTCTCTCTCTCTATCTCCATCCACTGCCAGATGAAGGTTCTATGGTGACTTGCAAAATATTCATCAGTATGGTTATGGGCCAAGGCCAGTTCAGGCACCCTCTCCTCTGATGCCCAGGGAACAATCTGGGGACCTCTCCTTGGGCCTGAGAACCCCTCCAGAATCAAGTCTCTTGCAAACCCTAAAATGGCTCCCCTAGTTGAGATATATACTTCCCTGCTCCCATATCCATCCTTTCTCCCCCCGCATCTCATTCCCCCAAGTCATCCCCAATCCTCCCCCCTCCCTTCTCCCTAACCATCTCCCCTTACTTCCAGCCCCCCAACCCCCGTGCACACAAGTTTGCCCGACAATCTTGTCTACTTCCAATATCCAGGAGGATAACTATATGATTTTCTTCAGGTTCACCTTCTTATTTAGCTTCTCTAGGATCACAAATTATAGGCTCAAAGACCTTTAACTATGGCTAGAATCCACTTATGAGTGAGTACATACCCTATTCCTCTTTTTGGGTCTGGGTTACCTCACTCAGTAAAGCGTTTTCTATTTCCATCCATTTGCATGCAAAATTCAAGATGTCATTGTTTTTTACCGCTGAGTAAAACTCTAATGTGTTTATGTTCCACACCTTTTTTAACCATTCTTCTATTGAGGGGCACCTAGGTTGTTTCCATGTTCTGGCTATTGCAAATAGCGCAGCTATGAACATAGTTGAACAAATGCTTTTGTAGTATGATAGGGCATCTCTTGGGTATGTTCCCAAGAGTGGAATTGCTGGGTCCTGAGGGAGGTTGACTCCCAGTTTCCTGAGAAATCGGCACACTGATTTCCACAGTGGCTGCACAAGTTTGCATTCCCACCAACAATGGATGAGTGTTCCCCTCACTCCACATCCTCTCCAGAATAGGCTATCATTGGTGTTTTTGAGTTTAGCTATTCTGACAGGTGTAAGATGGTATCTCAAAGTGGTTTTGATTTGCATTTCCCTGATCACAAAGGAGGTTGAGCATGACCTTAAGTGTCTTCTGGCCATTCAAAGTTGATCTGTTGTGAATTCTCTGTTCAGTTCAGTACCCCCATTTTTTAATTGGGATAATTAGAGTTTTAGTGTCTAGTTTCTTGAGTTCTTTGTATATTTTGGAGGTCAGACCTTTGTCTGATGAGGGGTTAGTGAAGATCTTCTCCCAGTCAGAAGGTAGTCTTTTTGTCTTACTGACAGTGACCTTTGCTTTACAGAAGCTTCTCAGTTTCAAGAGGTCCCATTTATTCATTGATTCTCTTATTGTCTGTGCTCCTGGGGTTCTGCTTAGGAAGTGGTCTCCTGTGCCTATATCTTGTAGACTACTTCCCACTTTCTTTTCTATCAGGTTCAAAGTGGTCAGATTAATGCTGATGTCTTTAATCCAATTGGACTTGAGTTTTGTGAATGGTGATAGATATGGATCTACTTTCATTCTTCTACAGGTTGACATCCAGTTATGCCAGCACCATTTGTTAAAGATGCCTTCCATCTTCCATTGTATACCTTTAGCTCCCTTGTCGAAAATCAGGTGTTCATAGGTTTGTGGGTTAATATCCGGGTCTTCTATTCGATTCCATAGGTCGACTTCTCTGTTCTTATGTCAATACCAAGCTGTTTTCAATACTGTAGCTCTGTAATAGAGTTTGAAGTCAGGGATGGTAATGCCTCCAGAAGTTCCTTTATTGTATAAGATTGTTTTGGCTATCCTGGGTTTTTTGTTTTGCCATATAAACTTGATTATTGTTCTCTCAAGGTCTGTGAAGAAGTTTGATGGGATTTTGATGGGGATTGCATTGAATCTATAGATTGCGTTTGGTAGAATTGCCATTTTTACTATGTTGATTCTCCCAATCCAAAAGCAGGGGAGGTCTTTCCATTTTCTGGTATCCTCCTCAATTTCTTTCTTCAAAGCCTTAAAGTTCTTGTCAAATAGGTCTTTCCCTTCCTTGGATAGAGTCACCCCAAGATATTTTATGCTATTTGTGGCTATCGTGAAAGGTGATGTTTCTCTGATTTCCCTCTCTGCTTCTTTATCCTTTGTGTATAGGAGGGCAACTGATTTTTGGAGTTGATCTTGTATCCTGCCACGTTACTAAAGGTGTTTATCAGCTGTAGGAGTTCTTTGGTAGAGTTTTTGGGGTCGCTTATGTACACTATCATATCGTCTGCAAATAACGAAAGTTTAACTTCATCCTTTCCAATTCGAATCCCCTTGATTGCCTTATGTTGTCTTATTGCTATTGCTAGAACTTCAAGCACTATATTGAAGAGGTATGGAGAGAGTGGACAGCCTTGTCATGTTCCTGATTTTAGTGGAAAGGATTTGAGTTTCTCTCCATTCAATTTGATGTTAGCTGTCGGCTTGCTGTATATGGCTTTTATTATATTTAGGTATGATCCTTGTTTCCCCAACCTCTCCAACACCTTTATCAAAAAGGGGTGTTGAATTTTGTCAAATGCTTTTTCAGCATCCAATGAAATGATCATATGGTTTTTTCTTTCAGTTTATTTATATGATGGATTAAATTGATAGATTTGCGTATGTTGAACCAGCCCTGCATCTCTGGAAGGAAGCCAACTTGATCATAATGGATGATTTTTCTAATGTGTTTTTCGATTTGGTTTGCCAGTATTTTATTGAGAATTTTCGCGTCGATGTTCATGAGTGAGATTGGCCTGTAATTCTCTTTCTTGGTTGTGTCTTTGTGTGGTTTTGGTATTAGGGTAACTGTAGCTTCATGAAAAGAGTTTGGCAATGACTCTTCTGTTTCTATATTGTGAAATATTTTAAGGAGTTTAGGTATTAGCTCATCCTGGAAGTTCTGGTAGAATTCTGCATTGAAACCATCTGGTCCTGGTCTTTTTTTGGTAGGGAGGTTTTTAATAACAGCTTCTAATTCTTCACGACTGACAGGTCTATTTAGATTGTTCACCTGTTCTTGGTTCAACTTTGGTATATGGTACTTATCTAAAAAAATGTCCATTTCTTTTACATTTTCCAATTTTGAGGCATACAGGCTTTTGTAGTAAGATCTAATGATTCTCTCAATTTCCTCTGTGTCTGTGGTTATGTCCCCCTTTCCATTTCTGATCTTATTAATTTGCATGTTCTCTCTCTGCCGTTTGATTTGTTTGGATAGGGGTTTGTCAATCTTGTTGATTTTCTCCAAGCACCAGCTTTTTGTTTCATTGATTCTTTAGATTGTTTTCTGTGTTTCTATTTTGTTGATTTCAGCCCTCAGTTTGATTATTTCCAGTCTTCTACTCCTCCTGGGTGAATCAGCTTCTTTTTTTTCTAGAGCATTCAAGTGTGCTGTTAAGTCTCCAATGTGTGCTTTCTTTAATTGGGCACTTAGTGCTATGAACTTTTCCCTTAGCATCGCTTTCATAGTGTCCCATAGATTTGAGTATGTTGTGTCTTTATTTTCATTAAATTCAAGGAAGACTTTAATTTCTTTCTTTATTTCTTCCTTGATCCAGGGGTGATTTAGTAGTTGACTATTCAACTTCCATGAGTTTGTTGGCTTCCTGGGGGTACCATTGTTGTTGAATTCTAACTTTATTCCATAGTGATCTGACAAGACACAGGTGGTTACTAATATGTTTTTTATCTTGGAAGTTTGCTTTGTTACCGAGTATGTGGTCAATTTTTGAAAAGGTTCTATGAGTTGCAGAGAAGAAGGTATATTCTTTCCTATTTGGGTGGAATGTTCTATAGATATCTGTTAAGTTCATTTGATTCAATACCTCCAATAATTCTTTTATTTCTCTGTTAGGTTTCTGTCTGATTGACCTGTCCATTGGAGAGAGAGGAGTGTTGAAGTCTCCTACTATTAGTGTGTGTGGTTTGATGACTGCCTTGAGTTCTAGAAGTGTTTCTTTTACATAAGTGGGTGGCTTTATATTAGGGGCATAGATATTCAGGATTGAGACTTCCTCCTAATAAATTGTTCCTGTTATGAGTATGAAATGGCCATCTCCATTTCTTCTGATTGATGTTAGTTTGAAGTCGATGTTGTTAGATATTAGAATGGCCACACCCGCTTGTTTCTTAGGTCCGTTTGCTTGGAAAACCTTTTCCCAACCCTTTACTCTGAGCAGATGTCTGTCTTTGTGGTTGAGGTGTGTTTCTTGTAAACAGCAGAATGTTGGATCCTGTTTTCGTATCCAATCTCTAAGTCTGTGCCTTTTTATAGGTGAATTGAGTCCATTGATATTAAGTGATATTAATGACCAGTGGTTGTTGACTCCAGTTTTTTTTTTTTGAGGTAGTAGAGTGTATGTGTTTCCCTTCTTTGAGTTGTGGTTGTGAAGGGTCGCTAGATGTTTGAGTTTTGGTAGGCAGTGTTGGGAATGTTGGATTCCTTGGGTTGTGATTTTCCTTCTGATACTTTCTGTAAGGCTGGATTTGTAGCTACGTATTGTTTAAATTTGTTTTTATCCTGGAATATTTTGTTTTCTCCGTTGATAGTGAATGATAGCTTGGCTGCGTATAGTAGTCTGGACTTGTATCCATGGTTTCTTAGTTTCTGCAGTACCTCTATCCAGGACCTTCTGACTTTCATGGTTTCCATAGAGAAGTCTGGTGTAAGTCTGATAGATTTACCTTCATAAGTTACTTGACCTTTTTCCTTCGCAGCTCTTAGTATTCTTTCTTTAATCTGAATGCTTTGTGTTTTGATTATTATATGGTGAGGGGATTTTTTTTTTGATCCAGTCTATTTGGTGTTCTGTATGCTTCTTGAACCTTCATAGGGATATCTTTCTTTAAGTTGGGGAAGTTTTCTTCTATAATTTTGTTGAATATATTTTCTGGACCTTTGATCTGCAATTCTTCTCCTTCTCCTACTCCTATTATTCTTAGATTTGGTTTTTTTTTTATTATGTCCCACATTTCCTGAACGTTTTGTGATGAGAATTTGTTGGATTTGCTGTTTTCTTTGGTCAGAGCATTTATTTTCTCTATGGTGTCTTCAGAATCTGAGATTTGTTCTTCTATCTCTTGTATAGTGTTGGTTATGCTTGTTTCTGAAGTCTCTGTTCGTTTACCTAGATTTTCCATTTCCAGCCGGTTCTCGGTTTGTGTTTTCTTCATTGCCTCCATTTCAGTTTTCAAATCTTGAACTGTTTCCATTACCTGTTTGATTGTTTTTTCTTGGTTGCCCAGAATT
This sequence comes from Myodes glareolus, assembly GCF_982192425.1. Lineage (NCBI taxonomy): Eukaryota > Metazoa > Chordata > Mammalia > Rodentia > Cricetidae > Myodes > Myodes glareolus. Next base: position 51,920,244 of record NC_142027.1, read on the forward strand.
TCATTTATGAATTTAGTCATTTCTTCAAACTTTTTGTTATAATTCTCTTCCATTTCTTTAATCATTTCCTCAATCTTTTTGTTATACTTATCTTCCAATTCTTTACGGCAGATTTTCACCTCCTGTTTATGTTCCTGTATTATTTTCATAAAGATCCGCTTAGAGTCGATTTTTTCTATTTCTTCTGGAGTAGGGTGTTCAATTCTTCTAGTTTCATGATCCCTGGATTCTGGTGATGTCATGTTGCCTTTCATGTTGTTGGAGGAATTCTTGCATTGGTGCCTGCCCATCTCCTCCTCTCTGGATGAAACTCCTCAGCACTCTCTGGATAGAACTCCTCAGCACTGAAACAGGGACATCTGGTATTCCAAGGACAGCGGAGACAAAAGGGCTATGGCAGTGGGGGCAGGGAGGAGTCCCGTGGAACACCAAAGACCCTGCTGCAGAAGCTGAGGGGGGGGGCTGCCTGCTCTTCAGTTTTATAATGCAATAGTGCAGTAGGTTCTTCTCTAAATTCCTCCATCTGTGTCTGAATATTTTATTGTTTTTAGTAGATTTTTCTAAAACTTGTATCTTTTCCATAGAAAGTCCATCTAAGACTTGTATTCTACCAGCCAAACTTTTCTTATATCTGCTCTTCCAAAGCAAACTAACAAAAATAGCTGTGCTACTCCAAATACCTCCCTAATAGTTCCGGTGTTTCTCTATCTCTCCTGGATGCCCTCTAAGGCTCTATGATTACTTTCTGTCAACTTGTTGGTAACTCAGTTTCCTGAACCATGGTTAATTTTATTTAGTCATTGCAGACATAAACTTCAGGTTCAAAGGGTGATTGAATATCCCCCAATTCTCCATCTGGAGGAAGGAGTTTAATCAAGTCAGCTCACGCAATATGCCTACCTGGAAAGGGGTTGGAAGAAGGCAAGCAGAGCTACTCTACAAACTACTGGACAAAATAAGGGTGCTCATAAGGGGAAATAATTGATTAGGATGTAATAAATCTATTTTTAAAGATGTTGACATATGGTAATACAACTTCTAATTATTATTTTATAATCATTTAAATTTTTCAAACTCTTATTTAAATATTTTCTAGAGTCAAGATGCTCATGTATGGATTGGAATCAAATGACACAGAGGGGTTCATTACCCATGACAGAAGGTACTATTGTTCTTTATCTTTGGCCAGCGCCGGGGGAATGGAATGTTTAACTTGCTTAGAAACAGTGACTAATGCTTTGGCTTCTGAAGAGAGTCAGGATGAGTGGAAGAATCTGGTGCTGTGAGAATTATGGCAGAAGGGACCCTGAACGATGGCCCCTGCGCCTTTGCTGTCTTAGAGTAAGAAAGGCTATGGGATTAGCATCCTCCCAAGTCTGTACTAAAGAACCCTTGGTCATTTAATTAGATGACCTTTATCTGATGTGACTTGTGAGGACCTGAGGACCCCAAAGGGGCAAGCGCCACTGAAATGGTATAGTTGAAATGGCTAATACAACACTTACCAGAGTCAAGGCTTTCACAGCGACTTCTGCTCCTGTTAAAGTGGTGACATCACTGACTCTTTTGTCACAGGTGACTATAACAGATAATTTTGTTGAGTAATTGCCACTCAGCAAACCTGTATTCATCATGGACGCTAAGTCAGTATACAGGAAATGGGAGGTTTTATAGTACATGATGCATGTAGCACACAGGCCTTGAATTTTCAGTTTTGAATGTGAATAATATATTTAATTCTTATAGATTGAACATTTAGAAAGAAGAATTGTAAGAAAAATTGAATACTTATGGAATACATTCATAAATCAAGCAAAGCTCGAGTGTAGTTTCACATACACTGCTGTGGACAGACTTAACACAGGTTTCCTTTTCTCGTTCTTTTTGTGTGTGTGTCCAGTTAACACTACACTGTTGGTACAGATGGGTGCAAATGCTGTGCTGTGCTGCCCTGCTATTCCAAAGACAAAAGCAGTTTTAATAACATGGGTCATAGCCCCCAGAGGCCAGCCTCCTTGCATAATATCCTACAGAGTAGATACAAAGGAGATCAATGAAACCAACTGTACAGACAGGAGAATCACCTGGGCCTTCACACCTGACCAAAGTCCTGAGCTTCAGATCAATGCAGTGGCTCTCGATCATGACGGGCTTTATTCATGTGAAATAGTAACACATAAGGGGAATTTCCAGGAGAGACATGACCTCCAAGTGCTAGGTAAGTGACATGGTCACATATCGTGGTATTTCGGGTCACCAGATTTTAGACAGAAAGAGATGCCTTTGTAATTTGTGCCAAGACTGAATCATTTTTCCCTTCCATCTCCACAGTGCCTCCAGCAGTAACCCTACTTCCAGGGGAAAACAGAACAGCAGTTTGTGAGGCAATTGCAGGCAAGCCAGCTGCACAGATCTTTTGGACTTCAGATGGGAATCACGTCACTAAGAAGGAATCACACAGCAATGGCACCGTGACTGTCAGGAGCACATACCACTGGGAGCAGAACAATGTGTCTGCTGTGTTCTGCTTTGTCTCCCATCCGACTGGCAACCTGACTCTGTCCATAGAACTCAATCAAGGTCAATATCCCCCCCTTTAAAGAATAAATACTTGATATTTAACCTGTTCTTTCATGAAAGAGAAATGTTCTAATTTCATTCAGTTTATGACAAATACTATGGCCAAAGCGATCTAGGCAAGGAGAGAGGAAAGTCAAGACAACTCAAGTGGGAACCATGGAGCAGCTTACCAGCTCCTCAGACCTGTGCTACTATCTCACCTGCCCAGTGAGTGGTGCCACCCTTAGTGTCCTGGCCTTTTGGGTAGAATGAGGCTGTGTCAAGTAGACAGTTAATGCTAACTAGGACAGCAGATCTAATTCAGACACCAGTAACAAGTTTTCAGTTATCTACCATCTGCAAGTCTTATCAACTAGCTATAAATTCAGGATGTTTTCATAATCTATGTATCAGGGTCAGTGACTTGGTAGAATGGTTCACAGAACTGAGGATGTATTTTGCTTTATCTACCTCCCCTCTCTTTCTTCACCCCCTGACTGTCTGTCCCCCAACTCTGCTTCTCTGCCTGTTTCTCTGTCTTTCCCTCCCGCCTCTTTTCTGATGCTACTGTCTGTAAAGTGGGTCCCTCCTCTCCTCCCTCCCTTCCTCCTTCCCATCCCTTCTTCTCTTCCATCCTTCCTTTCTTCCTTCCTTCCTTCCTTCCCTCCTTCCTTCCTTCCTTCTTTCCCTCCTTCCTTTCTTCCTTCCTTCCTTCCTTCCCTCCTTCCTTTCTTCCTTCCTTCCCTCCTTCCTTCCTTCCTTCCTTCCTTCCCTCCCTCCCTCCCTCCCTCCTTCCTTCCATCCTTCCTTCCTTTTATGTTCCTTTTCCCTTAACAAAAATCCTTTCACATGAGCTCTGTGGCATGGTGTCTTCCTCGTGCCATGCACTGAAAAATGAGGAATTAGGGACAGTTCATGGTTTCTCGAGGAGAGTCAGCTAGCTTTAAGGCTGTTGTGCCTCATAGGCCCCAACTCAGGAGGTTTATGGGCAACATAAATTGAAGCCAGTGTGTTATAAAAACAAGGATCAAAAGTTGGTGGGGTAACAAAGCGGGGCATGGATCTGGTAGGAGTTAGGAGGAAGAGTTGTAGGTGAATATGATCAAAATATATTGTATGAAATTCTCAAGACTTTTTATTACATGAAAAAGAATAATGCCTTTCAAAAGTCTAAAATTTGCACAGAATGCCCTTCAGACAGAGGACTCAGAAGAGTTAAGCTGGATTTGACCCAAAAACTGCCTCCCTGAAATAGCTTTCATAGTTACCAAAGTGCTGTGCAAGGTTTACCAAAAGGGAAGCAATTGGTGGTGCCAACTATCAATGAAGATTATGAACCACAGCAATGACCAGCAAGGCTGGTCCCTAAGGTTCAATAGTGGTAACCATATCTTGGCAACAACAAACACTGTCCAATTTTATTCAAGGCCCATTCAATAGGAGGAAGATTGTGCCTGGTACTGGAAACCTAGCCAGTTACTCAAGGTTAGTGAGGTCATTGATCTTAGAGACAAATGTACTATATCCCTAAGTTGAACCTGAGTAATGCTTATCTGAATTCAAAATACTCCTAAGCGTACCAATAAATGTGGCTCTTAGCCTTTACCAAAGAACCTTTTCTTTGTAATAGACAAAAACTATTATAGAATGAATGTCACAAATGGTCAAAACGCAGAGAAAAGTGATCATAGAATGTCCCGTTCCCATGGATACATATACAGCATAATTACCATACCTAATATTCAGGGAATAGTATAGAAGATGTAAAAAAACACTGAAAGAGACATAGGACCAGAAAATTTACTGTAAGTTTCCATCTCCACAACTTCCTGAATATAACACCAGTAGCACAAACACTAAGATCAACAATTAATAAACGAGACCTCCTGAAATTGAAAAGTTTCTGTAAGGCAAAGGACACTGTAAATAAGACAAAACAGTGGCCTATAGAATGGGAAAAGATCTTCACCAACCCCACATCTGACAGAGACCTGATCTCCAAATAAATTAAGAACTCAAGAAACTAGACATCAACAAACCAAATAATCCACTTTTTAAAATGGGGTAAAGACCTAAACTGAAAATTCTCAACAAAGAATCTCAAATGACTGAGAGACACCTAAGGATATGTTCAATATCTTTAGTTATAGAGAAGTGCATATCAAACCAACTCTGAAATTCCATCTTAACCTGTCAGAATGGTTAAGATCAAAAACAGAAATGACTGCTTATGCTGGAGAGGATGTGGAGTAAGAGGGATGCGTCATCATTGCTAGTGGGAGTGCAAACTTATACAGCCACTCTGGGAATCAATTTGGCAGTGTATCAGAAAACCGGAAATTAATCTACCTCAACTTCCAGCTGTATTTCTCCAGGGCATATACCCAAAGGATGCTCAATCATGCCACAATGACAGATGCTCTCAACTATTTTCGTAGCAGCTTTATTTGTAATAGCCAGAATCTGGAAACAACGCAGATGCCCCTCAACCAAATAATGGATAAGGAAAATGTAGTACATTTACACAATGGAGTATTACTCTTCTGTTAAAAACAATAAGGAGCAGGAAATTTGAAGGCAAATGAATGGAACTAGAAAAACATCATCCAGAGAGAGGTAATCCGCACCTAGAAAAACAAACATGATATGTATCTACTCATAAGTGGATATAACATTAACTGTAAAATAAAGGACAACCCTGCTATAGTCCACAGACCCAGAGAGTCTATGTAACAAGGAGGACCCAAGGTGAGTCACATGGATGTCCCTGGGAAATAGAAGATATGTTGTGGGTGAACTGGGGGTAGCTGAGCATGGGCACTTGAGGAAATGGTTAGAGAGTGGGTGAAATTTCAGAGTACTGAAAGAGAATACTGGAAAGGGTGGATTTTGGGGATCAGGCAGAAACCTGATGATAGGGTAACTCTCATGAACCTACAAGGATGATACCAGCTAAGAACCCTAGCAATCTTGAATACATACCCAAACTGGTTATGTCCTATGATCAGATAGGTGACTACCCCAATTGTTATCAGAGAGCCTTAATCCAGTAACTGATGGAAACAGATGTAGAGATCGATGGCCAACCATTAGGCTGGGCACCAAAAATTGTTTTGCAGAAAGGGGGGAAGGATTGTAGGAGTCAGAATGTTCAAGGACATCAAAGAAAACCCACAGAAGCATGTAACCTGGCTTACAGAAACTCCCAGAGTCTGAACCAACAACCAGGGAGCCTACATTGGACTGACTTAATATTTGACAGTTTAGACCAAGTGTAACTTGGTCTGTTTGCTCAGCTCTGAACACTGGGAGCATGACTGCCCCTAACACTTTGGCAGGCTCAGAGTAATCTATTCCTCTCACTGGATTGCTTTGTCCAGCATAAATACAAGGAGGGGATCTTAATGTAACGGTAGCTTGATATGTGATGCTTTGATGATACCCAGAGGAAGCCTGCAACTTTCTGAACAGGAACAGAGGATGAATGGATTCAGGGGAGGTAGAGAGAAGCTGGGGAGTCGGGAATGGGAAGAAAGGAGGGAAAGATAACAGTGATGGGTATGCAAAATGAATGAATGAATAGACCAAAACATTTTAAAAGAAGTTTGTGTCTCCTGGAAATGACAGGAAAGCTTTACTCAGTAAACCATCAATAGTTTTCCAAGCATGGTAAGGGTAAAATCTCATGGGTCCTCACCTCTTGCGGTAGTTAAATGTAATTGGATCCCATAATCTCACAGAGAACAGCACTATAAGAAGGTGTGGCTATGTTGGAGTGAGTATGGCCTTGTTGGAGGAAGTGTGTCACTGTGACAGTGGACTCTAACGTTTCCTATGCTCAGAAACCATCTACTGAGGCAGTTGACTTACTGTTGCAAACAAGACGTAGGACTCTCAGCCCCAGCACCACATCTGCCTGCATACTGCCATGCTCCCTGTCATGACAAATATGGACCAAACCTCTGAAACTGTAAACAAGCCACTCTAATTAAATGTTGTCTTTATAAGAGCTGCCGTGCTCAGTTTGTCTCTTCACAGCAGTGAAGACCCTAAGTAAGGCACCCCTAGACTAAGAATTACAGATAACTAAGGGTTACTGAGGAGGGGGTGACGTAGTCATCTCCAAAGACGGCCCCCTAATTGGTTATCCAATACCAAGTGTCCAGTCCTGAAATCATGTACATTCAAGCAACACTAAATAAACAAAGCAGATTGCATTTGCATATTATATAAAAATAGGCAACTAAATCAATTCATGAAAAAGAGGCTAGGAATTTAAGAAGAAGCATTGAAAGGTTCGAGGAAGGAGTAGGAATGGGTGCAAAAATGCAATCATATTTTTATAAAAATACATTAAAGTTTGCATGAAACCTTCTTTCTTATATAACTGGGAAGTATTAACAATACTTAGTGTGCATCTATTCACTGTAAAATATTTGTTAGTGCCTTAGTACAAAAGGTGGACTAGGTTAGTAAATTAGATCATGAAATAATGATATCTGAATATCATTTAATTTGAATTATAATTGATAAGGTTTCCTTGTTTTGTTATTCCCTAAAACATTAAAAGTACTGTAAATGATTTTACAGCTGTTTGTCTTAATTCCTTGATGAGAACCATTATTGAACTGACTTGCCCTTTACCCTTGCCTGTAGTTACAGGTGTCACCAGGATGCTGGGTTCCCTGCTGACCATTCTCTATGTGAAACTTTTCCTCCTGGGGATTATTCTGCTCATCCTAGGATTTGCTTTCTTCCAGAAGACAAATTATTTCAGGTAGGAACAAAAACTGAAATTTTTTTAATTTAAAAATTTCCTTAGACGGACCTTGTCAAAAATTTGAGTGTACATTCGACTGAGACTGTCCTGTTGCCCCATCATGGTTGTTCCTTCAGCTCTTCTACAATACAGGATTTCTTTAAATAATGGAGCCCTGTCACGGATACCCACAGTAATGACAAAGTATCTAACTTGCTGTAGTTCTGAGGAGGGACTTAGCCTGGCCTTCTCTTTCAGGAACCAGTGGTAGAAATGAAATTGCTGGAAGTTTATGAATTTATTTGCAAGTTTCTTGATTCCCATGGGTTTCTGTTCATTCCTGCTTAATTGTATTTTATAATATTTGTTTTTGTTTATTTCTAGAAAATGAAAATCTAGATTTCTGAAGCCCATTAGTCTGATGACACAGCACAAGAAAACAGCCATTTGCCATCACCTTTCTCACTGACATCCAGTCTACCTGCTCCTGATGTCTTCAGGTTTGTCAGAAGTCATATGACAGCTGATGGTCTCACAGTATGACTATACAGGAAAAAGCTTGGGCCTTACTGCCATGCATGTATGAATGGCTCTCTACTCTCTTCTTTCCCCACTTCTCAAACCGAAGAAGAAGAAGGCTTAGCCAATGGTGAGCAACCATGCTGGATAGATTTCTGTATCCCACATCCTCCAGGTTAGCTTCTACCAACTTCCTGTTCCTAGCACATTTTATGTGATCATAAATGTTACACAGTCAGATACCATGACAAGGAACACCTTCAAGTTAGCCACTAGATAGCTTTTTTCCTTGCTTGCTACCAAGTAACTAGACAGTTGTCTTTCTTAAAATTAATTAGCTAGGAACCATTTTTATACATATCTCTGTAGTTTAGTAGGTGTTAAAAGTTGAGCCCAGAGAAAGCACTGCCAGTGTCATGGAGATAACACTGGAAATCCCCTTACTGTTTAGAATCTCAGGGTCTCAATCCCCTTTGCTGTCTCCAATGTGAATACAGTGTTTGGGGTTGTCAACGAGGGCAAGGGTAACATACTGTTGAATCCTAACAACTGTAAACCAAGACCTTATCTTTCCATGACACAGATAGTAGTCCTATAATAAAAAATATATTTTCATTTAAAAGAATTATTTCTTGGGTAAAGTGGCAAGTGATTTTAGCAATTACCTTTTATTAAAGTCTGGGTAGAAAATGAATGCCTGATTCTAGAGGATAACAGGATAGTAGCCTCGGGTGCTTCTTGAAAAGTTTAAGCCCTCTCCATTTCACACTTTTGTGTAGTTAATCATGCCAGGGCAGAGAATAAAGGGGTGCTGTTCTAAGCTACTATTTTATTCTACAAATCTGTTCTTAGAGTAGTTTATTTACAGTTTTGACTAGGGAGAGGAGAGGATTGTATTTGGGATAATTTATGAGTCTGTCCAGGAGTAGTGAGCCCACCTGTTCAGTCCTATGACCACACTCACTTGTAGGAAGCCTTGACAACGTAAGCTAGTTTGTTTGAAGAAAAAGTTTATGGATTGGTGCACACTTAGAAAATCTCTGCTCACAATAAATAGCAGGAATTTTTATTGACTTGTGGAATATTTGTTCAGATGTGTTGAATTTGTTTCTGCTCCAGAACATTTGTTTAATGATGCAAAGATGTGCTGCATTTTTTTTGGATTGGGTTAATTCTGTGATTAATTAATTCATTTGGTTAAAGCTGTGCTTCTTGCATGATTAACCAGATTGGTCTACTAAAGAAATGAACATCCAACTTCTGGATACAGAAAAATAGTCAGGACTGGCAAGCAGATTGAGTAAATAGGAGGAGAAATCTGGGAAGGGCATCAAAGAAGTGAGAAAATAAGGGAGGAGGACATCAGGGGCCAGCCACCCAGTTACACAGCAGGGATGGAATAAGAAGTAAAGAAGAGTGTCTAGAAAGGTAAAAGCCCAGAGGCAAAAGGTAGACAGGATTATTTAAATTAAGAGAAGTGAACAAGAAACAAGCCAAGCTATGGCCGGGCATTTATAAGTAATAAGACTCCATGTGATTTATTGGGAGCCGGATAGTGTGCCCCCAAAAGTGCAAAGAGCAAAAACAAAAAGTAAAAACTACTAACAACAAGGAATAGTGCTAATATCAAAATTAATGCCTAGTTTAATAGCAGGAAATCAGTATGTGTCAAGCAGTAAATAAGTTCATAATTGTCACTCAAATACATCTAAGGAATGAGCTCCTTTTATCTCCTTTTTCATCACAACATCTTTATGTTTAAGTCAGTGTATAAAGGGTTAAGAGATCTAGTTCTGTAATTCTGTAAGAGAACTAGGAAATACAGGTGCAGAGAGAACAAGTAGCTTGGTTTGTTGTCTCTCTTCCCTGTTCTACTTGTGGAAGACACTTCTCTTCATGACTGAATCTTCACCCCACCTCTCTTGTCTTGTTTCTAGTAGATCTCAAAGTACTTTCCATAAAGAGTTTATGGACAGTTTTCATTCACTCCAAATAGTTCTCTCTGGCCAATAAAGAGATATATAAATGACAGTTTGTCAGTTGTGAGTTTGGGTCTCAAAAGGTCCTGAATGTTTTTCCTTTTCATTCTGTGGGAATATGGATGACCTACCTGCTGGAGGATGAGAATAGAATACAGTAGATCCATGTCAGTCCAGTCTTTCCTCTCTGTGTTGAACAGCTCAAGTATCCAGAAGTGAGCTTCCCCTCAGACCCTTGAGCAATCTCAATCAAAAATCATCAGACATGATGATTCCTGCTAACCCTGGACAAATGAACGGTCATTGCCATAGAGTTTCTGTAGTTGCTTATCAGGTAGCACATTTGTGTCATAAAGTAACTCAGACATTGCTCAATAACACAACTCCAATTATGTAAGGACAGACACAGCTAGTAGCCTCTTTCAGTTTCCCTTGCATCTGATCCTGACCATGAGTTTGGGAAATAATAAGTGTGACATTTTCAGAACAGCCCTTTAGTGAAAGGAAAGGGTTTTCTTGTGCTCTCTAGTGTTATCTGTGAAACTGCAGTACTCGTGTGATACCTGCAGGTCCCAGAGTTACTTGATACATGGATTTTGCTGAGGATGGATGCTACTAATTGAAGAAAAAAATAACAGAAAAATGGAAGAACTTGGGCCTGATGACTGTAGATTTGCTCCGCCAGTCCTAAAACTATCTTAGTGTAAGAGAGAATAAACCATCTTTTTCACAGTACTGTGATTTTACATTGCAAATAGCTGGGGTTAATTCTAATTGAAATAAATAGTTACTTTGTCAATTTGGAAGTTTATTATCATTAAAGTTGGTTGTGTTCTACTCATGTGCATATTCTGGATTATTTTTGTTCTTCCCTTAAATGTAATTCTCTTAGTTAGTGTTTCTATTGCTATGAAGACATACCATGACCATGACCAATCTTATAAATTATAACATTTAATTGGGGTGGCTTGCTTACAGTTTCAGAGTTTCAGTTCATTTTCATCATTGTGGGCATGGTGGATGCAGGCAAATGTGCTGGAGCAGTAGCTGAGAGTCCTGCATCTTGTAGGCTACAGGAAGTTGACAGACACTGAGTAAAGTTCAAGTAAAAGAGATCTCAAATCCTGTCCCCACACTCACACACTTTCTCCAACAAGATCATACCTATCTCAACAGTGCTACACCTCTTAATACTGCCAGTCTCTTTGGAATTCTGGTGGGCAATTACATTCAAATTCCACTCCCTGTCTCCCATAATAATACCATAGTGCAAAATTCATTTAGTCCAAATTCAAAAGACCCCATAGTTTTTGAAAAAAGTACACAGTCTCAATGATATTTAAAGTCCAATGTTCAAAGTATTTATTTGAAGTTCATGCAATTTCTTAACTGTAATCATCTATAAAAATAAAACTGCAGATCACATACTTCCAATGTATAATGGCACATTATAGTAATATACTTTACTCTTCCAAAACATGGGGAAGGGAATACTGTACCAGAGCAAACTGGAAATCAGCAAGGAAGTTCCAAACTCTGCATCTCCATGTCTGATGTCAAAACACTCTTCAGATCTCCAACTCTGTTCAGTTTTGGTGACAGCCACACACCTTCTTTCTCTGGGGCTGGTTCCACTCCCTGTTCACAGCTCTCCTTGACAGGTCTCCCATGACTCTGGTATCTTTGACATCTTGAATTCTCCAAGGCATCAACCTCAAAGTTTCACACAATGGCCTCTCTACTAGAGTGAGTTTGAGGGAGTGGGGGAGGGGCCAGTGCCTCTGTCTGCATGATCCAGCTGGAATTGTCAGGGTCCCAATTAACAGATGATTGGGAATTTGGAGGCATCACCGCCCCAGAAACCGAGAAGAGTGCTGCGAGACACTGGCTACTGAGGGAAGAGCATGAGTGCAGAGCCCCCAAACCATGGGCACATGTAAGCTCTGCCCATTTGTCCCTAGGACAATAAAAATTTTCTAGGTCCGAGGATGGTAAGCTCAAGGCTTCCTTTTGGTGGCCAATGTGCCCCACTGTCAAGAGAGTATTGAGGCCAAATCTTAGAACTTAGGGAAATTAACCATTTGGGCCAGATCATATTGGACAGCCCCAATTTATCATGATTTTGTAAGAGGCATCCCAGGTGTGACAGCAGATCTGTCTTTAAACTGCAAGTGCCCATTTTAAAGTCTATCCCCGACTGTGTGGCCTAAATTAGCTCTAAGACCTAAATGGGGTCATAGAAATTGAATGCTAGGGATCCCTAGAGCAAACAAAACCCACCTCAGCTAGGCCCTGCCTAGCTCCTGAGATCAGACTCTTGGCGTATGCCCACAGCTTTCACAAAAGTCCAATAATTGACAAAAGCAAATACAAATGGGTCCCCCAAAACCCTATAACATAGACAAAAAAAGAGGACTCACCAAGACACAGCCACCATAGTTTGGGAGCCAGTGTTAGTGTGGCAAGGAGAGCTCGGATAGTAGACTAGGGCGCTTTTGAAATGTGGCCATAGGCCAGGTGGAAAGGCCGCCCTATATTGGTGGGACCTCCAGATGTTAGGAATTTTTCCTAAAGCAAGCTCTCTGCCTATGCAAAAATCCCAATCAAGCCAAGTCCCAATAAGCCAAATTAAAGGAGGTCCAAGTTTAATGGGATTCCTGTGTTCTTGGGTGGCCCCAAGGGAAACTGGAAAACAGCAACTGCGATCACGGTGGGAAAGAGAAGAGACTACGAGGGAACTTTCCGGGGAAGCAGTTTAAATAGACTGGGGGAGTAGTCAAGATTTTGGTGGGCTGCCTTGATCCTCCTCCATGGGAGGGGTCAAGGTTTTGGTGGGCTGATTTGACACTCCTCCAGGGAGGGCCAAAGGCTTGGCAGGCCACCATGAAACCCCTCCAGGGAGGGGCCAAGGTTTGGTGGACACAGGGGCGGGTCCTCCAAAGATGGAAGCCTGAGACCAGGAGTTCCACCTTCCACTTTTGGTTTGCTTTTTCCCCTCAAAACAAGTTGTGATAATCACTTTAATCTCTAACACTATACTTTAAACCAAAACTAATCCAAAGAGATCAGAAAGAACACTATATACACATCAAAGGGAAAATCAACTAAAAACACATTTCAATTCTTAATATCTATGCGCCAAACAAAAGGGAATCCAATTTGCAAAAGAAATATTATTACAACATAAATCACATAGTGACCCTCATACATTAATAGTGGGACCCTTCAATACCCCTCTCTGACCAATTGACAGGTCATCAGACAAAAACAAAAAAGAAATACTGGAGCTAACAAACATTATAAACCAAATGGATATAATAGATATTTACAAAACATTTCACCAAAACACAGAAAATATACCTTTTTCTCAGTACTTCATGGAACTTTGTCCAAATTGGCCACATACTCTGAGACAAAGCAAATAGATACAGAAAAGTCAAAATAAGTACCTGCATCCTGCTGGATCACTACAGATTAAAGATGGATATTAGCAGTAACAGAAGCAACAGAAACCTTACTAACTCATGGAAACTGATCAACTCTCTACTGAATGAAAAATGGATAAAGACAAAAACACAGAAAGAAATGTAAGACTTTTTAAAATTGAATGAAAATGAATACACAGCATAACCAAACTCATGGTTCACAATGAGCACGGTCCTAAGAGGAAAGTTCATGGCACTAAGTACCTACCTAGAAAAAAACCTAGGGAGATTTCACACTAGCAACCTAACAGTACAACTGAAAGCTCTAGAACAAAAAGAAACAAGTTAAGTCAAGTGGAGTAGATGGTAGGAAATAATCCAACTGAAAGTAGAAGTCAATAAAATAGAACCAAGGAAACAATACAACGAATCAAGGAAAGAAATGTTGGTTCTTTGAAAAAAAAATAGCAAGATTGATAAACTTTTATCCAAATTAACTATAAGGCATGAACTATTCACAAAGGAAACAAAATCAGAAATGAAAAGGAGTATATAGGAGTCCTGGGAAGACCAGCTAGCCCTGTTGCCCTGCTGAGCAGTTCTTCCCAGAGAGGTGAGTGGGTGCTAGCCTGGGCAGCCTGCCTGCCTGTCTGGGAAGGGAGCACAGCCCTCCCCCCCTCAGCTTCTGCGGCAGGGTCTTCGGTGTTCCAAGGGACCCCTCCCCTCCCCCCACTGCTGCGGGCCCTTTGTCTCCTGAGTCCTGGGAAGACCAGCTAGCCCTGTTGCCCTGCTGAGCAGTTCTTCCCAGAGAGGGCTGAGGAGCTCTATCCAGAGAGTGCTGTGAAGTCCTACCCAGAGAGTGCTGAGGAGTTCTATCCAGAAAGTGCTGAGGAGTTTCATCCAGAGTGGAAGAGATGGGCAGGCGCCAATGCAAGAATTCCTCCAACAACCTGAAAGGCAACATGACACCGCCAGAATCCAGGGAGCTCGAAACTAGAAGAATTGAACACCCTACGCCAGAAGAAATAGAAGAAATTGACTCTAAGCGCTTCTTTATGAAAATAATAGAGGAAATTAAACAGGAGGTGAAAATCTGCCGTAAAGAAATGGAAGATAAGTATAACAAAAAAATTGAGGAAATGAGTAAAGAAATGGAAGAGAAATATAACAAAAAGTTTGAAGAAATGAGTAAATCCGTAAATGAAATTCTGGGAAACCAAGAAAAAACAATCAAACAGGTAATAGAAACAGTTCAAGATTTGAAAACTGAAATGGAGTCAATGAAGAAATCACAAACCGAGGGCCGGCTGGCTATGGAAAATCTGGGTAAACGAACAGAGACTTCAGAAACAAGCTTAACCAATAGAATACAAGAGATAGAAGAAAGAATCTCAGACTCTGAGGACACCATAGAGAAATTAAACACTCTGTCCAAAGAAAACAGCAAATCCAACAAATTCTCATCACAAAACATTCAGGAACTGTGGGACACAATAAAAAAACCAAATCTAAGAATAATAGGAGTAGAAGAAGGAGAAGAATTGCATTTCAAAGGTCCAGAAAATATACTCAACAAAATTATAGAAGAAAACTTTCCCATCCTAAAGAACGATATTCCTATGAAGGTTCAAGAAGCATACAGAACACCGAATAGACTGGATCAGAAAAAAACATCCCCTCGTCATATAGTAATCAAAACACAAAGCATTCAGACTAAAGAAAGGATATTGAAAGCTGCAAAGGAAAAAGGTCAAGTAACTTATAAAGGTAAACCTATCAGACTTACACCAGACTTCTCTATGGAAACAATGAAAGCCAGAAGGTCCTGGATAGAGGTACTGCAGAAACTAAGAGACAATGGATGCAAACCCAGACTACTTTACCCAGCCAAGCTATTGTTCACTATCAACGGAGAAAACAAAATATTCCAGGATAAAAACAAATTTAAACAATACGTAGCTACTAATCCAGCCTTACAGAGAATACTAGAAGGAAAATCACAACCCAAGGAATCCAACATTCCCAACACTGCCTACATTAACTCAGACATTTAGCGACCCTCCACAAGCACAACTCAAAGAAGGAAAACACATACACGCTACTACCCAAAAAAATGACCGGAGTCATCGATCACTGGTCATTAATATCACTTAATATCAATGGTCTCAACTCACCTATAAAGAGGCACAGACTTAGAGATTGGATACGAAAACAGGATCCAACATTCTGCTGTCTACAAGAAACACACCTCAACCACAAAGACAGACACCTACTCAGAGTAAAGGGTTGGGAAAAGGTTTTCCAATCAAATGGACCTAAGAAACAAGCGGGTGTGGCCATTCTAATATCTAACAAAATCGACTTCAAACTAAAATCAATCAGAAGAGATGGAGATGGACATTTCATACTCATAACAGGAACAATTCATCAGGAAGAAGTCTCAATCTTGAATATCTATGCCCCTAATATAAAGGCACCCACATATGTAAAAGAAACTCTTCTAGAACTCAAGGCAGTCATCAAACCACACACACTAATAGTAGGAGACTTCAACACTCCTCTCTCACCAATGGACAGGTCAATCAGACAGAAACCTAACAGAGAAATAAGAGATTTACTGGAGGTACTGAATCAAATGGACTTAACAGACATCTATAGAACACTCCACCCAAATAGGAAAGAGTATACCTTCTTCGCTGCAGCTCATGGAACCTTCTCGAAAATTGACCACATACTTGGTAACAAAGCAAACTTCCACAGATACAAAAAAATATTAGTGACCACCTGTGTCTTGTCAGATCACCATGGATTAAAATTAGAATTCAACAACAATGGTACCCCCATGAAGCCAACAAACTCATGGAAGTTGAACAGTCAACTACTAAATCACCCCTGGGTCAAGGAAGAAATAAAGAAAGAAATTAAAGTCTTCCTTGAATATAATGAAAACAAAGACACAACGTATTCAAACCTATGGGACACAATGAAAGCAGTGCTAAGAGGAAAGTTCATAGCACTAAGTGCCCACCTAAAGAAAACAGAGAAAGCACACATTGGAGACTTAACAACACACTTGAAAGCTCTAGAAAAAAAAAGAAGCTGATTTACCCAGGAGGAGTAGAAGACTGGAAATAATCAAACTGAGGGCTGAAATCAACAAAATAGAAACACAGAAAACAATTCAAAGAATCAATGAAGCAAAAAGCTGGTTCTTGGAGAAAATTAACAAGATTGACAAACCCCTATCCAAACTAATCAAACGGCAGAGAGAGAACTTGCAAATTAATAGGATCAGAAATGAAAAGGGGGACATAACCACAGACACAGAGGAAATACAGAGAATCATTAGATCTTACTACGAAAGTTTATATGCCACAAAGTTGGAAAATGTAAAAGAAATGGACATTTTTTTAGATAAGTACCATATACCAAAGTTGAACCAAGAACAGGTGAACAATCTAAATAGACCTGTTAGTCGTGAAGAACTAGAAGCTGTTATCAAAAATCTCCCTACCAAAAAAAGCCCAGGACCAGATGGTTTCAATGCAGAATTCTACCAGAACTTCCAGGAAGAGCTAATACCTATACTCCTTAATGTATTCCACAATATAGAAAAAGAAAAGTCACTGCCAAACTCCTTTTATGAAACTACAGTCACCCTAATACCAAAACCACACAAAGACACAACCAAGAAAGAGAATTACAGGCCAATCTCACTCATGAACATCGATGCGAAAATTCTCAATAAAATACTGGCAAACCGAATCCAAGAACACATTAGAAAAATCATCCATTATGATCAAGTAGGCTTCATCCCAGAGATGCAGGGATGGTTCAACATACGCAAATCTATCAATGTAATCCATCACATAAATAAACGGAAAGAAAAAAATCATATGATCATTTCATTGGATGCTGAAAAAGCGTTTGACAAAATTCAACACCCTTTTATGATAAAGGTGTTGGAGAGACTGGGGATACAAGGATCATACCTAAATATAATAAAAGCAATATACAGCAAGCCGACAGCTAACATCAAATTGAATGGAGAGAAACTCAAAGCCTTTCCACTAAAATCAGGAACACGACAAGGCTGTCCACTCTCTCCATACCTCTTCAATATAGTGCTTGAAGTTCTAGCAATAGCAATAAGACAACATAAGGGGATCAAGGGGATTCGAATTGGAAAGGATGAAGTGAAACTTTCGTTATTTGCAGACGATATGATAGTGTACATAAGCGACCCCAAAAACTCTACCAAAGAACTCCTACAGCTGATAAACACCTTTAGTAACGTGGCAGGATACAAGATCAACTCCAAAAAATCAGTGGCACTCCTATACACAAAGGATAAAGAAACGGAGAGGGAAATCAGAGAAACATCACCTTTCACGATAGCCACAAACACCATAAAATATCTTGGGGTTACTCTAACCAAGGATGTGAAAGACCTATTTGACAAGAACTTTAAGCCTTTGAAAAGAGAAATTGAGGAGGATACCAGAAAATGGAAAGACCTCCCCTGCTCTTGGATTGGGAGAATCAACATAGTAAAAATGGCAATTCTACCAAAAGCAATCTACAGATTCAATGCAATCCCCATCAAAATCCCATCAAACTTCTTCACAGACCTTGAGAGAACAATAATTAAGTTTATATGGAAAAACAAAAAACCCAGGATAGCCAAAACAATCTTATACAATAAAGGAACTTCTGGAGGCATTACTATCCCTGACTTCAAACTCTATTACAGAGCTACAGTATTGAAAACAGCTTGGTATTGGCATAAGAACAGAGAAGTCGACCTATGGAATCGAATAGAAGACCCAGATACTAACCCTCAAACCTACGAACACCTAATTTTTGACAAGGGAACTAAAGGTATACAATGGAAGAAGGAAAGCGTCTTTAACAAATGGTGCTGGCATAACTGGATGTCAACCTGTAGAAGAATGAAAATAGATCCATATCTATCACCTTGCACAAAACTCAAGTCCAAATGGATTAAAGACATCAACATCAATCTGTCCACTTTGAACCTGATAGAAGAGAAAGTGGGAAGTAGTCTACAAGATATAGGCACAGGAGGCCACTTCCTAAGTAGGACCCCAGCAGCACAGACAATAAGAGAAACAATGAATAAATGGGACCTGCTGAAACTGAGAAGCTTCTGTAAAGCAAAGGACACTGTCAGTAAGACAAAAAGGCTGCCTTCTGACTGGGAGAAGATCTTCACCAACCCCTCATCAGACAAAGGTCTGATCTCCAGAATATACAAAGAACTCAAGAAACTAGACACTAAATCTCTAAATAACCCAATTAAAAAATGGGGTACTGATCTGAACAGAGAATTCACAACAGATGAACTTCGAATGGCCAGAAGACACTTAAGGTCATGCTCAACCTCCTTAGCGATCAGGGAAATGCAAATCAAAACCACTTTGAGATACCATCTTACACCTGTCAGAATAGCTAAAGTTAAAAACACCAATGATAACCTATGCTGGAGAGGATGTGGAATGAGGGGAACACTCATCCATTGTTGGTGGGAATGCAAACTTGTGCAGCCACTTTGGAAATCAGTGTGGAGGTTTCTCAGGAAACTGGGAGTCAACCTCCCTCAGGACCCAGCAATTCCACTCTTGGGAATTTACCCTAGAGATTCCCTAGCATACAACAAAAGCATTTGTTCAACTATGTTCATAGCAGCACTATTTGTAATAGCCAGAACCTGGAAACAGCCGAGGTGCCCCTCAATAGAAGAATGGTTAAAAAAGGTGTGGAACATATACACGTTAGAGTTTTACTCAGCGGTAAAAAATAATGACATCTTGAATTTTGCATGCAAATGGATGGACATAGAAAACGCTTTACTGAGTGAGGTAAGCCAGACCCAAAAAGAGGAACACGGTAGGTATTCACTCATAAGTGGATTCTAACCATAATTAAAGGTCTTTGAGCCTATTTTTCGTGATCCTAGAGAAGCTAAATAAGAAGACGATCCTGATGAAGATTATTTAGCTATCCACCAGGAGGTAGGAAATAGTCAAGAGTCCCAGGTAACCTTGGGTGCATGGGGGGGGGGTGGGAGGGTTGTTGGAAGGGGAGATGATTAGAGAGAAGGGAGTAGGGGAGGAATGGAGAAAGCTCGGTTGACCGGGATGCGGGGAAGGGAGGAAGGATGAATAAGGGATCAGGGAAGAATATATTTCAACTAAGGGAGTCATCTTAGGGTTTATAGGAAACTTGATTATATATGGGATCCCAGGTCCAAGGAGAGATCCCCAGATTTTTCTCTGGACAGAGGAGAGGGTGCCTGAACCGGCCTTGGCCCACAACCATACTGATGAATATTTTGCATGTCACCATAGAACCCTCATCTGGAGATGGATGGAGATGGAGGCGGAGAACCACGTTGGAACACTGGACCTAGCTCCCTAGGTCCAAATGAGAGGCAGAAGGAAAGAGATCGTGAGCAATGAAGGCAAAGGCACAGGAAACCTTCATCCGACGTTGGATGGCGATACAGATGGAGACCCATATTGGAACACCGAACTGAGCACTCCACAGTCCAAATGAAGAACAGAATGATGAAGAAAATAAAAAAAGTAATCAGGACTGCGAGGGATGCGAGCACCCACTGATACAAGGGGACTGATATAATGGGAGTCCACCAAGGCCTGTTGGACTGGGACTGAACGAGGACATGATCCAGCCAGATTCTCTGAATGTGGCTGGCCCGGAGCCTTTTTGAAAAGCCGTTGACAATGACACTGGGACTTGCTTCCTCTGCATGTACTGGATTTTGGCGCTCCAGTCTGTTTGGACTCTCATCTTCCCTGGACCTGGAGGGAGGGGGGAGGAACTCGGGCTTCCCACAGGGCAGGAAACCCTGACTGCTCTGGGGGATGGAGAGGGAGGGGGAGAGGGAGTAGGGGGAGTGGGAGGGTGGTGGGAGGAGGGGCTGAAATGGAAACTTTTATAATTTAATAATAATAATAAAAAAAGACAAAAAAAAAGAAAAGGAGTATATAACAACAGACACCAAGAAATTCTGAGAATCATAAGGACATACTTTACAAAACCTTTACTCTGACAAACTGGAAACCTAAAAGAAATAATTTTGTTAATAAGTACCACTTACCAAAGCTAAATCAAGGTCAGATAAATAATTTAAACAGACCTTAATCCTTAATTAAATGGAAGTAATCATTAAAAGTCTCTCAACCAAAAAGGAAACAACAAATAGAAATCATCCTGGACCAGATGGTTTTAGTGCAGAATTCTAACAGACTTTCAAACGATCATTAACTCCAATACTCATCTACCCAGAATTCTCTTAGACTGGTTGCCCACATATACTTCCTGTCTGGTTACTGGCCAATCAGAGTTTTATTAAATCAACATGAGTGACAAATCTTTGCAGTGTACAAAAGCATTATCCCACAGCAGATAAAGGGACAGAGTACTAGAGAAGAGAACTGGAATCAGGAGTACCTCTGGGATGAGCTGGAAACCTAGTGCAATGGAAGCTCCCAAGAATGTATGAAGGTGATCGCTTTTAAGACTCCTAGCAATGGGAGATTTGGTTTGGGACACAAACCCAGCCACATAACCTTCAACCCACAATATCTGCCTTCAATTGATGTGGGATTACCCACTGTGTGCTATGAGTATGTTTTATTACCATTGGTTAATATATAAACTGTTTTGTCCTATGACAAGGCAAGATATATCTAGGTGGGAATACTAAACTAAGTGCACAAAAAAAGAAGTTGGAGTCAGGTAGACACCATTTAGTCACTCAAGACGCAAGAGGTAACAAACCATAAGCCTCATGGTAAAATATAAAATAATAGAAATGGATAAATTTAAGATGCAAGAGTAAGTTATTAAGAAGCCTGAGCTAATAGGTCAAACAGTATTGTAATTCATATAGTTTCTATGTGATTATTTGGGTCTTGGATGAAAAAAGAGTCTCCACCTACAAATTGTGCCCACCCTCTGGTATGGATTGACATAAGATCTAAAAAAGTTTTATAAAAGAGGGCCTCTAGAGCCACAAAGACAGGGGTCAAGTGTAGCTTCTGGTTAGCTGCATTTTTTCCAGATAAACTCTGTTTGCTGATAGTTAGTTAGCAGAGGAACTGCTCCTTTAAGCAATGGCTTCCTCATTTGTGCTGGAGACAGAAAAGGCTCTGGCTCTTTGGACCAATTATAGTATTTGTGAGCAACATGTGGAAATTTGCTTAATGTCAGCAAAAACGACCCACTGCATCCATGGTGATAGGGTAGTGAACATGGCTCCTAGAGCTTGTGGTAAATGTACCTCCACCATATTTAAAGGCTGAGAGAGGTGGAACCCATATCTAGAACTGCAGCTATCACACAGCTTACAATTTAAAAAACACTACTTGTCAGAAAAAGATTTCAGATACACAATAGGCGAGATTTAAACATAAAAGACCTCTAAATGAGACACAGTGTGCTGAAAAAGTGTATATAGTCTTGGGAGAGAGAAGAAAAAGAGAAAAGACAGTTATAAAATGAAATAAAAATTTTTAAACAATAAAACAAAGTCTTTAAAGAGACAATAAAATAATATAAAACAAATAAGCCACATAAAAATGAAAATGCATGGCGAGTCTGGATTATGTATATTATTGTGGGTTCTTTTAATTTATTGACTGTGAATGAGCTAAGTACAGAGAGACATTTCATGGTATGGGCTGCTAAGCTAATCCAACATATATATTTTATAAGCATTTGATTTAAAAATTTGAGTCTAAATATATGTTACTTTGAAAAAAGGATCTGCTTTTGTTTTGACAGAAGATGAGAACCTACAGAATTCTTCCAGGCTAATGTGGTTTGATGTAACAAAACCTGAAAGGTCTCCATGAACCCTAAAAGTAGTTTGCCTAACAAACAACAGGAAGCAGTTGGAAGAAAAAAACGCCTAAATTCCCAAAATGATTGCTTATAAACATTTGTTTTCATTTAAAGGGGACAGATTGTAAGTGGTTAACAGTCACAGTCAATATCTTTCTAAAAAAGGGATGGGGTATGATATAGAATCGAACACTTTACATTGGTATGAACATTGCTTTATTGATACAAATTTAGTGAAATTTTTCCTGTATTTATATTTTTATTCTTGTCTAAGGTATTATGTTTATACCGCTCATTTAAAAGGGTAATGTATAAGTAAAATCATGGATTAATTATTACTTTATTAATCAAACTTGTAGTCGTATTAGTTAGGTTTTCTAGACATACAGAGATACATTTCAGTTAGATTCATAATCTTCAACACTTAAAAGACATACAGAATATGACATTAAAATGTATTAAAAACAGACTTTTCTTGACAGTGAGGCATGTCTACTTCTGGCAGCACCAGTTACTTCAGAGAGGTTGATAGGCATTGAAGAAACTCGTTATGGAATTTTCCTTTAATATGAAAAGGGTAGTCATTTGGGCAAGAAATTGCTCTTGCTTGGACTGCTAGACAGTATGCTGTATAAACTGAACATACAGGACCCAGGGAAAAATGACTGCCAAACTTGCCAAACGAAAGAGAGACACTCCTTCAGAGTTCCTACTTCATGAGAGAGTCTGCCAGACATTCTGCAGGACTAAGAAGAAAGAGACTGAGAAACTGCAAATATCGGCAAAACAGTCTTTCAAATTTCCTGCTTCAAGAAATAAACTGCCAGATACTGTGGGCCTATAGGCTGAAGATGGATGAGCCAACTTTAAGAATAACGTTGGGTGACTCTACAGGAAGCAAGATGTTTCTGACAATCTAGAGTTTTAGAAGTTGCTTACAACACACTTCCTCTTAACTTAGGTAATATTATATCTTTCTGGGGTCTTTGATGAAGTTAAAGATAGATCACTATAGTTTTCCATAGTTATGATAAAAGATAAATTAGATATGAAACTTAAAACACACAAAGATAAAAGAGATGATAGAATATTTTCTTTAATTTTGCAGGTATACCTGTTTTGCTATATGTAATTTTACTATGTTGAAGTTAAAACCTTCCTTTTTATTTAGACAGGAAAGGAGAGCTGTTTCAGATGCCCTTCTGTGTGTTGCATGTTTCATTACCAATGGTTAGTAGAGAATCTGCCTTGCCCTATGGTCAGGCAGAATATAGCTATGTGAGAAAACTAAACTGAATGCAGGGAGAATGAGGGCAGAGTCAGGCAGGGGCCATGTAGCAGTTCAAGAAGCAAGAGGTAATAAACCACAAGCCTCATGGTAAAATATAAAGTAATAGAAATGGTTTAATTTAATATGTAATAGTTAGTTAATAGGAATCTCAACTAATAGACCAAACAGTGTTGTAATTAATATAGTTTCTGTGTGATTATTTGGGTCCGGGGTGCTGGGAAATGAAACACAGTCTCTGCTTACATTTAAGGTATGCTGGGACACAGGTAGAACCGAAATTATGGGTCTGGCCAACCATTGACTGATCCATCTGGAGACCCGTACTATGTTTGAGAGGGAGCCAACCCCTGACACAGTGTAGAGGGCCAGAACCCAGAGGCTGAACAGTCACACTCCTAGAATAGTTCCAAACATAACCGACAAAACAGAAAAAAGTCAGTGAAGTAATATCTAATGATATTCTGCTATCACTATAGATAATTCCCTATTGAAATTGTCATCAGAGAGGTATCACCAGCAACTGACAGAAACAGATACAGACCCATGGCCAAACATTAGACCAACCTGGGGGAATACTGTGGAAGATGGGTATCAAGAGTGACCAAGGAAAAATCCAAGAAACCCCACAGAATCAACTACCTTGGGTCCATGAGGGCTCACAGGGACTTAACCTCCAACCAGAGAATTTGCATGGGACTGACTGATCTAGGTTCTATTCACAAATATTACAGTTGTATAACTTGGTCTTCTTGTGAGATTCCTAAAAGAGGGAGAAGGAGCTGACTTTGACTCTGTTACCTACTTTAGGACCCTTTCTCTTTCTTGGTCACCTAATTCAGCCTTAATAGGGTAGGAGGTGCCTAGTCTCACTGCAACTTGATGTGCATGACTGGCTGATATACATGGGAGGCCTGCACTTTTCTGAAGACAATGGAAAAGTGAAAGTGATGGAAAGAGGGAAGGCTGGATAGGATGGCAGGAAATTGATTGGGCTGGGAAAAAATAAATATAAAAACAAAGTCATGAAAAGATTAGAAATACCAACGCCATACCTTAGCACAGTATATGCACTTTATAGCAAGCCCATACCCAACATCAACTTAAACAGAGAAAAACTCAAAGCAATTCCACTAAAATAAATAATAAATCAAGATTCTCTACTCTCTCCATATCTATTCAATATAGTATTTGAATTCCTAGCTAGAGCACTAAGACAACAAAAGGAGAACAAGGGGATACAGATTGGAAAGGAAAAAGTAAGACTTGGTTTTTGCATATGATATATGATATGATAGAATACATAAGTGAGTCCAAAAATCCTGCCTTGGAGCTCCTACAGATGTTAAGCACCTTCAGGAATGTAGCTGGATACAAGATTAGCTAAAAAAAATGAGAAAGAAATCATCCATAGTAACCCACAATAATCCAAAATATCTTGGGGGTAAATAACAAAGCAAGGGAAAACCTTGTATGACACAAATTCAATTTTTTTGAAAAATATAGGAAAAGATCCTAGAAGATAGACATTTATCCCATGCTCATGGATCAGTAGGTTTGGATCCTACTAAAATAAATCTACAGATTCAATGAACTCCCAATTAAAATTCTAACACAATTCTTGACAGATCTTGAAAGGTCAATTCTCAGTCTCATAAGGAAAAACAAAAACCACGAAAATACAAAACAATACTGAAGAAGATAAGAACTGCAAGAGGTATCACCATTCCTGTTTTATTAATCAATTACAAAGTTATAGTCATGAAAACCACATGGCATTAGCATAAAAACAGACATGGTGATCAATAGAATTGAATTGGAAATCCATACATGATGCACATACCTATGGACACCGGAGTTTTGATAAGGAAGCCAGAAATACACACAGAAAAGAAGATAGCATTTGTCAACAGTGTTTGTCAAACTAGATGTTTGCATGCAGAATGTAAACAGATTTATATCTATCACCCTGCACTAAAACTCCACTCCAAATGAATCAAAACTCTTAACATAAAACCAGATCCATTGAGCCTGATAGACATGAAAGGGGGGAACAGCCTTGAGCGCACTGGCACAGGAGATATTCCTAACAGAACACCAGTAGTGAAAACAAGAAGATCAACAATTAGTAAATGGGACCTCATGAAACTGAAAAGTTTCTGTAATGAAAAGGACACCATGCTTTGGACAAATTGGCTGCCCAAAGAATGAAAAAAGAGTTTTGCAAAGTTCACATCTGATAGAGGAATAATGTACAGTTCCACACAGAGAATTCTCAATAGAGGATACTCAAGGGTACCAGAGACACTTAAAGAAATGTTGAACATCCTTAGCCATCGGGAAAATGCAAATCAAAACTGCTCTGAGATTCCATCTTACACTTGTCTGATGGCTAAGATCAATTATACATGTGAAGCTCATGCTCATCAGGATATGAAAAGAGGGCAACATTCAATTGCAGGTGGGAGTGCAAACTTGTACAACCATTGTGGAAGTCAGTATGCTTTTTCCTCAGAAAGATGAGAATCCTTTTACCTCAAGACTCGACTGTACTACTCTTGGGCTTTTACTCAAAAGACTCTTCATACTATCACAAAGACATTTGCTCTACAATGTTATTGCTACTGTGTTCAAAATAACCAGAAATTGGAAACAACCAAGGGGGTTCTTCCACTGAAAAATGAAGAAAGTGTGATACATTTACACAATGGAATATCACTCAGCTGTCTAAAAAAAATTGACATCATGAATTTGTAGGCACGTGGATGGTTCTTGAAAAGTGGCATGCTGAGTGAGGTAACTCAAACCTAGAAAGGTATATATAGTATGTATTCTATTCACATATATGTGGACATTGGAAATTAAATAAATAGTAATTAAATTATAATAAATAGATCTAGGGAGATTAGGCATAGAGGAAAGGACTTAAAGGGGGACATGAATCTTCTTAGGAGGAAAATTGAATAGATTTTATGCGTGTGTTTTGGTGTGGGGGGATGGGAACAGGGGGATCAGGTGGAAAGGAGGTTGGGGACACGGCATTCAGAAAATGATGGCTAGAATTGGCATTTGAAATGTGATATGGAATCCTACAATGGTGGAAACTCCTAAAATATATGAAGATGATCCTAATGAAGTCTCCAGATAATGAGGGAGACAGAGACCCAGTGTCCATCTCTTGTTACCAAAGGAAGATTCGATACAGGGATCAGGTTACATCCAATTGAATTGTTGGCCAAAGGAGCCCCATGAAAAATCCCCCAAGCAACCTGGTTTGCTGCCAAGAAAATAAGCTACACAAATTGACAGCAAGGCCCTATTGCTGAAGACAACATTCACACAACTCATTGAACATGGAAAGGTTGAACTAATGCCTACATAGAATTTTCATCCCGATATTCTAGGTTCCGGTATAGGAAGGTACTCTGCATGTTACCAAAAGAAAAACTCAAGCTCCATTCAGTCACCACAAAATCTTTGAGCTGTCCTGCCTACAAATTAGGCTCGGCGAATGATGGCATAAAGCTTCTGGGAGTACCCAGACAATGTCAAAATCAACGTAAGTTCCACTCCATGAGGTAGAACTAATATCTAGCACTGCTTAAATGACCAAGAACTAGAGACTAGCTTGCCCAGATACCTAGGATAAAATCAAACAGTACTGGTCTGAAAAACCAAAGTAACAATAAAATGTCTCCTAATGATATTCTTCTATACTCATAGATTAGTGCTTTATTAAACCATCATCAGAGAAGCTTCCTCCTGTATCAGACCGGAAAAAATACAGAAAACCACAGCCAGTACACACACACACACACACACACTCACACACACTCACACCCACATGGGGGTGGGTGGAGACAGAAACAGAAAAAAAGAGAGAGAAACACAGAGAAACAGACACAGACAGACAGACAGACAGACAGACAGACAGAGAAAGAGCCAGAGATATACCTTAGAAAACAAAGCTCTAAGTGGGATGTTCCTGTCAAATCCATCCCCTCAGTGTTGTACAAACCCTGCAGCAGAGAAGATGGAAAGAGTGGATGAGTCAGAGGGATGGAGGACACCAGGAGAAAAAAGCTCTTAAATCAACTAAGCAAAGTTCACATGACCTTACAGAGACTGAAGCAGCAAGCACAAGGCTACAGGGGTCTGCACCAGGTCTTCTGTGTTTGTATTATAGTGTTCAGTTTACTGCTTTTATGGGACTCCTGAACATGTGAACAAGTAGGTCTCTGATTCTTCTGCCTTCTCTTGGGATTCTTTTCCTATTTCCTTGTCCAGCCTCGGTGTGATTGATTTTGTTTTATACTATTATATATTACTTTGTTGTTTTATGAATATATCTTAGAAGTTAGTTGTTTTTTTTTCTCTAATGAGAAATCCAAAGGGAGTAGATCTGGTTGGGAGCAGAGGTGGGGAGGAACTGGGAGGATTAAAGGGAAGAGGAACTGAAATCAGGATATATGAGAAAAGAATCTAATTTTCATAAAAGTGAGAAATACAATCCTAAAGACAACCATGTCCAGGTCTTGAAAGGTTATTTAGACTAAACACCTCAGGAGCCCTACCCCACCCCTACCCCTTGATTTTCACACATGAGCCATTTCCTACAGTTCCAGCTTGCTGTTTTCTTGTTGCTGGACCCACTCCTTTGTGACTCTGCACAGTGGTTTCTTTCCTTCATGGAACTGTAAGGAAGGAAGAGCAATTCAACTCTCCAGGTGTCTTTGTGCTATGGTTTGTCATCACTGGGGTCAAAGTTCTCTAATCCAGGAAGGAAGACTCAGGTCTTTCCCTATTTCTATCTTCCGGGAGCTGTGCATCTCTGTTGGTTCTTGACTTGCAGAAGAAACACAACTCTGTCTTTGCCTTTGTCTTCACAGGTTTGTTTCTCATATGCATGGATGTGTTCGTTCATTTTTCATATGGATGCCAGTTACACTGGACTGGGGCCCAATCTATCCAACCTATATAGTTTCATTTTTACTAATTATAGATGAAAAGACTTTATTTTAAAATAGGCTACATTTTCAGGTATTGAGACATAATTTTAGATAAAAAGGAGGCAGTAGACAGGTAAGCTAACTAATGACAGAAAGTAATGGTTTAAAGTCCCACAATTCCATGATCCACCCCCTTTATTTGTAGGTATATATCCAAGAAAATGAGTGCCAAAGAGATCAAAAGATAACTACAAATTAAGAATTCTCATTTATATGTGTTGGTCACCTAATTAAGGAATTCAACTTCACAGAGAAACTTATGAATAAATGATGATAAATTCTTTGGTAAGTCCAAACCAGCATGCAGGGATGAACTCTTCAAAGCACTGCCTTCCTGTGGAGCTCAGTAACTGACTCCATAGGCCAATGGTGAGAGCTGTCAGAGCTGTGTTTGCTTCTTTGGGAGGAAAACCAAGGAAGAGTGTGTCAGGAACTTTGAATTAGCAAAATGTCAATACCTCAGTTTGGAAGTTTTGGAAATGTTTGTTCAAATTCATGTCTATGTACATATTCATAAGTTGCAATATAATATTTGCTTATATTTCTGTATATAAAGTATTCTTTTATAATATTGCTTTAAAAGGGGATTTGCCATAAGGTGTATCTTAATGTTTAATATTGTAAGAGAATGAATGAGTTAAGCTTTTCCTTCTTTCTTAATCACTCAGTAGACATCACTGATGTCTTTTTTTCCTGTGCAGGCTTAATCATCCAGTAGCACACAGAATGGAGATGAAGATAAAGACAGGCAAAAGGAGGAAGAAAGTCACCCTTCAATCTGCTGAACTGAGCACAAACATTTACCTTGAGAGACAGATTCACTGAGTTCATCCAGAGCTCATGGTGATTTGTGTTTCACTAGAAACCACTCCAGATGAATGCTGTAGAGAGGACTTCGGTCACGGAGTTACTGATCTCTGTCACTGTTATGGTGCCTGGTAAATGTGACATTCTGAGGTTTTTAGGAAATGAAACCATTCTTCAGGCTAACTTTGGACTATGATAATCCTCCTGCCTCAATCTTCTAACTCATGAGATTACAGGCATGTACCTTTGTTGGAGGCTAACAGAAGAACTTTAACTCTCTACAAGATATGTTTCAGATCATTAATTTTAATAAGCAGTTTTTCTGCTAATAATTCTATCAAAGAGATTATTCTGTTAGTTGTTATCATACTTTGAAGATGAGTGACTGCCTGAAAAGAAATGTCTTAGTAGATTTCTTATTTCTCCCATATTTAAGGTTGTACCAAAGAAAGAGAGAGAGAGAGAGAGAGAAGCAAAGAAAGGAAGGGGGAACTCTGAGAAGGGAGCAATGGGATCCAGAGTAAAGTAGGAAGGCACTGTCCTCAAGTAAAGAGGGGACAAAGTGGCCTGGAAACAGGTCAGTTTATAGACTGGTGTCATCGATTGCTGAGTCTTAAGCATTGGAAGTAAATCTATTGGAAGTTGTTAATGGAAAGAGGTGGTCAAGATAAAAACTAGAGTCTGAAATACCTATTACAAAGATGGGACAGGCCAGTCTGCTAGCTAAGATGATAGAACTCTAGTCCTAGGTCTGTTTCACCAGGATCACAGTTCCTAAGCAGGATGATCAGCATGAAAGCAAATTGACATTTCTTTCAAGATAAAAATACCAGTGCACTTCCTTTTACTTCAAAATGTATAAAATATAAGTCTAATATAAAATAAAAATTAAGAATCCATTTTCAACAACTAAGAAAACACTTCAGACTTTTACATGAAGTTAATTTAACCACCTTTAAATTTTTAAAGACTGTTTATATATGTATTTACCATGTGTTTGCATGCTTGTGTGTGTGTGTGTGTGCGTACGCACACAAGTGTCCATGCGAGCACCCAGGACACAGCACTTGTGTGGGGATCACAGGACCACTGTAGGAGTTGTTCTCTTTTTCTATGTGGGTTCCAGGGTTCAACTTCAGGTCTTCAGCTGTGGCTGCATATGCCTTCACCTCCTGAGCCATCTTGCTGACCCTAACCTTCTTAAATTTAGAGATTTGTATTGTGATCCAGCTCATAATCAACTTTGATAAAAGGGCCTATGTCACTTGAAAAAGTACATATGATGTACTTTGGAATTGTTTTATGAATGTCTCTTTGATCACTCTAATTGGTACTTTTATTAATATGTTATATGTTTATATTACTTTTTAAAGTTCTATTTGCTCTATTTCTGAGGAAGAGGTGTCACAACCTCCATGTATGATTGTGAAACTTTCTACATGTCTTTTTAATTTAGTTAAATTTTGCTTTATGTGGTTTGAAGCTTCATTATCAGGTATGAACTTAATCACAACAGTTAACATTGTAGAAGTTTTCAAATTACGAATAACCAGTTCTGCTTCTGAATAATTTTCTGTTATTGATATAGACTCTAGTTTCTTTCCTCCCCCGCCTTCCTTCCTCTCTCCCATGTTATGTGCAGTTAATAATTTGCTACCATAAGTTTTTGGTGTAGTTATATGGTGTTTTACTTTATTACCACTAATGCCTGTAACTACTTGTTAGAACATGGTTAAAATAATGGCCTGTGGGGAACAGTGAGAGGCTCAAGGAGGAAAGGCAGGGGGCCTTTTGTTCTAAGTGTATTTTGTTTCCTCAATTGTTCTTACATGTAATTTTGTGACTCCTGTGTTAAACATTTACGTTTAATTTATTAGATCATAAATATAGAAGTCAATTTGGTGAAAGGATTGCTGAGTGCTGTCCTCAGTGGCCCCTGAATCTGGATATGGTCTCCTGCCTTGCTTTCACTCTTTCCCAGATATCATCTTAGTATGTACTAGGCAAATTGTATTTAAATTGGTCTGTTCAGAGAAAATTCAGAAGGGCTGCCTTATTAATATATATTATGTGCTTACTGGCAATTATTTACATGTTTATCTGAACTCAAACAGTTTTCCTAGGATCATTGTTTCTTTGTTACATTCACATATGAAAGTATATGCAGTCATTCGTTCATTCATTCTTTTATGCCCTGGCAATGCTTAAGCGTGCATGGGCAGCCAGCTTATGGAAGCTCTCCAGCTGTTCCCATCCTGGGCAGTCCTGTGCTATTGTGATACCCCAGATTCCACAGTCTTCCTTATGCTGTCTATCCAGTGTTTTGGGGGCTTTCCTTTTCACCTTATCCAGTAAACTCTTCCAAGCAGTACTGTCTTCGGGTATCTGCCATCATTCATTCTCATAACAGTGAGAATGTATGAAAGTACACTGAAACTGCGGTAAGGTTGTCTACAGCATTAGGCTGTAGTCTGCTCCACCCTTTTTGGTCTTCTTACCCCAGATCCCACAGACACCAATCTGCACAGGTCAGTGAAAGTCAACACTACTAACCCTCCACATGCATGCACATATCACCAGTTATTTTAATTTTGTTCATGCTTCTAGGTAGGTGGTGATTATTTTGCTGGGCATTTGATAAACATTTCTTCATAGTTACTAATCTTTCTCATGTGTCTACTGGCCATTTGACTAACATTATCCTTTTGAAGTGTTTGATCAAATAATCTTTCTAGTTTTCAAAACTGGTTGTTAATGTGAGTGAATAGTTTATTGAGAGTTCTTCATAGATGAGTCCTAGATGGCACCAAACACTTCTTTGGCAGCTACTGATAATGACCCCATGACTTACCTCCTTAGCCTGTTGTTATGGTGGATCTCTGATTGTTGAACTAGTCCTGCACCCCTGAGATAAATTCCAGTTGTCATGTTTTATGATCCTTTTCTAAGTTTGTAAATTTAATTGGCTAATAATTTGGTGAACTTCTAATCCTTGGGCTTCTAACTCCCAATTGCTGGAATTATATGTCAAGTTACCAAGACCAGTACCATGCAGGGCTCAGGAATTTAACTCAGGACTTTGTGTCAGCTAAGCAAGCACTCTACCTAGGTCATCAGCTCTGGTAACTTGTTTCTTTCAAGTACTGAGTGACTGAGTGATATTAACATTTCCAAATACAACATAACATAATACACATACACACACACACACACACACACACACACACACACACACACACATATATATATATATATATATACATACACACACATATATGTACACTACAGAATCTCTTGTTGCTTTCCAAACTTGTCAATTATAATGGAAGCTAATATACATTCTTAGCAGCAAAGTATAAGGACTCTCTTTTCTGTATATTTTTACCTGAATGTTTGTAGTTGTTTTTATTTTCTTTTTTGTTTAATAAAAATTTCAATTTTATTTAATTAAAATATTATTACAATGTTTCTCACTCTCCCTCCTACCTCCATTCTGTAATTATTTTCTGACTAGAGTAAGATTTAATCTCAATATATTTTTAATATGCATTGCTGTGATGGCTAATAATACTGAACATTTTTATGTGTTTATTGTTAACTTGCACTCCTATTTAGAGAATTGCTGTTTCATTGACTCATTCGTTAATTTGGTCATTTGATTTTTTATTGTCTTTTTGTTAATTTTTTTATGTTCTCTGAGTAAGTCCTCCATGAGATACATAGTTAGCAGAGATATCTCTCCTGTTTTGTCGGCTGTCTTTTCACTCAATTATTTCCTTTGCTGTACAAAAACTTCTTAATTTAATAAAGCCTCTTTTGTCAATTTACAGACCTTATTTTCTGAGTGACTAAAGTCTTGTCTATTGCTTTATCTTACATGTTTCTTATAAGGCACTACACACAAAGGTCACCAGCCATGTAGGCTGTACAAGAACATAAAGTAACTAGCAAATTTTTAGAGGCACCAATAGCTCTACCTTTAAAATGGTTAGCTAAGAAACTTATATGGGTTAAGCAGTGACCTCTATCTGACGATACCTTGCAGACTTTAGAACAGCTGGTACAAAGCAACTAGATGCTCACCATATTGATGAATCAACTAGCCCTGGAAATTCTCCTGCATTTGTTGTAAAAAAGAAATGTGGTAAATGGAGAATGATGACAGATCTAAAAGTTGTCAAAAAGGTAATTCAACCTATGGGCCCTCTACAATCTGGAATCCCTCTGTCTTCTCTATTACCAAAAGGATGACCTCTTATAGTTATTGATTTGAAAGATTGTTTCTTCACTATACCTTTACAAGAAAAGGATAGAAAAAACTTTGCCTTCACATTCCTAATTATAATAATTCTCAGCCTACTAGGAGAGATCAATGGACTATCCTCCCACAAGGTACGGTCAATAGCCGTACATTGTGCCAATATTTTGTAAGTCAGCCATTGGAAATAATACATAAGCAATTTCCTTAGTCTATAATCTACTATGACATGGATGACATTTTGCTATCTGATTCAAACATTGATACTTTAGAATGTTTGAAGAAGGAAAGAAAGTTTTGCCAAAATAGGGATTACAGATTGCTCCTGAAAAAATATAGAGAGGAGACTCTATCAATTACCAAGGCTATACAATTGGTTTGCAGAAAATTAGGACACAAAAGGCACAAATTAGGAGAGATCAGTTGAGGACTCTTAATGACTTTCAAAGATTGTTAGGAGACATTTCCAATCTATGATCAGCTGTTGGGATAACACTTGATCTAATAATTCATTTAAACAAAACCTTAGATGGTGAAAAAGATTTGAATAGTCCCAGAAAATTAACTGCTGAAGAAGAATAGGAATTGATAATTGTTAAGGAAAAATTACAGGAAGCACATGTAGATGGGGTAAATCCAAATCTTAATTGTATTCTAGTCATATTGCCTTCTAGAATTTCTCCTACAGGAATTTTAATGCAGATGAAAACATATTAGAATAGATCTTTTTACCATGTAAACCAAGTAAAAAAATAAAAACTTATGTGGAAAGCATCTCTGAATTAATTATAAAAGGTAAATTGAGACTTTGTCAATTAGCAGGTATAGACCCAGCAGAGAATATAATGTCTTTTACTACTGATCAAATAAAAAAGTTTTGAAAAGACATGAACCATGGCAAAAAGTTTGTGCTAATTTTTTGGGAGAAATTAATATCAATTGTCCCAAAAGTGATAGACTTAACCATATAAAGAGAACTTCTTGGATTCTTCTCCAAATTGCATGTGATGCTCTAATAACTGGAGGCCGTACCTTTTATACTGATGCAAACAAATCAGGGAAGGCAGGATACAAAGCATAAGAATTAAGTAAGGTGGAATAAAGCCCTTATAATTCTGTCCAGAAGGCAGAAGTATATGCTATTCTCATGGTGCTAAGGAATTTTAATGAAACTCTTAATATAGTTACTGATTTACAGTATGCAGAAAGAGTTATCTTGCATATTGAAACCACTGAATTTATACCAGATGATACAGAATTAACTTCATTCTTTATTCAGGTGCAAGACATAATCAGGAATAGGCTTTGTCCTATATACATAACACACATACAACCCCATATTGGTCTGCCAAGTCCTATAGCACAAAGCAATGCAGAAATTGATCAATTATTGATTGGAAGCGTGTTCTAGGCCTCAGAATTTCATAAAAACATCACGTCAATAGCAAAGGTTTAAAGAAAGAGTTTTTCCATTACATGGCAACAAGCTAAGGAGAGTATAAAGAGATGACCAATCTGCTCTTTATATAACCAAACACCACTACCTGCAGGGACTAACCCAAAGGGTACTCAAAGGAATGAAATCTGGCAGACAAGTGTGTTGGATGTGATCCACTTTGCAGAATTTAGAAAATTAAAATATGTACACCACACCATTGATACTTACTCAGGTTTTCAGTGGGCAACTTCTTTAAGCTCAGAAAAGGCTGATTCAGTAATCATACATTTATTAGAAGTTATGGCCATCATGGGTATACCTGCACCAATAAAGACAGATAATGGTCCAGCACATGTCTCTAGGAAGATGAAACATTTTTTTGCTTATTATAATATTAAGCATATTACAGGTATACCACACAATCCTATAGGTCAGGCATTTATAGAAAAATCAAATTGAACTATAAAGGATATGTTAAGCAAACAGAAAGGGGTAGAAATGCCCCCAGAAATAGATCACATAATACTTTATTAACCTTGAATTTTCTTAAACACTAATGAGAAAGGGACAACAACAGCAGAGAGACATTGAATAATCAAAAAGTCTCCTGAATTAAATCAATCGGTTTATTTCAAGGATGGGCTGACCTCACAATGGAAACCAGGAGACGTGCTCCATTGGGGAAGGGGTCTTGCTCTTGTTTCCACAGGAAAAGAAAAACTATGGATACCATCAAAATTAATAAAGATTCAGTTTGAAAAGTAGAAATCTCTTGAAAAAGAGAAAAGACAGCTCATCCACAATGGTGACAACCATATAGGTTGTAAGGAAAGCATATAGGATTGGGGCACAGTTCTGTTCTTGTCTTTGCAGAAGAATGCTTATCTTCAAAAATTCAAGAGACCCTGGATGTTTGGATGATGACAGAAGGAAAAAATAACTATCCAATAAGGATCATCAAGAAAAATGAATATAATTTGTAAATATAGGTATTGAAACATATACATTTGCATATATGTATGAATATACATTTATGAATATAAAAAGATGGCTTTAGAGTTGGACACTGGATCTATCCCTTTCTAAATCCAAGCATATTGTTAAAATAAAAATTCAGAGTTTCTGCCTCATATCAGGAGCCATGAAATGGAATAGAAAGAAAGAATAATTTTTTAAAAAATTTTCTTTTTCTCTTATCTATTTTTGTCTCTATTGTACTTTTCATTGAATATATATATATTGAATATATATTTTCATATGAATATATATATATTTCATTGAATATATATATATATATATATATATATATATATATATATATATTCCACAATGAACAATGAATTTTCCTGCAGTAATCTTTGACATTTCCAGGAAGAAGTTGGGGCCCCACAACAGCAAATCCAACTGTTTGATATGATGTCATGATGATGATAGCACTACTACAAGACGTGTTTTGGGCTGCTCAAGATGGTTCCAAGTTGGTTAGCTGAAATGGTGCACCTTTTTTTTTTTTACAACGTTTTGGCCAGACCTTCAAATTGGAACCTCAGAAAAACCCTACCAAATACTCAGAGACTATTTGAAATTATACCAAACAGTAATCTTGAACCTTAACCATCATTCTACTTCCACAGGATCCCATAGTAAGAACATCACCCCAATGGCAGCTGGAAATAATTTAGAAGACAATGTCCCCTCTCCCAACAAAGTTTGTCCTCAGGGTTAGGGACATCAGTTAGGAGTTGATTATTATTGATACAGGGTTGGAGGGTGGGGGTGGTAATTTTATAGGCTGAGGCATCTCTTTGAAAAAGGGGAAAATTGGATGGGATAATAGATTAGTGTGAGCTTACTCATATTAATAATAATAGTGAGTAATAGAGTGACTACTTATAAGTTATTATTTATAGGCCATTACATTGGTATAGATTCTTGTATATTGATACAAAGTTAAATTATTTTGAATATTGCATGGATGCATGCTTCTACCTCTGCTTAAAACATATTTTATATATTGTTATATATTTATCATATTGCAAGGTCCATTTCTACCTCTGATCAAGATACTTATACATTGTTTACATTTTGAGGTCATTGTCCTCATTTGTTGCACAATTGATTATGGTATAATATTCTAATATGGAGTCTTAGTCTTTAAGCTATATAGGTATTAAGAAATATAGTTCAATAGTCATCTATGCTTGTAATACTTATAGTTAGACTAATAAGGTTCTTTGATATATAGAGATTATATTCTGCATAAATAGGTAATCTTCAACTGCTTCAAAGAGCTGTAGAATATGGCATTTAAATAACTTAGGTTACTGTTGACATGAGACACAATTGCTCCAGGCAGCACCGATCTATTCCTGAGAGAATATTGAGCACTGAAGACACTCCACTTGGTGCTTGTTTTCTTCTTGGCAAAACTGGCCTTTTGTCAAAGAAATGCCCATGCTTAAACCACTGACAAGATATATAGTATCCAGAAATGCATAAGCAGGACTGTCAAATCTTTCCAAGACAGGGTAAGACAGTTTTGAAAAATGTCCTGCTCTGTGAGATCTGAATTCTGCACATTAAGGGCAGGATCTAGAAATTGTTCATTTTCTAACATGTACTCGGGCTGATTGTAAAGAGTAATTGTGTGTAGATGCTACTGCTAGCAATAGCATTAGTGAGGAAAGCACATATGTTAGAATGACAACTTTTCTTAGAGGTGGGGTGCTACTTCTTGTAGAGGCTATGGAATATTATTTGGGTGAGGGTCAAAAAAGTTAGGATTAAGAAGGAACGGATGTTACCTAACACTATTGCATCTAAGTTTGTGACTTCTGTTTTTTGAACACCTGGAGAAAATACTACAGAAAATAAAGTTGCTTTATGATTCATGAAGTAACTGAGTCAGCAAGATAGCGGGATAATTAGCTATGCGAGCAGCTTCTGGGTGGTTTTGAAAATCATTTGCAATTTGCCAAATTCTTTTACTTTCTATGATTCAACATAAACAAAGATGTTTGTGTTTTAAAGTTTGTGTTTCAAAAATTGTTCTTGGTATACAAAGAATTACTTCTAAGAATGCAGCAACTCTTTAACTTGTTCATTGACATGGAAATTACAATTTTCAGATTAAATGATACATGATTATGGTGGTTTGAGATAAAAAGCCTAGCTACTGGATAAGTTATAAACACAAAGCAATACAGACTGTCACCAAGCAATGCATTTCTGAATCTGGTTTCTTTCAATTCTTTACTAGAATAAAAACAAGAGTGAGATTCTATGTCAAAGTCTTGGCTAATAGTGCTTTTAGTATTGTCAGTTGTGAAGAGATAAGGATCCAAACACACTGATAAACTATCAAAATGGACATCACTTAAAATCCATTAGGTGTTTTGTAAGATTTCTTTCAAGTTTTATCTATTAATTATAGACTCCTTTATATGAAAAACGTAATCACTAGACTGGGAAGATGGCTCAGCCAGTAAAATACTTGCTGCATAAGAATGAGGATCTGAGTTCAGATTCCCAGAAACCACATACAAGACTGTCAGGCCAGCACAGCAACAGTCATACTTCTGAGCAAGGGTCATTGGGATTAACACACAACACAACTTCAAGTTCTGTAGATAAGCTTTTATTCCACTTTCTCACACAGTATATACAGTCCTCAGCAGGGGAGTCCAAGCCAGCAAAAGCAGGAAGCTCATCATCATAACTCAGTGGCTTAGGGATAAACATCCTTAGAAACATTGCTGAAAACAACAGATTGTTCCTGCTTTTGTTCCTGTTTTCAACCAACCACAAGAGTGCAAAACAGATAAAGTGGGGGTGCAAAGGTCTGTCCTCCAGGAACCCAACAATTCCCCCCTTTTTATTTTAAAAACATGAGAGCCCCTGTCTTAGGGCTCCCCCAGATAAAGACTCTTACTCATCTATGGGAGATCTTAATCCCTGTCTTAGGCGAGCTCTCTATACCAGGACAGTTGCCTGTCATAAGGATCCCTCATGACCTATGCAGCATCTGCAGCCAGACTTGGGGCACTTCCCAATTACTGGAAGACAGCCCGAGCAACACTTGTCGAGTGACAGTGTGCTATACGCGGGATTGCCGTATAAAGCAGCAGAGAATCCAAAAACAGATAACTCCAATAGCAATATCAGTACAAGTGAGCATTCCAGACAATTGTTGGACCCAAACTGGGCCATGGCATTCTACTGACTAGATCCAGACACAGCAGGGACCTATGTGCTATTAATACTAACAATATGATGAGCTGTCTGCAGGGTAAAACTTAAAAAGGAGGAATTGCAAGTGCCACCCAAACATTCATTAAACTATTCAACCATATCAGAAGCATTTACAACATTAGTAGGTATAGTGTACAAGACACTTGTTGCAGGAGTCAAAGGGAATCTACCTGTTCTTACAAAAGCACAGTTTGTTAATTTAAATGTAAAAGTTCAAGTCCAATATGAGAGTCCAGAGCACTCCATGTCTGCAGGGACTCGCTAACCCATCAGACAGTTGATCTCTGTAGTCACAACTGTCTGGGAAATGGCAACTCCAGCAACCATAGCCACAGTGGCAGCAACAGCAATAGCAGCAACAATTGCAGCTGTTCGCCCACTATCAATAAAGGATGATCTCCTGATGTTCTTGAGACACCAGCACCAGCAGAGGAATCATAGCAGGTACTCAAATGATCAAAGCTCTATTAGAACCGCCCCAGCAATTACTCAGCTTGCAGATCCTGGAAGAACAATTAAGAATATTGCCCCAAAGTGCCATTCCACAATACAAAGAAAAATGGGGCAGGAACGCAAGCAGAGGATTGAATAGTCGTATTGCATCCAGTCAATATAACCAATCAGTCTCTTGAGTGATTCATTCTCCCCACATAACTGTGGGGTGAAGACTAAAATCTCTATCACCATCCCAACACTGAGGAGCAGGTTTGGGACCTTGGGTATTATGCAATACTAACTGGCATTAAAAGTGGGGGTTTTCTCACCAGACTCCCCATCACTCATAATTCTGTTGTTGTTACCAGAGTTACCTGAAACAGAAGGAGTGTAGCAGTCTTCATCTTGGATCACTGGCCTTACCTACTGCTCTGTCACCCAGATTGGTTTACCAACTTCTGGAGGAAAAATACATACAGCCCCTCCTTCACTTTTGCCAACAAGGGGTTTGGTTCCATCCAGCATCTACAGTCAAAAAATTTAAAATAAAGAGAATGGTCCATAATTGAGTTGCTGGGAGAATATGAACTCCCCCCTTTTTAGTTTTTGAAAATATTGCTTGAGGGTCTGATTGGCTCTTTCCACAATTGCTTGACCCATTGAATTATATGGGATGCCTGTTTTATGGGAAATTTTATAGAATGAACAAAATGATAATTTTTTTGCTGATATATGCTGGGCCATTATCAGTCTTAATAACCTCAGGTTTGCCCAGATGTAGGAAGCCACCTGGAGGCACAGGTGGTCCTGCAGTTTGGAGGTATACAAGTCCATACCTGGCTTAGCCACATGGGGCTGAGCACCCTTGCCTGCACCCTTGCTTGCACATGCTCAGACCAGCAGAATGGCATTGACCAATCAGGACAGCATTCAAGCCTCTCCACCGTTTAAAAGCAGCTGCCTCTGGGCTCTACTCGCTCTCTCTAAGCTTTCTCTTGTCCCTGCTCTATCTTCCCTTCCCCCAATTTTCCTCAATCAAATGCTCCGAATAAAGACGTGACCAGGGAAGGAATTCTCGTTTTTAGTGGCGTTCATTCCTGCTGGTCAGGATGCGCGTCGCAACTGGTGCTCGAAACCCCGGGACGCCGAGGGACCCTGACAACTACGCTGGGGTACCCTGAGAAGGAAGCGCGCAGCAACTGGTGCTGAAAGCCTGGGAAGAAGGAGCTGAAATCAGACACCGGACAGAGAGCCATGAATTTCAGAACTCTGCCACGTGGAGCGGTGAGTGACGTCAGTTAAATCCTCCAGAAAGGGGAGGAAAAAGAATGGAAAAAGTATAGGCCTAGAAAGAAAAGAAAATAGAAAGAATCAAAGAAAAGGTATCTGAAAGAAGGTACAGAAAGCAATGGGGAAGAAAAAACCCCTCAAGTTCAGTGCAGGTGGAGCTGAGAAAAAGCGAGGTTTACGGTTGGGAGATCCGCGGCTTCCTCTGTCCGTACTCGCTGTTAGAGACTCGGAGGCAACAGTCTCATAGGGAGGCGGGCTTGATCATGTTTGAAGACTGCCTTTCCTGTTCTTAAAGAGCCACAGAGCTTTTGGAGGTGATTTTCGCCTAATTTTGATAAGAGAGCTCAGTCTCTGGCTCTCACGTACAGAAAACTTTAATTTTGATTGAGGAAGTCGCCGGGTGGTGGTGGCGCACGCCTTTAATCCCAGCACTTGAGCTCTGAGCACAAACTCTGAACCGCGTTTCCATAGCAACATGGGCGGGCGGAGGAAGCTCATCGGCGGGGCCACGTGCTGAGTGCTCGTCACTCCTCGGCCCCTGGGAAGGTCTGAGACTGGGGCCCCCCACGGCCCTAACCGGGCCCTCCACGGGTGGGCGGATGCCCCCCCTTGCAGGAGCTTGGAAAAGACTCATGGCCGGCGGTGCGAGTTCATTGCCTGAGGTGAGGCAGGGTGCACAGTTCGCAGGTACAGGATAAACGGCGAGCCCGCGCACGGCCCGGGGCGGGGCCATGCCTTTGTTTGGGCCACAATGGGCCACAATGGGCCGTGCCTCAGCCGCGGCCGTCAAAAAAAATTCAGTCAGATAAAAACATTTGTCGCCAAAAATTCAGTCAGATTCCCCAAAAAATACACATCGTCCCGTCGTCAGCAGGAAGCAGCTAGATCGATTGTCGATGCCCATTTTCCCTCAAAGAACTGGTCGTAATTATCATAATAAAGGCATGTCAACCTGGTTACCGGTATCCTAGGTAACAAAGGCGAACCTTTTGCCTGAGGCAACGGGTGGAATAAAACAATGCTACCTAGAGGTTTTTTCATTTGAATGTGAGGCCTGGAGAGATGGCTCAGAGGTTAAGAGCACTGCCTGCTCTTCCAAAGGTCATGAGTTCAATTCCCAGTGACAACTGTTTTGGTTTTAGACAATAGAGGGGGACTACCAGTGACAGCTTCCCCCAGAGAAAGGACTTTTCTTGCATTCTTTACACTTAATTTTTAATTCAAAATTTTGCTGGAAAAACAACAGCAGACAGAGATGCTCTGTTTGAAAGCAATTCCGTCTAATTCTAAGGCCTGCTTTAATGGCACAGGCAAACAAGATTTGCTCTTTGGAGCAGAGACATGTAAGTCTCTATGTTCAAAACCAGCCTACTTCCAGTACTGATTGTGCTGAATTTTTACACTGGAGTTTTTAATACTCTTAAATGTTAATTTGGGAGGAGAGTTTTGTTTATGTTTTTCTAGGAATGCTGACATACATCTGGATGCCAGCGAGACTGACAAGAGAAATAAAGAAGAAAGATGACCCAGTGGATGCTGAGTGTCCTGCTGTAGAAGATTCATGCGGAGGCAGAAGAGATGACCTTCTGGGCAGTGTCAAGAGCAGCTGTTTCACACCATCGACTTGAGCAGCACCCTGTGCAACCTCTTATCTCTTACTCTATTTTGCCTTTTCCTTCCTTAGGAATGGGTGGGAGCAGAGATATTCTTGGCATGCTGTGTCTAGGTGGAAGTGCTGTATTCTTTGATTGGTGTGCTACTTGCTAGCCCAAGTGAGGTGGGACAAGGTCTTTGTGGCACAGGCCTTGGCAGCCTTGGAATGTGTATCCTCACCCCAGGTTTGGCTCTCAGCTTCAAAAGAGTTCATAGGCAATTAGCCATGCATACCCTCTAGGGACCAGATAGTCCCACGGCATAGAGGAAGGTATGCATAGGCGGAGGGTGTGCAGACACAGCCCTAGCACTCCCAAGGTAGTAGTCCCATTGCACGGGAAGGGTGTGTCTTGTTTTTCTTTTCTTCAATCGGTCCACACATCATGAGGTGGGGACCAGATTGGAAAATAGTTTTGCCTTGTTGCTTTTATTTACAGTAGAAGGGGGAGATGTAGGAAGCCACCTGGAGGCACAGGTGGTCCTGCAGTTTGGAGGTATACAAGTCCATACCTGGCTTAGCCACGTGGGGCTGAGCACCCTTGCCTGCACCCTTGCTTGCACATGCTCAGACCAGCAGAATGGCATTGACCAATCAGGACAGCATTCAAGCCTCTCCACCGTTTAAAAGCAGCTGCCTCTGAGCTCTACTCGCTCTCTCTAAGCTTTCTCTTGTCCCTGCTCTATCTTCCCTTCCCCCAATTTTCCTCAATCAAATGCTCCGAATAAAGACGTGACCAGGGAAGGAATTCTCGTTTTTAGTGGCGTTCATTCCTGCTGGTCAGGATGCGCATCGCACCCATATAGGCAAAAGCAGATAAGCAGTGTCATTCTCCTGAATGCAAGGATGTGAAAATTACTCCTGAAAAGGTGTCTACTGATACATGGACAAACTTAAGTTTCCCTGCAGCAGGCAGGAGTGTAACATCCATCTGCCATAACTGATTTGGTCGTAACCCTTGTGGATTAACTCCTAAATTGGGGTTGCTTAGGAAAGGAGCACACTGAGGACAAGAAGATGTAATGGCTTGTGCTACTTCTCACATGCATCGAGTATGATGCCAAAGGAAGCACGCATTAAGATGAAATTTATCATGTATTTCTTGGGCGCAGTCAGAAGTAAAGCAAACGTGTATATTTGTCAGCTAAATCATTACTTGCTGACAATGACCCAGACAGCCGGGTATGACTGTGGATATGTCTGACAAACAAAGGCTCAGTCCGCTGCCAAATCAAATGTTGAACACAGCTGAGCAAATGATGGACCTTAGAGGTAGGTGATATACATGCAGATGTCTCCAATGTCTTAAAGATGTGGGCCATATACACACTGTCAGTATATAAATTTACAGGTTCCCCAGGGAAGAACTGGAGTGCAATGAGGCAGGCTGTTGCCTCTGCAACTTGGGTTGATACATCCCCCACAGGATGTTTCCATACTTTCCCTCCAGAAACCACTACTACATTACATTTAGGGGAAGCATCTGTAAAGACAACATGAGATGAGGGTATGGGAGATCCTCTAATCACTTGGGGGAATATAACAGGATGATTTTTGAATAGGACCAATAAT
Organism: Myodes glareolus; assembly: GCF_982192425.1. Lineage (NCBI taxonomy): Eukaryota > Metazoa > Chordata > Mammalia > Rodentia > Cricetidae > Myodes > Myodes glareolus. The sequence continues at coordinate 51,964,376 of NC_142027.1, forward strand.
GGATGCTGAAGATAATGAGAATCAAAACTTCTGGAAAAAGAGGTGAGAAAAAGGGTTCACTCATCATGGTACTGCTGTCAATGTGCTAGCTGGTCTTTAGTATAAGGTGTTATAATCTTGTCAGGGTACTTCTTAAACATCTGGGCAGCAATGTTTAGCTTTACCAAGCTTTACAAAGCTATATTGTAATATAGCTTCATAGTATGGGGTGACTACCCTCGCTGGAGAGGCAGGCGTGTATACCCATAAAATAGGTCCATCCTGCCAAGAGACTCCCATAGGGGCAAAATTGCAAACAAGAACTACAAAATTTAATGGTTGATCATAATTAATCTGCTGGAGATGGACCCTTTCAATGTTGTTCAGAAGAAGCCTTAAGGCCTGCCTGGCTGCAGGCATCAATATTCGGGGAGAGGTTGTGTTGAGATCTCCCAAGAGCATATCATACAATGGTCTTAAGTCACCTATTTTGATTGCTAGGGAGGGACATATCCACTGTACGTCTCCCAGTAACTGCTGTCAATCTTGTAAGATTTAAGATGAGAGGTGTCAATAGTTATTTTTTTTTTTTGGTTTAATTCCATCCACGGCCAATTGGTACCCAAGGTAGGAATACGGGGTTTGCATCTGGACCTTCTCAGGAGCTATGATCAGCCCCACCTTCTCTAAATTCTGTTGCATTTGAGTATAAGCCTTGAGCAGTTGATCTTGATCAGGCCCTGCTATTAATAAATCATCTATATAATGAACAATATATAACTGTGGAAACTGACAGCAGACAGGCTCCAAGGCAGCAGTAAGTTTGACACATGGTAGGACTATTTGTCATTCCCTATGGGAGTATAATCCAATGGCATTGCAAAGCTGGTTCCTTAAAATTAACTGAAGGAAGACTAAAAGCAAAATGAAAGCTATCCTGTTTAGCTAGAGAAATAGTAAAAAAGGCAATCCTTTAAATCCACTATAATTATATGCCAGCCCCGAGGTATGGCTGAAGGGAAGGTTCCCTGCTGAAGAGGACCGACCCATAGACTGTATCACCTCATTGACAGCCCTGAGGTCCTGTAATAGTCTCCATTTTCCAGATTTCTTTTTAATGAGAAATATGGGTGTATTCCAAGGGGAAGTAGAGGGGACAGTGTGCCCAGCCTGCAGCCAATCTTGGACCAAAGCATGAGCAGCCTGCAATTTCTCTTGAGTCAAGGACTGTAGGCCCACATATGTCTTTATGGTATAGCAGCCAGGCTCTGAAGCCATTGGGCTGATCTGAAGTGATCACATAGCCCTGCAGACAGCCTGTCTCTGCCTGACAAAAAAAAAATGCTGGCTGCTCCCTTTCTTTGTAATTTAGAGGATATAGAGATGCTTATAGAGATGCTAATTCAAGCCTATGTGACAGCTAGCAGCAGACAGGTAGATATGGACGTGGACATGACAAAAGGCCATTCACCTGGTTACCTAGGAGACAGTATGATGATGTATTTTCCAGCCCAGTTTATGTATTGATATAAAAGATGCTTGGAGAATAAATGCAGGGAGATCTTCAGGAGAGATCCTTAGGAGAGAATTTCAGGAGGAAGAAGCCTGAGATGCCCTTATCCGTAATAATGGTGTAAGTTAGATCTGGTTATTCCTTGCGCCTCCATACCAGTCCAGTTAGGGAAAATAGATATTTGTGTTGGAGCCACATGGGCTCCAACAAAGGGCCACTGCTCCACCCAAACTGGATTGTCAGATTTCCAAGTTATAGGAATTGGGGCAGGCTTGGGAACAGTGACCCTAACTAAAAATGGAGTAGACCACTTTGGTCTCTCAGAAATCTGGTAATTTGTTTATCTGGTGTCACTGGCTGCAACTGGCTCTGCAGATTTTTTCCCAGCCCCTGTCCTGGTCTCCATCCCAATTGCTGCATAATTTGGGACTCTGGTGGTGGTAGTGTGGGCTGAGTGGTCAAGTCAGCTCCCATCTCACTCAGGACATTTCTTCCCCAGAGATTAACAGGTAGTCCTGGGAGGACATGTGGCTGAAAGTAACCCTCATGGCTTTCATTATCCTGCCATTTTAATATTTTTGCACTCTCCTTGGGACTTGCTTGACCTATTCCTGGTAGGGTGGCAGTACTACTTTCTAATGGCCACTTCTTAGGCCAGAATTCTAAGGACAAGATGGAGACATCAGCTCCAGAGTCTAAAATCCCATTAAATGACTTCCCATCAGTAATAAATTCCAATTGCGGTCTTTCTTTCATATGATCTACCCAAAAGGCTGCAGTACCAGATGACCCAAAACCCTTAGCACCCTGACTGGACCTGGCCATGGGGTTGGAGATGTTAACTAAGGGTACCAAGACCAATTGGGCAATACTATCCCCCTGAGAAATTACTGTAACTCCTTGAGTAACTGATGTCATAATTTTTCTTTCTCCTTGATAATCTGCATCAACAACCCCAGGATGAATTTGAATTCCCCTCAAGATGGTACTGCTTCTTTCTAAGATAAGCCCCAAAGTCCCTCTAGGGAGTGGTCCCAAAACATTAATGGGTAAAGCTTGAACTCCCATTTGGGCTGCTTGGGCAGAGGTACTGAGGTACAGTCCTGCACTTCCTGGGGTGACGCAGGGAAAGTCTGCAATGCTAAAAGGTTGCCCTGTGGAACAAACTGGATACAGTCACTGCCGGGGTAGGACTCCCTGACTCCTGGTGTCATTGCTCTGTACACTGAGGTTCTGGGACCCTGGAGCGGGGCCCTCTGCCAGTTTCCCTGCTGTTGGCATTGGACAGGCAGAGGCCTTCCATCTATATCTGTCTTAGATCTGCAATCATTTGCCCAATGGCCCCCCCTTTTACATTGTGGGCACTTTCCTGGTCTGGCAGTAGTTCCCTGAGTGAGTTGTGGACATTCCTTTTTAAAATGTCCAGGGGCACCACAGTTAAAGTAGGTTTTATCCCCAGTTGTCTGGGATCCTGCCCAGGCCTGATGGCAGCGGCAATCACCTGGTCCTGAATGAAGTGCCCGTCAATATCCCAGCAGGTCCAGATGTATTCATTTAAGCTTTTTGCCTTATGTGGCTGCAAAGCTTTCTTACAGTATTTATTTGCATTCTCAAATGTCAGCTGCTTAACTATGGGCATAGCTGTGGTCACATCACCAAACAATCTCCTTGCCAACTGCAATATCCTATCCATATAGTCCTGAAATGGTTCTGAAGGCCCTTGTAGAACCTTTGACAGCTGATCCCCCATGGCCTTGTTTGGCAGGGCTTTCCTAGCTTTGGTAGCTGCAGCAGCTTTCTGAAGATATACGGCAGGATCGAGCAACACAATTTGATTGGCCAAGTCAAGATAAGCTCCTGCTCCAGTTAGCATGTCTAGAGTGTGCTGTGCCTGTCCCGCTTCAGCATTTAACCTAGCCATTTGTAAACAATTTTCTTGATACTCTCCCCTCCATAATAAGTAATATCCTCCTGAGAGTACCACATGCCATAGCTGCTGCCAATCACTAGGTGTAAGTTCAATGCCGCAAAAGACTCTACCATGGCAAGAGTAAATGAGGCCTGAGAGCTGTATACCACCTTGGCCTCTTTCAATTGCTTCATCTCCTTAAAGCTCAAGGCCACATGTTATCTCAGGATCTGTCCTGGATTGTTAGGATCAGGTACCTCTATAACCAGAGCAACTGTGTGCCGGGGCCAAAAACAGACACCTCCTCTTCTTCCTGAGCCCTCTTCAGCCTCCCAGTCATCTGTCAGTCCCTAACGGGACTCCCTCCTTCCCCAATTCTCATTATAAGCAAATGGGGCTGATGTCACACATAAGGAATCCTTCACCTTACAGTGCTTCAGCCTTTTCTTAAGTACTTTAATTTCCTGCATTAGCTGTGCTTCCTCATCAGATAAACTATTCTCTACACTAGAGTTGAGGGTGTCTTTCCCATTTTCTGACTCAGAGGTTATTGCTATCTGGTTTTGATCCTGAATGCGGGCAGACTTTGGCGCTAGCCTTAGTCCTATGCCAGATTCCCAAGTTCCCCCTGGTACCCCTGACATTTCCTTTTGGTCCCTTTGCGACTCTGCCAATCCTATGGACCAGCAAGTTTCCTCCTCCTGTATTTCTTCAAGTATTTCTTTAGCTGCAATGACCTCCAGTCTCACATTCACTTTATCAGTAAGTAGGGCATCGCGAACCAGGCGCCATAGCGAAAAGGTAGATATAGGGACACTATTGGCACCCTCCTTTTGCAGCTATTTCTGCAAATCTCTTTTTACCTGTTTCCAATTGGAGATGTTCAAACCTCCACCTGTCAAAAACCATGGGCTTGCTGTGGCTATATTCTTTTAAAAAAAATCCTCTATAGTTCTCTCTTTGACCGCGGTTCCTTGTTGCTCTAACAATTTAGCTATCTGATATATCAGGTCTCTCTCACTGCTTCTGGATCCCATTTTTTACCCCAATCCATCCTTACTGGCCTAAGGTTACCTGACTACAACTCCTTCTTTCTCAGATATCGGTGGAAACCTCCACTTTGGCGCGCCAACACAACTGTCGTTCTTCTGTGCGAGGGACATTGGGATTAACACACAACACAACTTCAGGTTCTGCAGACAAGCCTTTATTCCACTTTCTCACACAGTATATATAGTACTCGGCAGGGGAGGCCAAGCCAGCAAAAGCAGGAAGCTCATCATGGTAACTCAATGGCTTAGGGGTAAACATCCTTAGAAACATTGCTGAAAACAATGGATTATTCCTGGTTTTGTTCCTGTTTTCAACCAATCACAAGAGTGCAAAACAGATCAAGTGGGGGTGTGAAGGCCTGTCCTTTAGGGACCCAACACAAGGCCAGATAGGGTAGTATCTATTTGTAATCCCAGTGCTGGGGTGTGAGTGAGAGATAGATGGATTTATGGAATTCATTGCCAGTTCGCTCTAGTCATATTGACAAGTTTCTGGTTTAGTGAGAAACACTGTGGAAAAACAAAAGGTGGAGAATGACTGAGAAAGAAGCCTGACCCATGAACATAGTCAGGAGACTGTACACAGCATGTCCACACATTTACACGAACATTTACATACACCACATACATACATAAAGCAGGTGAAGGAGGAAGGGGAGTAGGGTGGAGAACAATCAGAAGAATAGAGAATTATGAAGATCTGCTCGTGACACGCTTTATGTACTTCTGGTTTGCCTGTTATCCTGAGCTTTAGGATGGATGATTAAAGGTTTTTCTTTTAAACCTCCCAGGTCTTGAATTTTGTCAAATGCTTGTTCCACATCTAATGAAATGATCATTTGTTTTTTTTTTCTTTCAGTTTATTTATATGATGGATTACATTGATAGATTTTCGTATGTTGAACCAGTCCTGAATCTCTGAGATGAAGCTTACTTGATAATGATGGATTTTTTGATGTATACTTGAATTTGATTTGCCGGTATTTTATTGAGAATTTTTCCATCCATGTTCGTGAGTGAGATTGGTCTGTAATTCTCTTTCTTGGTTGAGTATTTGTGTGGTTTTGGTATCAGGGTAACTGTAGTTTCATAAAAAGAGTTTGACAATGAGCCTTCTGTTTCTATTATGTGGAACACTTTGAGCAGAATGGGTATTAGCTCCTCTTGAAAGTTCTGGTAGAATTCTGTACTAAAACCATCCAGCCAGGGGCTTTGTTTTGTTGGGAGGTTTTTGATGACAGCTTCTATCTCCTCGTGGCTTATGATCTATTTAAATTGATGGTCTTGATTTAATTTTGGTAGATGGTATCTATCTAAAACATTATCCATTTCTTTTATATTTTCCAATTTTGTGGAGTACAGGTTTTTGTAGTAGGACATAATGATTCTCTCAATTTCCTCCATGTCTGTTGTTATGCCCCCCTTTTCATTTCTGATTTTGTTAATTTGGATGTTTTCTCTTTGCCTTTTGATTGGTTAGGATAATGGTTTGTCAATCTTGTTGATTTTTTCTTTGTATGGTTTTCTGTGTTTCTATTTTGTTGATTTCAGCCCTCAATTTGATTATTTCCTGTCTTCTATTCCTCCTGGGTGAGTCTGTTTCCTTTTTTTCTAGAGCTTTCAGGCAGGTGATTTTAGAGGTACAATGAGTCTTGCATTAACTGTCACAGGACTTATCCCCACCATTCCGGACAGAGAAAAGAAATGTGTTGTGTAAAATTCACCATAAACAGGGTGCATCCTTGATCAGCAGTACAGCTTTTAAGAGCTCCATAGACTCTGTTCTCTGGTGTGCTTGGGGTACATGGATACTGCTTGGCTAAGTTTCCAGGATCAGTTTGTTCATTCATACTTGTATCTGCAGCCATGGTGGCTTAACTGTTTGGCTCAATGAATACATAATAACTGGAGTTTGATATTCGAAGGATATTACCAACCTCTGAGGAAAAGATTTCTCAATTTCTCTCAATGACTACAAACATACCGTTGATATAAACCAAACCTTTAAGCTAGTGATTAATTGTGGGCTGGGACCCCACAGTCTCCCAGCTATCTAATTTAGAACATTTCCATTTCTTACTTTATTGCTTAATCTAGACAACAACCACATACCAAAATGGAAGTTTCCTGTAATTGGTATTCATGATCTCATTTGCTTAGATCTTTAATGTTTTGAAAGAATGCATAGCCAGGACTAATGGTGATCGTGTTCCATTGATAGACATCTACAGACTGAAGAACGAGGTCCTGTCCTCCTCTGTTGGTGAAGGGCATCCTGTCACTCATTCTCTCCACAACCTCAGAGAAGTCTTCACTGCTTTCATGTCAATGAGCATTCTCATCTTACCGTGTCATAGTGGGGGTGGGGGTGGGGAGTTCTAAAATATACTACACAGAAATATAATCACAAGTTATGAAAAGGGGACATGTACGCTTGCCATAGGTACTTTTACCATGAATTTTCCAAGCCCGATTTGATCAAAATCTAAACCTAAAGGCTGGATTTAGATTTCTTTCAAGTTTAATTGTTCACTTTAACAAAAACCTCAAGGTGGTGTAAGAATGGTAGCAGGGCGGAAGGAGAAGCAGGGACCAAGCTGCTTTGCACATCAGAGAGCCTGAAAGTAAAGAGTAGATTGGCTGAGAAGCAAAACCAAAGCAGAGTCTCTGTTCACTTGCTCTCACAGAATCACTCAGGTTCTTCAACCTGTCCTCTCCCAGCAATTCTCCTGATTTTCCCCCTAAGATACTACTAGGGCAGAGAGTACCATCCAGCTCTGGAGATCCCTAGGGAGGAAAAGGAGCCTTCTGCTTGAGGAGTCTGCCCTTGCCTGATAGGTGCTGAGAATGAAGACACTGCCTGCCATGTTTGGGATTCCAGGGTTGTTTAGCAAACTCTTAATACTCTATGTGGGCTTCTGGAGCATTGTAGGTAAGGCACCTCCTAAGAGGACTTCTTGTTTTCTTCCTCAGTGTTCATGTTGGTGACAGTTTTCCTTGTTGAGCTTGCTCAGGGGAGAGGGATGTTTATGTCCATTGTACAGCTCAATAGTTACCTTTGCTTCCTGAAAATGCTAGAGGGTGCAAGTAAACTTAGAATATGGGATTCACCTGCCTACAGAGCAAACACGGAATCCATAGCTTGGCCAAGTTTCCTGGAAACCTGTCTTGATGATAAGTAAAGATGTTTTAGCAGACATTATTAATGTTTAAGTACAAATTTGTAACCATTGCTCATGAAATCTCTCTGGCTGTTATACTAATGGGAAATAAATCTCATGTTCTCTCCACATGGATGTCAGCAAGAAATCGTAGTGCTTAATTAAAAGACTGCGGTTTTGAATTCTAGAATTATGAAGTTTAGAATTCAACTCTGATGTCACCAGACCACCTATCTAGGGTCAGAGTTAAACATCGCCTCAGTCATCCAAGCCCCTACTTATTAATAGTCCATCACCTAGCTAAAGCTGGAGTCAAATATTAAAATGAATCTATTTAATCTAAGAGCTCAATTATAGACTTACCTCTGTGGAACAAAGGAAAATTTTAATTCTGCCCCACAATTGGGCTGTCCTCCATATTCCATTCTTCCACCCAGTGTGCTATAACCTTGTATTCATGCACATAAACTTGGTTACAATTGGATTCTTTAGTGACTCTGCCACTTACATTATAGACCCAGTTAAGTTTCTTTTCCTTTCTTTGACCTACTTTCATTTAAAAACATAAGATAATTTTACCTAAGTGATGTGTCTTTGTTATGTCTGTACTGCCTAGCTATGGTAAGCACATGCAATTAAAGCTTGATAAATGTTAACGGTAAGTTTGCTAATAGTTCTTTTCGTCAGTACCTCCCACAAAATTCAATTAGATGAGAATTAAGGTTTAACATAAGCACTTTAAGTAGTTCTGGTTTTAAACTTTTCATCATTTTTAAATTGTCAAGTAATATATGTATGTGTATCAAGTATGATACATGAAAATATTTTAGAATGCTTAAATCAAGTGAACTAACTTGCCTATGACCTCATATACTTATTAATTTAAATCTATCTAGTTATTAATTTTAAAATAATAAGCTGCAGTTATTGTGCTGCTACTGAAACTTTTTTACTTCTGACCAGTGTTGACTTCATGCTCTGTGATCAATGTTTTCCTAATACTTGTTTCAAAGCTAAAATAATAAAATGTCTTGTATGAAATTTTGAGACCCAAATGTAATGAATCAAAATATATGTAGAAAATTAAACAGAAAGATTTAGACAAACATTGTCCAGGTGTCTTATACAGTAGTTGATAAGTTGGATTACAGTGCTGCTCGGGTTGAATTAATGGATTGGTGGATTACAGCATCACTCTGAATTATGAATATAGACTGGATGCTGGTGGTATGACTCAGTGGGTAATGGGTAGAGGTGCTTGCCGCCAAACCTAAAACTTGACTTCAAATCCTGAAAGTTATCCTGTGACCTCTATACATGGGTTTTACACACACACACACACACACACACACACACACACACACACACACACACCTTGCACACATACACACCTTGCACACACAGAAATACTAAATAAATAAATGCAATAAAATAAATTTTGAAATAATATAAGCTGAGAAAGGAGCATCTGGTGCGGTTTGAAAGTGAGGCAGTGGTAGAGTGTTTGCCTAACTTTCGTGAGAGCTTCGGCTCTGTCCTCAGCAACCTGCTGTCCCTTCCTCCAAAAGAAGAAAATAAAATAAAATCTTTGGTAAAATGTATTATTCTGGACAAAACTGATGGCAGTTCCAGCCCATAAAACTATACTAATGGCATAAAGAGCTTTTTTATCTTGAAGAATTCCTATGACTTTCAACAACTACTGAGTAAAGTAGTATGTTCTCAAACTATTTAAGGATGGGTTGAACATTTCCCCCAGTTATAGTTACGTAAAATGATCAAGAGCTGTGCTTTTTGTGCTTCGAAAGAAAGAAAGAAAGAAAGAAAGAGAGAGAGAGAAAGAAAACAATAGAGGCGCTCTCCCCCAGTTTTAAGAAAGCCATTTCTCTCCTGATGGAAAGAGTATAAACTCCTGTATCTCATGAGGCTAGAAAGTTCTGAGTGCAGTTGGAGATTGCTCCACCTTTGAAGGCCTGAACCACTCATTCACTTGTGGCTCGACTGAGGACTTCAAATTGTGTGTGTGTGCAAGTGTGTGTGTGCATGTGTGTGTGCGTGTATATGTGTGCACGGGTGTGTACTTGTGTGTGTGTGTGTGTGTGTATTTGTTTGATCTGGAAAATGCAGTAGAAAATCTTTGATTGATCATTGATTATTGTAATAAAAATAGTCATAAGAAGGCCCGGTAAGGAGATAACATTACAGCTTGGTTCCTTTGAGAACACAGTGACTAGAGTTATGTTGCCAGCTTGGCCTTGCCTGTCTTCTTTCTCCTGAAGGTGAGCATTATGACGTTCTGTGTGGAGCCACTTTTAAATTGTGTCAGAGCAGTCATGCTCCAAGTCAGTCTACTATTCCTTGGCAATATAACATGTCCTCTCCTCACTTTAGAAAGTTTTCAGTTTTAAATTTTATTTATGTTGTATGTATGTATTTGATTTCTGCATGTTGTGCGTGCCTATAGAGTCTAGAAAAAGGCATTGGATCCTGGGGAGCTTCAGCTACAGTGGTTATGTGCTTCCTGAGATGGTTGCTGGGATCTGAACTTGGGACCTCTGGAAGAACATCAAGTGCTCTTATCTGCTGAGTTATTTCTCCAGTCCCTCTCTGTCTCATCTTCATGATTCCAGTATTCCTGTTGAAATGTTCACATAAAATACTGGAAGCAGAGTTGCATCTTTCCCCAAATTCCAAACACATTTTGTGTATCAAAAGGTGTCTAGATACTTATGCAAATACCTAGAAATACTTTCCTGTGCTTCAGGATTTCCTTGATTGAGCACAATCAGATTAAGGTATGTGCTGGTTGCATCCTTAAATTGACTCACTAGCATCATAGGGCTCTTCAAGTTTTCTTACTTCCTTTACCACACTATAAAATTGTCCTCTATTGTGTTACTGAAGTTGATTTGAAACTATCACCAAACATCCATGAAACTTTCCTCCTTAACTTCCATTACCTGTATGTTTTCCTGTAACTTGGAGTTTGAACTTGTTGAAAGAAAAATGTTGAAAACTATTTGAAATCAGGTTCATATGATGTGATTGACCTTTTGCTTGCTTTCTTGGACAATCTCTTTTGTGCAGTGGTTAAGGATGGGTGTATAAAAATAGCTTTATCAGTAGACCATGGCTGTTATTGGTTATAAACAGCAGCTCTAGTCCTCATCTGACAAAAGGAAACAGCCATGTGTTTCATTGAGGTGTTATGCCAACTAAGTGTCTTTTTTTCTTGACAAATACCCAGAACGCTTAAGAGCATAAATACTGTGTAAATTTAGTTAAGAGTAATTATTTTCTATTGTTTTCTTTTATTTAAAATTTTAATTAGCTTTATTGTTTTCTTAAGTGATATTTCCTTCCAGGCTAGCTCCATGTTATCTGTTACCATCTTCAGTCGGAATGAGCGCTAACACACTTATCTTTGGCGAGTTACTCAGCTTCTCTCACAGCGTTAGTAAGAAGAAGCATTTGTGATATATAATTCACTTTTCTCAAGTTCTCGGTTCTCTTACCTTGAAATTACTTAATATCGTATCCCTGTCTTATTGCTCTTGCCCTTATGGTTTATGTGTTTATCCTAGGATAGGATAGGAGCATTTCATGTGCTTGTGTTTGTGTACATGTAGGGATGTCATTCTTTGTATCCTCGGAGTCTGACATGACATCCTTGTTAAACACAGATCAGGGGAATGTCTGATAGACCAAGTAGGACAGTCACAAACAAAAACAAGTTTATCTGGTAGGTCTCTCTAATACCTTTTCCTCTTCCCCAATTGCCATGTTTGTCCAACGAACAGCCTGGAATTCACACCCATCACAAATAGTCCATGGTTCACAAAACATTGGCAAGAGAATAATTCAGATTTTAGCTGGGTGGTCATGGCTCGTTTCATTTTCTTCTGTAATATTATTAGAAAAGGAAAGTGAACTCTGGGGAACAACTGGCAGATTTGTTTTGTTTTCCCACAAACAGTGTTTTCTACAGGTCAACCATGTCTGGAGCTTGAGAGCCACCAAAGTTCAGTGCACTATTTCTCTAGCAAACTGTATTAGGGAAATGAGGAAATATATTGCAGGGAAATGAAAGTAGACTTCACTGTACCTTTCTTACATAACAAAGTCTTACTGAGCATTGCAGGGATACACCTTTCCCTGACATTTGCAAATACAAACTTGTTTATGATAGAATGAGAGGAGCTCACCAAACACTACTGTCAATAGCTTCTCTTCCTGAAAGAGATCTATGGACCTGGTATCTCTGGAAGATGAGGCCCACTTACACCAGGTGGTCAGGGTCCCCCTGACCAGAAACACCTGTAACTTGTCACCATGAATCTTTCTTCTCTGGAGTCACCAAAAGCTTTCTGTTGTCCACTGGAAATATTTATATAGTATCTACCTACCTAACTGAGAGACATGCACCATTGGCACATAGGATGGACAAGGCTCCACGAAGTGGGATGCATGTGAACCCTGAGCTGCGGAGCAAAGGCAATGAGCAATAGAGTTGAAGGTGACATGAGGTGACACTTGTCACCTGGTAGACTTAAAAGAAGTAGCAAGAGCAACCTTGGAAAGAGAACCAAAGCTCTTTAGTTTGTTGCAACCTTGCTGGTCAATCTTATTCTATAACACTTCTATTTATATGAAAGAATTACATCTTTATACAGCATTCCATTTTCAATCTCTCTATTTGTTTGCCTGGCACAGACCACTATTAATCCCGTGAATGTAGCTAGGGTTCACTTTTCAGAACAGAGGTACTTGGGAAGATTTTTTAATTTTTGTTTTGGCTGCAAGAATTATAGTTTTATGACTTTTGACAATTACTCAACTTATATGTCAGTTTTATAAATCCATTTTAATATAAAAACAGTAACACTTGGCATTTATTGTTATTAAAGTATAATCTAAGTGTAATGCCAAGAACTTTCATACATATTCCCATTCACAATAAATTTTTGGATAACAACCTATGCCTTGGAGTGAGTAGTGTACCTAGGATTAAATTCTAGTCCTGAGTCTGTCTCCCAATAGCTGGTGATGTATGATAGATGGCTATTTGTTCTAGAATACAAATTCTAGAACAAAATTAGTTTATTCAACTTAAATGCAAAGATAATACCAGCGATTACCTCATAAAATCACTATGGTGATGGACTGAAGCAACATTCTGAGTGATTCCTTAATTAGGACAGTTAAACTTGTAAAATATCAAAATTTTACAAGGATTTATAAGTGATATGAAATCAGGAGAAAATACACTTCAAACTTTGAATGTTGCTATTTTCCATGGCTAGCAATATGTGATGCGATAGCCTTTTGCCGTGCTGGCTATATCCCTACCCAGCTATGCAATCACAAAGCAAACGGCCGATACCATCCAGTATACAATGTTGCCAACATTTTTGTTTAAGTATATTCTAAAATTCCATGAAGTACCAAAACTTCACTATGAAAGAGACTTTATGTTAGTTTACTTGGTCTAACTGCAGACTAATCTATTTTGAATAAGTTTAAGGAAGACTAGGATCAGATATAGTGCTTGATAGACTAGGTTTACAAAAGAATTTTGGCTTACAATAATGTTAAATCATGATGGGTGTGTCTGGACATGATTCTACCATAAGGAGTACTTCCATATATGATGCCCAAAAGTGTTTAGTACATAGTCAGAACCTGAAAATTGTTTGTCATCTTTCCATTTGCCGGTTTTTGCCCTGGATCTAGGAAGTATATGTACACACTGATAAGGAAGGGTTAGTACACTTGTATAACTAGTTATGAATGAGTAGAGGAGGTTCCGGAAATATCTGCCAAACAGAACTTAAACTGCACATCTGCAGCCTGGATGACCTCTCAGGTCTCTGCTTGTCCTACTTTAAATATTTCTAGGAGAGGAAATATCACAAGAACCATTGAGTATTTAAAGACAAGTGGTATTGTAATGGATGCGCTTGTCCTATAAAACTAAATTTAAGAGATAATCTTTAAATTCTTTCCCAAAACGACACGTCACAGTAACTATTGTACACTCTAGTCTTAGAGGACACTATAATCTTAAAAAATATGAAATCAAATTTAAATGTTTCACTAATTAACTAATTGTATTGATTGATTGATTGATTGATTGATTGATTGATTGATTGATACAGGGTTTCTCTGTGTAGCCCTGACTGTCCTGGAACTTTCTCTGTAGACCAGTTGGCCTCAAACTCAGAAATCTGCCTTACTCTGCCTCCAGAGTGCTGGGATTAAATGTGTGCACCTCCAGAACTCAGTGAAGTGATTTATTTTTAAAGCAAATATTGATTATGTGCAGCTATACACCACACTGAGCTAGAGGAGATAAAGTACTGAAAAATAGTACTGAGGAAAATTTTGGAATTCTGCCTGAGAAATATTTGGTGGAAATAATTGCTGTGGTATCTATGGTTCTTCGAGAAGATCATACTCATTCCAGTTTTCCATTTGTGTTTTAGGTGAAGAGTCATGTCCAGTACAACTTAGAGTTCTCAGGCATTCGGAATATGCCACAGTGGGAGAGTCCTTTAAAATGAAATGTCCCGTGACATATTGTGCTCAGAGACCTAATGTGACTTGGTGCAAGTACAGTGGAAAAAACTGTTTACCTCTTGTGATTGGGCCTTGGCAACATACTGGTTGGGAAGACGAGGACCAGATTTCAGCTTTTACTCTCCATTTTGAACCAGTAATTCCCAGTGACGATGGGTCATATGGTTGTTCTATAAACTTTAATTCTGACATTATTAATAGCAACATAATAGACCTCCATGTGACAGGTGAGTGCTCTACCCCAGACCATCTATAGCTTTTCCATCCTGTTGCTGTGAAAGAGGCAATCCCGACTTTCAGACACTTTGGCTACAAGTTGGAACACTTGTATCAGATCCACAGTCTACCTGGTCTTCCAGGCTGTGACAGTAATAAGGACATAAAGTATTTGTGTAGGGGGAGAGAAGGGTGGGGTCAAGAACAGTAGAGGGAAAATAATGGAAGTTACTGATCTTTTTGAGACAGGGTCTGACTGCCCTGGAGCTCTCTTTGTAGCCCAGGCTGTCATGGAACTCATAGAGATCTACCTGCCTCTTCCTCCCTAGTGCTTGTGTTAAAGGTATGTGCTGCTACAGCAGGCTAGTTCCTGACTGTTCTTGTCGCTAGAGATTAAAACATTTATTCGACAGGTTCAGAAATGATCACAATGATATCGTTTTCCTTTTTCTTCATTGTTTTTTCTGTTTTTTGTTGATTAGAATTTGTAGAAGTTATGCTCACATAAGCAGCAGATTTGTAGCATGAATAAACAAAGAAATTAAGATGTAAAAATACCCGATTGTCATCAGCTTGGAAGACTCACTATTATAACAATGACACACCCCAAGATTGAACGCCATCTCCAACAAATCAAACTTAATTCTAAAATTTACATCATATTGTGTAACAGACCCTGAGTAGCCAAAATAATCTGCATAAAGAAGAAAGATTTCTCTATTCCAAATTTCATTATTAAAATATAGCTACTTAAATACTGTGGTGAGATCAGCATAGTAGAGAGTGTTGAATAAAATTCTGTCTATAATTAATTGACTTTTTCTATTATTTTTAATTTTTGTGCATGGGTGTTTTACCCAGCAAGTATGTGTGTGTACCACATACATGGCTGCTGCCTCTGGGACTGGAATTACCATGGTTTTGATCTACTATGTGGACGCTGGGAATTGGACCTGGGCCCTCTGGAAGAGCAGCCAATGCTCTTGACATCTGAGTCATCTCTATGGGCTCTCAATCTACTTTTGGATGCTGTCTTTTTTTGTTTTTGTTTTGTTTTTCTTTGTTTTTTGAAACTGTGTTTCAGTGTGTAGTTTTTCCTGTCCTGAAAATCGCTGTGTAGACTTGGCTGTGCTGGAGCTCAGAGATCCCCCAGCCCCTTTCTCCAAATACTGGACTTAAAGGTATGTGTCACCTTGACCAGGACCCTCAACTGATTTAAACATAGGAAATTAACCTACAAAACTACTTTTACATCAACCATACATCTGCATAAAAAACTAAGTCTTGATCTTGGATTTTGTAATCATTTCCTAGATATTATTACAAAAGCATAAAACAACAGCAAAAGCAGACAAAAGAGAATGTCACAATTCAATATGTTTCTGCATCAAAGATCATCATCACGAGTGAAAAGGCACATCACAGAACATGAGAAAGAGTTTGCAGATCGCATGTTTCGTGCGAAACTATTGCCCAGAATACGTAATGAGTCTCTGGAGCTTTCTCCCTACCTTCTTGGATCACTTCAGGGAGGAACCTTTCCAAGCTGAACAGCGCTACTTTCCATTGCTCCATCTTTGTGTGTGTGCATGTGCATGCAAGTACACATACATGTGTGCATATATGTGTCTGCACATGTGTATGTGGAAGGCAGAGGTTGACAGTTGGTGTCTTCCTGAATTGCTCTCTACCTTATTTTTTGAGCCAAGGTTTCTCGGTGAACACGGGATTCAATGGAATTGTTAGGCTGGCTAGTCAGTGAGAAACTGAGATGCTCCTGTTGCTGCCTTAGCACTGGATTAGAGACAGGAACTGTCATGTTCTACCTCATACGTGGACACTGAAGATTCAGCAGAGGTTCTCAAGCTCACACATGTGACCCATCTTCCCAGGTCCAGCCTTATCTCATCTCCATCATCATCGTTGCTTTGCCATTCCCATCTATTTCAGAATATCCACTTTTATACCTATCACAATTATCCTTTTCCTTTGTAAGGTCTGTGTCCCTCATTCATCACACATTTCCTTTCCCTGTCCATTATATAAAAATATGTCCAGTTCCATCAAAACTTACAGTACCTTACAAAATAGAAATCATATCTTGCTTTTGGGGATTGTTGCTCATCTGTAGAAGTCAAATACATTTCTTTTTAGGATTAGTTTAAATTTTAGCTAAATATATAGTCTTCTTTAGGGAAATGGGGATTACCAGGAAAGAACAAAAATATTCCTTTTATTTTTGAGCCCAAGAGTACTCAGGGAACTACCTATGAAATGTGGAAAGAAATATGTTCAGGAACTATTACAGTGCTTATAATTAGTAAAATTTGGAGATTTTACTAATATAAAATATTAAATATAAAATATACAAGTATTATATAAAAACTAAATATAAAAGTATTTTGATTGTTTCCCTTTGAAATATCTTTCTGAGGGGATACTGGGAATCCCCCCATTTTTGCATGAGTCACCTTTGCTTTTCATGTTCATAATAGAAAGTGTTTTGTGTAAGAACCAATGTGGACAATAGGAAGCTCGGGTATTCTTGAGAAAGCATTTGTCTCCTAGAATGAGGAAAAGCATCCTGTGAAACAAAGCAGAGCACAAGGAGATTGTCTTACAGAGCCAGGAACAGTCACCCTGGTATATGCATTGATTTATAGGTCACTGCTTATCAATTGTCCTAGGTCAGTTTCTGATTGGGGACATCAGAAAAATGCAGAGGTCATTATCTGTGCAGGAAGATGTGTGCTGTGTGAGAACGCAGGAAGTGAGAGGCACAGTCTTTGTTTCAAAATGAACACCTAGGATCTCACCCAGAACTTCTTTTTCCTGTGGTCATCCACAGTCTCAGGAGCACCTGGAGGTTGAATATTTTATTATATCGCAGGTTTCAGAGGTCACACATGGTCTATGTGTCCTTATGCCTGAAGAACGAGGAGGAGAGAACCAAAGAAGTCAGATGAAGGTTATACTGTGTTGAGAGTAGTCTATCTTTAGGCTTGGAAAGAACTCCTTTGCTTTGTGTGCTATGATCTCAGGGTGAAGTTCCATGAATGAACTTGGCCTGGATTGAACATGCTGAACTTGGCCTGGATTATTGGACTCTCTGTTGTGGCAACAATGAAGTCCTCTCTAAATAACTCAGACCTTAGGGATAACTTTGAATACCACCTTAGTGTTTACTCACGCCATTTTAATACTTAATCTTGTTTTCTATTTCAGAAAGGACTCAAGATGATCCAGAACACCATCTAATAAGTAAGTATGAAACCAATCAAAATTAGCAAGTTTGTTTGATGATTAAATAAATAATGGAAATAAGGTCTTCTTAATTGGGTTTGCTTCTATTAGGTTCTCTATTGTTTGCCATCAAACTGCCTCCCCATAGATAGCCATGTTTGCTTCTTGTCTGCTTGCCCAAGCTAAACAGCAGCTGCAGTACATTTGCCACCATTCTGTATCATTAAACTATATGCTCACTGTATGTCCTCCATAAATTACTCTTGATTGTTTGTAACCTCAAATAAAGGATCTGGGGTCTTGGGGGGAATGTCACACATGCAGTTCAATACTTTACTTCTCTGCTTTTGACAAATTGTTAATAGTAACCCCAAAGAAACAGTGTATCTTACATCATAACCCAGAATATACACACATAAAAAGCAAATCCACAAAATACGTAGACAGTGGAGTTATTGATTCCTGTGCTATGGGAATTGAGGAGTGCCCTGTGCGACGCAGGGGGTTTATCAAGCCCTGGACCTCTGCTTACTGGATGCAGATCCTCTCCCACACTGTGATATCAGAAGTGTCTCTCAAAGCTACCACGTGTTTCTGGGGGATGAGAAATTTTCTGGTTGAGAACCACTGCAGCAGTGTGTCTTATGAATTCAGATATCTTCTAGTTTGCTTAACATTATTTAAAAAACACTATTTTTGATTCACTGAACTGTGTCGCAACTTATTTATAAATAAGTCAAAACCAACATTGATAAACAGAGATTGGTGAATATTAACACAGGTCAGTCATAATGAGCACTAGCTAGATGCTAAGCAAAGCATATTTGATAAAAAATATTTGATGTTTGGAGATAACGATAACTTACAAGAGGGAGCAAATGTACTGCATCAGAAACCTGCTGGTGTGAGTCTCAACTGCCATTCTCGAGCTCTTGGTCTTTGGGCACTATTCAGAACAGTAACATTCCTTTCAAGTTCTAAAACTGTATAAAGAAAATGATTTCCATAACACTGAACTAAATATATAAATGAAAGGGCCTGGTGAAGTGGTTCATGAGAACTGCCATAGGGATCTTTCTATAGATGACTCATCCAAGCAGAAGGTGAGATGTTCACAAAAATTAAAAATAGTAGTTTATAGTACTCTGACCACCAAAGGAGAAACAGAGGGCTTTGTCTGCTAGTTCCTTCATTCATCTTATGACAATGCAAAGGGGTACTGCCAACTCTAATGCTTCTAGGACTTCTTAATTGTTTTCAGCAGTGTCTGATATCCCAGGTGCCCCCAGAACCTCAGGACCATCCACCATGGAGGAGACGGGGAGCAGGACCTGGCTGCTTTATAGCTTGCTTCCTTTGGTGCCATTACTTTTGCTGCTTGCCTGTTTCTGCCTGGTCAGTTTCCTGAAAAGGCACCAAGGACAGTTGCAATTTTCCTCTGCCCTCATGTGCCACACATTTGGGGTTTGTTTTCCAGGGCTGATGGATTTTTAGCTGGTTAGTGTTTTCTTTCTGAATAATGATTCCTGGGGAATTACTGGTTTCCACTGGAAAACTATATGCATAAATTTGGTCTCAGTCTAGGCATTGCAAGGTATGCTCACCACAACTCTAAGCTAGCATTGTTGGAACTTTCTCATTCTATACACATCAATCTTAGGTGTGAACAAGAAAGCATTCTCATAAGCTTTAACCACATTGAAAGGCTGGTTGAAACAATCTCTTCAACCAACATGCTATTCCTTTTGTGCCCTATCCATATCTATTCCACATAATTACAATTATCTTGCAGTAGGTTAATTCTCAATTTTCTGAGAAACTGCCATACAGGTTTTCAGAGTGGCTATACAAGTTTTTATTCCCACCAGCAATGGAGGAATCTTCCCCTTACTCTGCATCCTTTCCAGCATAAGCTATCACTGGTGTTTTGGATTATTAGTCATTCTGACACATGTAAGATGGTATTTCAGAGTCATTTTAATTTGAATTTCCCTGATGACTAAGGATATTGAACAATTCCTTAAGTGTCTTTCAGCTATTTGAAATTCTTCTGTTGTGAATCCTCTGTTTAGATCTGTACATCATTATTTAATTGGATTGTTTATATTTTGATGTCTAGTTCCTTGAGTTCTTTATACATTTTGCAGATCAGTCCTCTGTCTGATGTGATGTTGGTGAAGATCTTTTCCCATTCAGTAGGCTGCCCCTTTTTTGTCTTGACTGTGTCCTTTGCTTTACAAAAGCTTTTCAATTTCAGAAGGTCCCATTAATCAACCTGAATGTACATGATTTGTCTGATCTCAGAAGCTAAGCAGGGTTGGGCCTTGTTAGTACTTGGAAGGGTGTACAACATTTTCTTTGTCTCCCAAGTCTGTGCTAAAAAACCCTTGGTCGTCTAGTTAGATGACCTTTATCTGATGTGACTTGTGAGGACCTGAGGACCCCAAAGAGGTAAGTGACACTGAAATGGTGTAGTTGAGATGGTTAATACAACACTTACCAGAGTCAAGGCTTTCACAGCGACTTCTGCTCCTGTTAAAGTGGTGACATCACTGACTCTTTTGTCACAGGGAACTATAACAGAAATTTTGTTGAGTAATCACCTCTCAGCAAACTTGTATCCATCGTGGATTCTAAGTCTGTATACAGGGAATGGGAAGTTTTATGGTGCAAATGCATGTAGCCCACAGGCCTTGAATTTTACTTTAGAAAATGAATAATGTATTTAATCTAATAGATTGAACATTTAGAAACAAGAAATGTAAGAAGAATCTAGCATTTCTGAAATACACTCAGTCAGACGATACTCTAGTGTAACTTCATATACGCTGCTGTGGACAGACTTAACACAGGTTTCCTTTTCCTGTTCTTCTTCTGTGTGTCCAGGTAACACTACACTGTTGGTACAGATGGGTGCAAAGGCTCTGCTGTGCTGCCCTGCTCTTCCAGAGACAAAAGCAGTATTAATAACGTGGGACATAGCCCCCAGAGGCCAGCCTCCCTGCAGAGTATCCTACAGAGTAGATACAAAGGAGGTCAATGAAACCAACTGTACAGACAGGAGAATCACCTGGACCTTCACACCTGACCAGAGTCCTGAGCTTCAGATCAATGCAGTGGCTCTCGATCATGATGGGCTTTATTCATGTGACGTAGTAACACCTCAGGGGAATTTCCTAAGGAGACATGACCTCCAAGTGCTAGGTAAGTGACGTGGTCACATATTGTGCTATTTCAGGTCACCAGATTGTAGATAGAAACAGACGCCTTTGTAATTTGTGACCAGACTGAATCTTTTTTCCCTTCCATCTCCACAGTGCCTCCAGTAGTGACCCTGCTTCCAGGGGAAAACAGAACAGCAGTTTGTGAGGCAATTGCAGGCAAGCTAGCTGCGCAGGTCTTTTGGATTCCAGATGGAAATCACGTCACTAAGCAGGAATTACACAGCAATGGCACTGTGACTGTCAGAAGCACATACCACTGGGAGCAGAACAATGTGTCTGCTGTGTTCTGCTTTGTCTCCCATCCGACTGGCAACCTGACTCTGTCCATAGAACTCAATCAAGGTAAGTGCACCCCCCCCTTTAAAGAATAAATTCCCTGGGGGGTATAGACTCAGGTAAGGGCTTTCTTAATAAGACTCTGGTTGCTAGGTAATAAAGGTACTAAAAAAGGAAACAAGTGGGAATTCATAAGATTAAAAAGTTTCTGAACTGCAAAGGAAACTGTTAACTGACTGGAGAGGTAGCATACAGATTTGATGGAGGATTCATATTCAGAATATGCAAGTCATTAAAAAAATGAAACACACCTGGAAAAGAAACAACCAAATTCAAAAATGAGCTGTGAAACTGAATAGATTGTTCTCAGAAGAAGAAATACAAATGGCCTAGAAATATTTTAAAATGGCTCACTATCCTTAGCCATCAGTGTAATGAGAATTATAACTACTTTGAGATTTTGGTCTTAATTCAGCCGGAATAATTAATACTAAAATAAAATACAGTAGATGTGGGAAGTGGGGAAACTTCATGCAGTGTTGGGAGTACAACTGGTGCATCTACTGTGGAGATCTATGTGGCTGTCCTCTGAAAACTAGAAAGAGATCGCCCACATGACCAAGCTCTTTCAGTTCTGGGAACATACCAAAGTACTCTGACTACAGAGCCAATGTGCATCCGTGTTCATGGATGCTCCTGTCCTAGAACATGCACACAGCTTAGATGTCCATCAAATGATGAGGATCAATGCTTGTGAGTGAAAATGTCATGGATGTTATAGAGGCTACTAACTGCTTCTGGTTAAGTTACATAAGGAAGCATGTACCTGGTATTTCAATTGAGGCTAAGAGCCCCTGGATGGGGAGTCTTAAAGAAGTCTTTTATCATTTACTAAAGTATAAAATCTATGCACAAATGTTAAAGAATAAATGGGGAACCTGAATAGAGTTGTAAGCCACTGCTTTTCAACCACAGTTGCTTGTTCTTTATGGGTAAAAACAAACAAAGAAACAAACAAATATTTAAAAAAATCCCTTCCTTGGTCACTTCCATCCCTAATGAAACCCTGCCTCTTGAACCAAAACATTTCTTTCAGTTGAGTAGCTGACCGGTGACAGATTTCCCATGACAGTGAGTTCACAGGATACTATTCTGTAGAATGGACGTAGAATCAAACTACCCTCTAAATTTATATCATTCTACCTGCAGATCATTGCAACTCTCATGGTGCTTCAGAGAGGTTACTTTTTAAGTGAATACTGGTTAGAGCAGAAACTCTCAACTGGTCAAGGAAAAAAAAAGGAGAAAAATTTTTGGTAAATTCCGAGGTCAGGAGAGGTCAGAGGAAGTGACTTCTGGACATGACAGGCAGGGTCTCTAAACTCACAAGCTCCCAGCAATGAGTTTCCTGCACAAGCTGAAACCAATCAATATTTATCATGGAGTGGAAAGAGATCCCTGAGTTTCTGCACTGGAAAATATAGAACTAAGGACAGTTAGTGGGTTTTTGAGGAGAGAGAGTCAGCTATCTTTGAGGCTGTAGTTCCTCACAGGCCCCAACCCAGGAATATATGGGCAGGATAAACTAAAGTCAGTGTGTTATAAAAACAAAGATAAAAAGTTGGTAGGGTAATAAAACAAATGGGGATCTGATCGGAGTTAGGATGAGGAGTTGTAGGTGAATATGATTGCATGAAATTCTCAAAACTTTTTAAATAAAAAGAATAATGCCTTTCAAAAGTCTGATGCTTGCATGGAATGCCCTTCAGACAGAGAACTCAGAGGATCTAAGCTGGATTTGACCTGAAAACCTCCTCCCTGAAGACTAAATCTCACAGTCACCAAAGTGCTGTGCATGGTGCCCCAAAAAGGGAAGAACTTAGTAGTATCCCCTGGCTACGAAGCTTATGAACCACAACAATGACCAGCAAGGCTTGTCTCTAAGGTTAAACAATAACCATATCTTGGCAGCAACCAAAAGCTGTCCAATTATACTCAAGACCCACTCAGTAGTGGAAGATCATGCCTGGTACTGAAAACCTAGCCAACTACTCAAGGTTAGTGAGGTCATTGATCTTAGAGACGAATGTACTACAGCCCTTCATTAAACCAGAGCATTGATTAGCTGAATTCAAAATATCCTTATGCCCACTAGTAAGTGTGGCTCTTAATCTTTACCAAAGAAATTTTTCTTTGTAATAGACAGAAACCATTATAGAATGCCACAAATGGTCAAAATGCATAACACAGTGATCACAGGATGTCCAGTCCCCTTGGATACATATACAACACAATTCCTTTACCTAATGCTCAGAGAATATTATAAAAGAGGGGGAAACATTAAAAGAGCCATAGAACCAGGAAATCTACTATGAGATTTTTTTCTCTTCAACTTCCTGGATAGACCACCAGTAGCACAGACACAAAACTTGACAATAAACAGAACTTTCCAGAAACTGAAAAGCTTCTATAAGGCAAATGACGCTACAAATAAGACAAAACAGCAGCCTACAGAATGGGAAAAAATCATCACCAACCCCTCATCTGATGGAGACCTGATTCTCGAAATATATAAAGAACTTAAGAAACTAGATATAAAAAACCAAATAATCCATTTTAAAAAATAAGGTACAGACCTGCACAGAAAATTCTCAACAGAATAGTCTCAAATGATTGAAAAACACTTAAGTGTATGATCAATATCCTTAGTCATAGAGACATGTAAGTCAAATTGACACTAAAATTCCATCTCACACCTGTCAGAATGGCTCCTTTTTCTGGAGAGGATGTGGAGTAAAGGGAACACACCTTCACTGCTGGTGGGAGTGCAAATTTATACAGCCACTTTGGGAATCAATTTGGCAGTTTTTCAAAAAACTTGGAGTTAATCTACCTCAAGACCCAGCTATATCATTTCTAGGCATATACCCAAAGGTTGCTCAATCATGCCACAAAGACACTTGCTCAACTGTGTTTATAGAAGCATTATTTGTAATAGCCAGAACCTGGAAACAATCTAGATGCCACTCAACCAAAGAATGGATAAAACAAATGTGGTACATTTGCACAATGGAGTATTACTCTTCTGTTAAAAAACAATGAAGAATAGGAAATTTGAAGGCAAATGGATGTATCTAGGAAAAAAATCATCTTGAGAGGTAATTCAGACCTAGAAAAACAAACAAGGTATGTACTCACTCATAAGTGGATTTTACCTGTAAAACATAAGATAACCACGCTAAAATCCACAAACCAAGAGAGGCTGGGTAACAAGGAGGACCCAAGGTGAGTCACATAGATGTCCCAGGGAAGGGGAAATAGAAAAGATGTCATGGATGGAGATGGGTGGGAATAGAAACTTGAGGGATTGGTTTGGGGAGTGAATGGAGGTTTAGAGTACTGAAAGAGAATACTGGAAAAGGTAGATTTAGGAGATCAGGTAGAAACCTGATGCAGGGGAAACTCCCACAAACCTACAAGGATGATCCCAGCTAAGACTCCTAGCAATAGTGACTATTTAACCTGAAGTGACCATGTCCTGTATTGCTGAGTCTCCCAATTGTTATCAGAGAGCCTTCATCTAGTAACTGATGGAGACAGATATAGAGATCCACAGTCAAACATTAGGCTGGGTGGCAGAAATCCTTTTAAAGAGAGGGAGGAAGGATTTTTGGAGTCAGAGAGTTCAAAAATATCAAAGGAAACCCACAGAAACATGTAACCTGGCTTATAGGATCTCAGAGTCTGAACTAACAATGAGGGAGCCTGCATGGGATTACCCTAATATGTGACAATTGTGTAGCTTGGTCTATTTGTCAGGCTCCAAACACTGGGGGCTGTGACTGTCTCTAACTCTTTGACTAGCTCTTAGAAACCTATTCCTCACACTGGATTGCTTTTCCCAGCCTAAATATAAGGGGAGGCACTTAGTCTATCGGTAATTTGATACATGGCACTTTGATGATATCTATGGGAAGCCTGCCCCTTCCTGAACAGGAACAGAGAAAGAGTGGTTTGAGGGGGAGTAGAGAGGAGCTGGGGAGTAGGGAATGGGAGAAGAGGAGGGAAAGGTAACTGTGATAGGTATGTAAAATGAATGAATGAATGGATAGATAGATAAAAACATTTTTAAAAAGATTGTGTCTCCTGGAAATGACAGGAAAGCTTCACCCATGAAACCTCAACAAGTCAACATCAATAGATATACATGCATGTTTGCTGTAAATCTCATGGGTCTTCCCCTCTTGTGGCTGTTTGAATATAATTGGCTCCCATAATCGCACAGGGATCAGCATTATATTGAGGTGTGGCTATGTTGGAGTGAGTATGGTCTTCTTGGAGGAAGTATGTCACTGTGGGCGTGGACTTTGAGGTTTCCTATGTTCAGGAACCACCCAGTGAGGCAGTTGGCTTATTGTAGCTTTCAAAATGTAGGAATCTCAGCCCAAAACACTACATCTGCCTGCATGCTGCCATGCGCCCTGTCATGATGAAAATGGACCAAACCTCTGAAACAGTAAACAAGCCACTCTAATTAAATGTTGTCTTTATAAGCATTGCCATGGTCGGGTTGTCTCCTCACAACAATGAAGACCCTAAGTAAGACACTCCTTAACTAAGAATTACAGATAACTGAGTAGGGGGAGAAGTAATCTTCTCTCAGAGATGGCCCCATAATTGGTTATCCAATACCAAGTGGCCAGTTCTGAAGTCATGTACATTCAAGCAACATAAACTAAACAGATTTCATTTACAGATTATGTAAAAATAGGCAAGAAAAACAATTAAGGAAGAAGAGGTTAAGAATTTAAGAGGTAGTATTGGGAGGTTGGATTAAGGAATAGGAATGGATGGAAATTGTGTAATTATATTTTCATAAAAATAAAATAAAGTTTACACAGGAAACTTTTTCTTATATAACTGGAAAGTATTAACAATAATACTTTTTACCTATTCACTGTAAAATATTTGATAATGCCTATGAATCATAAAGGCTGTACTAGGTTGCTAAATTTCATCCTGAAATAGTAGTATATGAGTAGTATTTGAAGTATAATTGATAAGGTTTTCTGATTTTGATATTCCCTAAAACTTTAAGAATACTGTAAGTGATTTTAAAGTTGTTTGTCTTAATTCTTGATTAAAACTATTATTTAACTGATTTGTTCTTTACCCTTGCCTGTAGTTACAGGTGTCACCAGCACACTGCATTCCCTGCTGATCTTTATCTATGTGAAACTTTCCCTCCTGGGGATTATTCTGCTCATCCTAGGATTTGTTTTCTTCCAGAAGAAAAATTATTTCAGGTAGGAACAGAAGACTGAAATTTTAAGACTTCTTAGATGAAAATATTCTTAAAAGTTTGAGCTCACAGTGGACTGGGAAAGTCTGTGCTGTGACCCCATCATCGTTGTTCCCCCAGCTCTTCTCATCCCCAGGCTTTCTTTAAATAAAGGAGCCCAGGCATAGTAGACCACAGCTTGCAAAAGTCTCTACTTACTGCAGTACTGAGGAGGGTTTTAGCCTGGCCTTTTCTTTCAGGAACCGGTGGTAGAAATGAAGTCGCTGGCACTTTATGTGTTTATTTACAAGTTTCTTGACACCTGCAAGTTTTTGCTCATTCCTACTTAATTGCTTTTTTTATATTGTTTATTTTGTTTATTTCTAGAAAATGAAAATCTAGATTTCTGAAGCCCATTAGTCTGATGACACAGTACAAGAAAACAGCCATTTGCCATCACCTTTCTCACTGACATCCAGCCTACCTTTCTCACTGACATCCAGTCTACCTGCTCCTGATGTCTTCATGGTTCTTAGAAGTCGTATGACCACCTGCAGTCACGCAGTATGAATCTACAGACAAAAGCTTGGGTCTCACTGCCATACATGCTATGAATAGCTATCTACTCTCTTTTCCCCACTTCATAGGTTGCTGCGGGAGCTCCTTCCACTCCTTTAGCCAATAGCCACTGAGATACCAGCCCATTGGGGCGTGGTCTCTCTCTCTCTCTTTAAAAAAGCAGCAGCTGTCCTCCACTCTTTCTCTGACTTCTGGCTCCGCTTAGGGCTCCTAGACTCCTTTCCGGATCGCGCAGAGGGGCTGTTGTCTGGGACGGTAATCTGTAAGTTTTTTCCCCTTTGAATAAATAACCATTCTATTAATCATAATTCCAAACTGGTGTGGGATTTTTTGTGACTTATGCCTTTAATAGGTCAAAGAAGATGGTTTAGCAAATGGTGAGCAACATTGTTGGATGGAATTTCTTCACACAAATCCTCCAGGAAAAGCTTCCATCGACTCTGTTTCTAAAACATTTCATGTGATCATAAATATTACACTGTCAGATACCATAACAAGCAACACCTTCAAGTCAGCCACTAGCAGGCCTTCTTTTTCGCATGCTTACTACAAAGTAGCTGGACAGTTGTCTTTTGTATTAATCTTTGAATCCATATGACATGGGATTCCCTTCCGTATGCTGTGAATATGCTTTGTTATCATTGATTAATAAAGAACCTGCTTTGGGCCTCTGACAGGGCAGAATAGAGCTAGGCAGAAAAACTATACTGAGTGCTAGAAGAAACAAGGAGGAGTCAGGGAGATGCCATGTAGCTGCCAAAGGAGACAGATGCCTGAACTTTACCCAGTCAGCCACAGCCTTGTGGTAACACACAGCATAATAGAAAGGGATTAATTTAAGATGTAAGAGTTGTTAATAAGAAGCCTAAGCTAATAGGCCAAGCAGTGTTTTCATTAACACAGTTCATGTGTAATTATTTATGTTTGATTATTTTTGGCCTGGGTGACCAGGATCTGACAAGCAGTCTCTGCCTACATATATAACTAGGAACTACATTTTTTTGTTGTTGATATTTCTGCACTTTAGTAGAAGTTAAAAGTTGAGTCCAGAGAAAGCACTGCCAGCATCATGGAGCTAACACTGGAAATCTTCTTACTGTTTAAAGCCCCAGTGTCTCAATCTGCTCGACTGTCTGTATTATTACTTACAGGGGTTAGGATGGTCAGTGAAGGTAAGGGCAAGACACTGGTGAACCCTAATAACTGTAAACCAGAAACTTGTCTTCACGCGACACAGATAGCAGTCTATAATCAAAAGTACATTTTTAGTTAAAAGAATTATTTCTTGGGTAAAGTGGCAAGTAATTTGGGATATTACTTTTATTTTTATTAAAGTTCTAGGTTGAAAGTGAGTGCCTGGTACTAGAGGATACCTGGATGGTAGCCTCAGGTTGATCTTTAGAAGTTTAAGTCTTCCATTTCACACTCTAGCATAGTTGATTCGGCCAGGGCAGAGGATAAAGTGGTGTTGCTTTATGCTACTCTTGTCTTCTACAACTCTGTTCTCAGAGTATTTTATATTTAGTGGTGACTAGGGAGAGGAGAGGATTGCATTTGGGATAATTTATGAGTCAGTCACAGAGTAGTAAGCACACCTGCTCAGTCCTATAGGCTAGTTTATTTTAAGAAAAAGTTTGTGGATCGGTGCACACTTAGCAAATCTCTGCACAGAATAAAGAGCAGAAACTGTAGCAGAATATTTGCAAAGATGTGTTACATTTGTTTATGCTCTGGAACATTTGTTTACTGATTCAAAAAATGTGTTGCATTCTTTTATTTTGCATTGGGTTAAGTCTGTGAAGTTGTGTTACTTAGCCTGCCTGAATAATCTGGGAAGGGGAATCAAAGCAGTAAGAAAATAAGGGAGGAGGACATCAGGGGCCAGCCACCCAGCTACACAGCAGGGATGGAATAAGAAGTAAAGAAGGGTGTGTAGAAAGGAAAAAGCCCAGAGACAAAAGGTAGACAGGACTATTTATGTTAAGAAAAGTGGGCAACAAACAAGCCAAACTAAGTTCGGGCATGTATAAGTAGTAAGACTCCATGTGATTTATTTGGGAGCTGGGCAGTGGGCTCCCAAAAGTGCAATGAGCAAAACATAAAAGTAAAAACAACAAGAAACAGTGCTAATATCAGCATTAATGCCTACTTTAATAGGAAATCATATGTATCAAGCAGTAAATAAACACATAATTGTCACTAAAACACATCTAAGGGATAAACTCTCCTGTTTCATTACAACTTTTTCATGTTTTTTTTAATGTTCAGTGCATAAAGAGTTAAGATCTAGTTCTGTAATTCTGTAATAGACTAGGAGATACAGGGGTAGAGATTGCAAGTATCTTGGTTCATCATCTTCCTTACCTGTTCTACTTGTGGAAGACAATTATCTTCATAACTGAGACTTTTCCCCACCTCTCTTGTCTTGTTTCTAGTATGTCTCAAAGTTCTTTCCAGAAAGAGTTTATGGACAGCCTTTACTCACTCCAAATAGTTTTCTCTGGCCAATAAAAAGATACATAAATGGCAGCTTGTCAGTATTGAATTTGGTCTCAAAATGTCCTGAGTGTTTTTACTTTTCATTCTATGGGGATATTTACAGACTACCTGCTGGAAAAGAGAACACAGCTGATCTATGTGAGTCAAACCTTTTCGCTCTCTGTTGAATCAGCTCAAGGATCCAAGAGTGAGCTTTCCCTCAGACCCTTGAGCAAACTCAATCAAAATCATCAGGTATGAACCCATGTTAACCCTGACAAATGAATAGTCACTGACATAGAGTTCTTGTGGTGGCTTATCGGGTAGCTCATTTGTGACATAAAATAACTCACACATTGCTCAATAAAATCACTCCAATTATACAAGGACAGACACAGCTAGTAGCCTCTTTCAGTTTCCCTTGCATCTGAGCCTGACCATTAGCTCTTTTGAATGATATGTGTGACATTTTCATAACAATTTTTAAAGAAAAAGAATGGTTTTGTTTTGCTTTCCAGTGTATCGATGGAACTGCACTACTACTGTGATACCTGGAGATCCCAGAGATACATGAACCATGGATAATTCTGAGGATGGAAGCTACTAATTGAAGAAAAACAACAACAACAACAACAGCAAAACAGAACAATGGAAGGACTTGGGCCTGATAACTGTAAATTTGCCCCCACTAGTCCTAGACCATCCATTTGTTTTCTTGGGGTAATAGAAAATAAACCATTTTTTTCCATAGCACTGATATTTGGAGTTTTACTGTGAGATTAATTCTAATTAAAATAAATAATTAGTTGGTCAATTGGGAAGTTTGTTATGATTAAAATTGGTTGTGTTTTACTCGTGTGCATATTCAGGATCATCTTTGTTTTTCCTTAAGGGTAGTTGTCTTAGTCAGGGTTTCTATTGCTGTGGAGAGATACCATGACCATGACAAATCTTATAAAGTAAAATATTTAGTTGAGGTGGCTTACTTACAGTTTCAGAGTTTCAGTTCATTTTCATCATTAGTTATGGCATGGTGGCATTCAGGCAGATGTGCTGGAGTAGTAGCTAAGAGTCCTACATTTTGTAGACAACAGGAAGTCGACTGACACAGAGCAAAGTTCAAGTAAAAAGGGATACAAAGCCTGCCCCCACAGTCACACACTTCCTCCAACAAGACCATACCTACCTCAACAGTGCTACACCTCTTAATAGTGTCAGTCTCTTTGTAATTATGACATCCAACCACATTCAAACTATCACATTCTACACCCTGACCCCCAGACCAATACCATAGTGCAAAATTCATTTAATATAACTAAAAAAGACCCCAGAGTTTGAAAAAACATCACAATCTCACAAAGGTTTTAAATTTCAATGTTCAAAGCATTTTCTGAGATTCTTGTAATCTCTTAACTCTAAACATTTGTAAAAATCAAAATAAAAAATCAGATCACATACTTCAAATGTATAATGGCACACCATATATACATTGCCTTCCAAAACATAGGGAAGGGAGCATAGCAAAGAAATACAGTACCAAAGTAAAACTGGAAACCAGTTGGGCAAACTCAGCATCTCCATGTCTGAGGTCAAAACACTCGTCAGATCTCCAACTCTGTTTAGCTTTGTTGACAACAACACACTACTTTCTCTTTGTCCAGTTCCACTCCCTGTTAGCAGCTCTCCTCAACAGGTATCCCATGACTCTACCATCTTTGACTTGTAATCTTGAGCTCTCCAAAGCAATCTAGGCTTCATCTTTACAGCTTCAAGCAATGAACTTTCTACTAGGCCTCCATTCAGGGACTCCCCTGACACATTTCTGGCCTCAATAGCTTTCTTTAGGTATGGAGTCAAATTCTGTAACATGTTTCTTCTATCCTTAACTCTAAAGCTGAAACCACATGGGGCTTACTGGGGCTGGAACATGGCCTCCTCATTTAAGCACATCTGTTGTAAAACAGCACGAGAAACCTTGTCAGGTGAGAGCCAGAGGACTCCCTGTGGGTGGGAGGCAATTATGCTGTGCAGGCAAAATTTAAGTGAGGTGTTCATTGAGAGAAGGGTAAAGGAAAGGGAAGAGGGAAAGAGAAATACAGAGAGGCAGAGGAAGAAGGAGCAAGGACCAGCTTGACTCTTCAGAAAAGCAGTGGAAAAGGGAGAGAAAAATGGATTGAGCTTCTCTCTTAAAGGGTCCTATGTTCATATAGAGCATATAGTGATGTATCAGCCATAGGAACCTGGGCTGGCTAGGGTACTGCCTGGATTTATTCTACCAGGTAACAGGGGATCAGTATAATGCCTGAATCCTAGTAAAGTATGAAACAATCCCACACCAGTTTGGATTCAAAGGGTTATTTATTTGAGAGGAAAAAACTTACAGAACACTGTCCTACACGTCCAGGAAAGGAGTCTAGTTGCTGGAGCAAGAGAGAGAGTAGAGGGCTGCTGCTGATTTTTAAAGAGAAAGAGACCATGCCCCAGTGGGCTGGTATCTCAACAGCTATTGACTGAAGGAACGGAAGGAGCTCCCGTAGCATCTCCCCCTTTTGTTTAAGTAAGAGAGTTCTAAACCTACTACGAAATCATATACAATAAGAACAAATATCCTATTCTAACTAACTTAAGTCTTGTATAATAGATAACTTGGCCAAGTCATGAGAGGAAAGTAACTGCATTGATCTAGTCTTCAACCCCATCAAAGATCTGAGAAGGGAAATAATATTACCTGAGTAATTAGAAAGTGCAGTCAAACAACTTCCAAAACATGCAAGAAATCACAGAGACAACTGACTACCTTGGCAATCATCCAAAGTCACGTTTGCAATGTTGAAGCAACCAACTTTGGCTAAGGCCTAGAATAACTGACAGATTATTTTTAAAGGCAAGAAATTTTTCAAAACCATCTTACCCAGTCTTGGCAAGATTTGACAGTTCTGTTTATCCATTTCCAGATACTATGTATTTTGTCAGTAGTTGAGGTATGGAAAGTTCCTTGCCCAGAGACCGGTTTTGCCAAGAAGACAAGCTCCAAGTGGAGTGTCTTTGGTGCTCAACAATCTCTTGGGAAGAGATTGGTGATGCCAGGAGCGATTGTGTCTCACCACCACAAAACTCTAAGTTAGATTAAATGCCATTTTCTACAGTTCTTTGAAGAGGTTGAAGATTATTTATACAGAATATAATCTCTATGTATCTAAAGAACCTGATTAGCTATAAATATGACAAACATAGATGACTATTGATCTACAATTCTTAATACTTATCGAACTTAAAGACTAAGAGAATAAACAACTGTGCAATAAATGAGGACAATGACCTCAAAATGTAGAAAATGTACAAATAGGGCATCTCTTTATAATCTCCTTAGCTTATTACCATGTAATACAAAACTCTTTCTTTAAACTTTTGCTATTGATGTGATGTTTTTTATGAAATTCTGAGGCCCAGAACACGTTTCCAATCAATAATTGATCCATTTCTGCATTACCTTGTCCTAGAGGACCTGGAAGACCCCTATGGGTTCGGATATGTGTTACGTACATTGGACAAAGCATATTCCTGATTATGTCTTGCACCTGGATAAACAATGAAGTCAACTCTGTATCATCTGGTATAAATTCAGCAGTTTCAATATGCAAGATAACTCTTTCTGCATACTGTGAATCCGTAACTATATTAAGAGGTTCTTTAAAATCCCTTAGCACCATAAAAATGGCATATAATTCTTCCTTCTGGACAGAATTATAAGGACTTTGTTCCACCTTACTCAGTTCATCTGATTTGTAACACACCTTCCCTGATTTATTATCATCAGTACAAAATGTATGGGCTCCAGTTATTGGAGCATCACATACAATTTGAGGAAGAATCCTAGAATTTCTCTTTGTAAAGTTAAGCCTACTGCTTTTGGGATAATTGCTATTAATTTCTCCAAAAAAATTAGCACAAGCCCTTTGCTATGGTTCATTGTCTTCCCATAACTTTTTTATTTCATCAGTAGTGAAAGGCACTATAATTTTTGTTGGGTCTACACCTGCTAGTTGATGAAGTCTCAGTTTACCTTTTGTAATTAATTTGGAGACCTTTTCTACATAAGTTTTCAATTTTTTACTTGGTTTGTGTGGTAAAAAGATCCATTATAAAATAATATATTCCCTCTGCATTAAAATTCCCAAAGAAGAAATTCTGGAAGGCAATATGACTAGAATACAACCAAAATTTAGATTCACCCTATCCACATGTGCCTCCTGTAATTTTTCCTCAACCATCATCAGTTACTTTTCTGCTTCAGCTGTTAATTCTCTGGGACTATTCAAATCTTTGTCACCATCTAACATTTTGTTTAAATGAATTATTAGATCATTTGTTATTCCAACAGCTCATTGTAGACTGGAATGATCTCCTAATAATCTTTGAAAGTCAAGAGTCCGTAACCTGTGTCTCCTAATCTGTGCCTTTTGTGTCCTTATTTTCTGTAAACCTATTCTGTAACCTAGGTAATTAACAGAATCTCCTCTCTGAATCTTTTCAGAAGCAATTTGTAATCCCCATTTAGGCAAAACTATCTTTACTTGCTCAAACATTCTTTCTAAAGTATCTATGTTTGAATCAGATAGCAAAACGTCATTCATGTAATGGTAAATTATTGACTTAGGAAATTGCTTACATATTATTTTCAATGGCTGACTTACAAAGTATTGACACAGGCTGGGACTATTGAGAATTCCCTGAGGTAGGACAATCCACTGGTATCTCCTAGGAGGCTGAGAATTATTATAAGTAGACACTGTGAAGGCAAATTTCTATATCCTTTTCTTGTAAAGGTATAGTGAAGAAGCAATCCTTCAAATCAATGACTATAAGAGCCCATCTGTTTGGTAACAAAGAAGGCAGAGGAATTCCAGACTGTAGAGGGCCCATAGGTTGAATTATCTTGTTGACAGTCCTTAGATCTTTAACCATTCTCCACTTACTAGATTTCTTTTTACAACAAACACAGGAGAATTCCAAAGGATAGTTGACTCCTCAATATATCAAGCATCTAATTGCTCCTGTACCAATTGTTTTAAAGCCTGCAATTTATCTTCAGCAAGAGGCCATTGCTTAACACATATTGGCTTCTCAGTTAGCCATTTTAAAGGTAGAACCATTGGTACCTCTAAAGGTTTGTTAGTTGCTTTATGTTCTTGTACAGCCTGAATGGCTGATGACCTTTATGCATAGTACCTTATTACATCCTTCCCAGAACTAAATGGATTTAATAGATATTTACAAAACATTCAGAACATTTTACCCAACCACAAAGACTATATCTTCTTCTTAGTACCTCATGAAACTTTATCCAAAAATTGACCACATATTCTGATACAATGCAAATCTCAATAGATACAGGAAAACTGACATAAATCCCTGCTTCTGACTAGATCACCACAGATTACAGCCAGATACCAGCATTAACAAAACAACAGAAATTTTACAAACTCATGGAAATTGATCAACTCTCTGCTAAATGAAAAATGGGTAAAGACAGAAATACATAAGAAATTTAAGACTTTCAAGAATTGAGTGAAAATGAATTCACAACATAACCAAAGTCATAGGTCACAATGAATATGGTCCTAAGAGGGAAGACGTTAAGTGCCTACTTAAAAAAAAACTTGAGTGATCTCACATTATCAACTTAACAGCACATTTGAAAGCTCTAGAACAAAAAGAAACAAGTTAACTCAATTGGAGTAGATGGCAGGAAGCAATCAAGTTGAGAATTGAAGTCAATAAAATAGAACCAAAGAAAACATTACAACAAATCAATGAAAGAAAGGGTTAGTTTTTTGAGGAAAAATCTTTAAGATGAGCAAACCTTTATACAAATTAACTCAAAGGAATAAAAATCCAAATAAACAAAATCAGAAATAAAAAAGAGTATATACCAATAGACACCAAGAAAAATCTGAGAATCATAAGGATGTACTTTACAAACCCTGTATTCTGCAAAATTAGAAACCTAAAAGAAATAATTTTCTTAATAAGTACCATTTATCAAAGCTAAATCAAGTTCAGATAAACAATTTAAACATACCTTAATCCCTTTTGAAATGGAAGCAGTCATTAAAATACTGACAAGTCAAATACACCTCATAAAGATCATCTAACATGATCAAATAGAATTCACCCTAGGGATGAGTCAATATATGAAAATCAATAAAAGTAACACACAATATAAACAAACCAAATAAATAAATAAAACTGCATCTCGTTAGATGAAGAAATGGCTTTTGATAAAATCCAACAGACTTTCATTATAAATGCCCCGAAGAGTCTGTCAATGGTGGTACATTCACTTGTGAGGCAGTCTGGTCTACAATGTGAGTTACAGGACAGTCAGAGTTGTTGCACAAAGAAACAAATGTCCTGAAAAAGTAAAGTCAATAAATAAAAGGAAGGAAAAAGAAAGGGGCGGGGGGGGGGAATGACAGCCTATAGAATGGGAAAAAGATCTTTGCCACCTCTACATCTGACACAGGGCTGATTTCCAAAATATAGAAAGAACTCAATCACCTAGACATCAACACCAACAACAAAATCAATACAATAAAAAATGGAGTACAGATCTAAACAGAGAATTCTTAACTGGTGAATCTCAAATGGCTGAGAGACAGTTGAAGAAATGTTCAAAATCTTTAGCCCTCAGGAAAACAAATCAAAATGACTCTAAAATTCCATCTTACGCCCGATGAATAGCACAAGTGACAACTCATGCTGGAGAGGACATATAGGAAACATAACACTCCCCCATTACTAGAGGGAGTGCAAATTTGTATGGTCACTATGGAAATCAATATGGAGGCTGGATCATCTCAGCCAGCAGGCTTGAGCTGCTCTGGATGTTGAACTTAGAGGAAACTTCAATAGAGGTGCTCTGAAATGTTGAATTATCTGGGCCCTCTGTTTCCATTAAAGATTTTTCAGGAGGTCTTCCTTGATTATACTTTATTTTTCTTAACCCAGAATGAATCCACAGTCTCTCATTTCCTGTGAAAACAAAAACAAAACTTCAATTCCAAATTCATATATCTTTTGACTTAAATTCTGACAGCAAGTCATTTTCAAAATATATAGGTTGTATTGAACCAACATCATTTATAATCGAATGTCTTTTAAGCACTGTTGTTCCTTCCTCAGCAGACGAACAATTCAAGGACAACACAATAACATACAGTCCCAGATTCTCTGTGTATTTTCCATCTTTAAATGGCCTTTTTATTCTATTTCTTTTATTTTTATTTTTAATTTTCAAGCTGGCCTCAAACTTACAGCGATCCACTTACCTCTGCCTCCCAAGTGCTGAGATTTAAGGCACGTACTTCTATGTCTGACTACTCTTTTTCTCTTTTTTTATAGGATTTCTCTATCCTTTTTATTTTCTATCCCTAGCATACATATATTTTTAAAGAAATTGTAAACATTTAGTGGATTTGGGTTTTTTTGTTTTGTTTTTTTGTCTGAATCACTCTTAACTATATATCTCTATCTTTGTCTGACCACTTGAGTCTTTTAATATACTAAATAATATGGCTAAGATTAAAGATATAATTTCAGTGGCTGGCTGGACCTCATTCCTTAGCTTTTTGAGAACCTAGCTTCATGGCAGAGGTATTAATGAAAGCCATGTTTATTGCCACAACTCTGTGGAGTTTCAATGTCAATGCCACACCAAGAAGCCTGATGAAGGCTGCTCATAACACTATTTGAGTGTTTTGTGGCAGAGCCTCTCAAAAGAGCTGCATGGTTTTTGCAACTAACACTGAACCTTCAGCATTAAAGGAGCTGTACCCCTTCTTGCCTCTAGCAAACAGAATCGCCCCAAGACAAAGCTGCTACCAAGAAGCTGTGCTTGACTCTGATGTTGTTCCATCTAGAATCCTTTCTATCTTTTAAAGTTTTCTCAGGTTTTATATGAAAATTCTTGCCAAAAGTTTGCACATTATTTGTGGACAGAAGTTTCTGTCCCCTTCCCCCCACAACACTCCTGAATCCTCAGCTGTGCAGTCCCAAAGAAACACACAGAGGCTTATATTAATTATAAACTGTTTGTCCTATTAGCTCAGGCTTATTAACCTGCTCTTACAGCTTAAATTAACCAAAAATTCTTATCTATAGTTAGCTATGTGACTTGGTACATTTTATCAGTGAGGCATTCTCATTTTCCTTCTCCTGCAGTTGACTGGTGACTGACTCTCTACCTTTCTTCTTCCCAGAATTTTCTCGGTGTGGTTGTACGACATGTACTTCCAGCCTGGCTTCTGGGCAATAAGTGTTTTATTAAACCAATATGAGTGACAAATTTTTACAGTGTACAAAAGCATTATCCCACAGAAGACAAAGGGAGAGAGTACTGGAGAAGAGAACTGGAATCAGGAGTACCCCTGGTATGAGTTAGAAACCTAGTGCAATGGAAAGTCCCAAGATCTAAGAAGCTGATCCTTTTAAGACTCCTAGTAATGGGAGATGTGGAGCCAATCATCTACTGTAACAAGGCACGACTTCTCTGAAGGGATTTGGGACACAAATCCAGTCACATAACCTTTGATCCACAATTTGTTCTACCTTCATGTGATGTGGGATTACTCTCTGTGTGTTGTAAATATGTTTTTTTTTAACCATTGGTTAATAGAGAAAGGGCTTTGTTCTATGGCAGGGCAGAATATAGCCAGGTGGAAAAACTAAGCTTAATGCACTGAGAAAGAAGATGGAGTCAGGAAGATGCCATGTAGCCACTTAAGATGTAAGAGGTAACAAACCAAAAACCTTGTATTAAAATATAAAATAATAGAAATGGGTTAATTTAAGATGTAAGAGTTAGTTAATAAAAAGTCTGAGCTAATAGGTCAAGCAGTTTCATAATTAATATAGTTTCTGTGTGACTATTCTGGAAAATGAAATACAATCTCTGCTTACATTCAAGGTATGCTGGAACACAGGTAGAGCAGAAATTATGGGTGTGGACAAACAATAACTGGTCCATCTTGAGACCCATACTATGAGAGGGAGTCAACCCCTGACACAGCATGGAGGGCAAAGACCCAGAGACTGAACAGTCAGAGACCTAGAATAGTCACAAACATGACTTGCAAAAAACTAAAATAGTCAGTTAAATTATATATAATGATATTCTGCTATACCTAAAGATTATTCCCTTTCCAAACTGTCATCAGGGAGGTTTCACCAGCAACTGATAGAAACTGATGCAGATCCATAACCAAACATTAGGCAGACATGGAGTAATCCTGTGGAAGATGGAAGAAAGGATTACGGGATCAAGAGGATCCAAGAATACTCCAAGAAAACCCACAGAATTAACTACCTTGAACCCATAGGGGCTCATAGAGACTGAACCTCCAACCAGAGAATTTGCATGAGAATGACTGACTTAGGCTCTGTTCACACATGGTACAGTTGTATAGCTTGGTCTTCTAGTGAGACTCCTAACAGAGGGCAAAGGAGCTGACTCTGATTCCCTCACCTACTTCAGGACCCTTTCTCTTACTGGGTTGCCTCATTCAGCCTTAAAAGGAGAGAAGGTGCCTAGCCTCACTGCAACTTGATATGTCATGACTGGGTGATATACATGGGAGGCTTATACTTTTTTGAAGAGACTGGAAGAGTAAAGAAATGGTGAACATCCTTAGCCATCAGAGAAATGCAAGTCAAAGCTACTCTGTGATTCCATCTTATACTTGTCAGAATGAATAAGACCAATAATACACGGGAAAGCTCATTCTTGTCATGATATGGAAAGAGGGAAACATTTTCCATTGCAGATGGGAGTACAAACTTGTACAACCATTATGAAAATTAATATGCTGGTTTCACAGAAATATATAAATTAATCTACCTCAAAATCCAGCTATACTCCTCTTGGGCTTATACTCAAAGGATACATCATACTATCACACAGACATTTGCTCTACCATGTTAATGCTACTATATTCATAATAGCCAGAAACTGGAGACAACCAAGGTGGTCCTTCCATTGAAAAATGGAGAAATTGTGATACATTTACACAATGGAGTATTGCTCAGCTTTCTTAAAAAAATGACAATGAATTTACAAGCAAGTGAATGGAACTAGAAAAATATACTGAGTGAGGTAACCCAGACCCAGAAAGATATATATGGTATATATTCTATTCACATATACGTGAATATTGGAAATTAAATAAATGGTAACCAAGGTAGAATCAATCCATATACCTAGTGAGACTAGGTATAAAGGAAAGGACTAGGGGAGGGGACATGGATCTCCCTTGGAGGGGGAAATAGAATAGATATTATACATGTGTTGGCAATGGGAACAGGAGGATCAGGTGGAGAGAAGGAGGAGACATGGAATTCAGGGAATGATGGCAGGAACAGAGGGGCATTTGAAGGGTGGTATGGAGACCTAGAGCAATGGAAACTCCAAAAAATATATTAAGGTGATCCTAATGAAGTCTTCAAATAACGAGGGAGACTGAGTCCCACCTGGCCATCTCTTGTCACCAAATGAAGATTCTAGTACTGGAATTGGGTTACATCCAATTGAACAGTTGGCTAAAGGAATCCCATGAAAATCCCCAAATAACTTGGCCTGTTGCCAAGAAAATAAGCTACACAA
Organism: Myodes glareolus; assembly: GCF_982192425.1. Classification (NCBI taxonomy): domain Eukaryota; kingdom Metazoa; phylum Chordata; class Mammalia; order Rodentia; family Cricetidae; genus Myodes; species Myodes glareolus. The sequence goes on from NC_142027.1 coordinate 52,004,526, forward strand.
ATTGACAGCAAGGCCTCATTGCTGAAGACAGCATTCATACAACTCATTGAACATGGAGAGGTCAACCTAGTGCCTACATAGACCTTCCAGCCCTACATTCTAGTGTCTGGTATAGGAAGGTACTCTGCAGGCTACTAAAAGAGAAAAATAAGCACCAAACCATCAACCACAAAACGTTTCATCTATAATCTGTCTTGCTTGCAAAATATACTAGGACAATGGTGGCACGAAACTTGTGGGTAACCATCCAAGCCTGAGTTGACTTAAGGCCCACTCCATGAGTTGAAACAAATATCTAGCACTGTGTGGGTGACCAAGAACCAGACACTAACTTTCCTAGATACCTAGGTTAAAACCAGATACTACTGTCTAAAAAAAAGAACAATAAAATGACCCCTAGTGATATTCTGCTATACTCATAGGTCAGTTATTTATTAAGCCACCATCAGAGAAGCTTCCTCCTGTATCAGATGGGAAAAAATACAGAAACCCACAGCCAGTATATGCATGCGCGTGCGTGCACACACACACACACACACACACACACACACACACACACACACAGATACACAAACACACACACGGCAGGGGTGGGAAGAAACAGTGATAGAGAAACAAAGAGAGACAGACACAGAGGGACGCACAGAGAGACAGAAAAGACAGAGAAAGAGACAGAGAAAGAGACAGAGATATATCTTAGAAGACACAGCTCTAAATAGGATTCTCCTGACAAATCCCTCCCCTCAACACTATAGGAGCCCTGCAGCAGAGAAGATTGAAAGAGTGGAAGAGCCAGAGGGAGGGAGGACACCAGGAGAACAAAGCTCTCTAAATCAACTAAGCAAAGTTCACATGACCTTTACAGATACTGAAGCAGCAAGTACAAGGCTACAGGGGTCTGCATCAAGTCTTCGGTGTTTATATTATAGTTTTCAGTTTATTGTTTTATGGAAATCCTGAGCATGTGAACAACTAAGTCTCTGATTTCCCTCTCTGCTTCCCTATCCTTTGTGTATAAAAGGGCTACTAATTTTTTTGAGTTGATCCTGTACCCTGCCACATCACTGAAGGTATTTATCAGCTGTAGGAGTTCTTTGGAAGAATTTTTGGGGTCACGGATGTACACAATCATATCATCTACAAATAACGAAAGTTTGACTTCTTCCTTTCCGATTCGAATCCCCTTGATTTCCTTATGTTGTCTTATTGCTATTGCTAGAACATCATGAACTATGTTGAAGAGATATGGTGAGAGTGGACAGCCTTGTCTTGTTCCTGATTTTAGTGGAATGGCTTTGAGTTCCTCTCCTTTTAATTTGATATTAGCTTTTGGTTTGCTGTATATTGCTTTTATTATATTTAGATATGATCCTAGTATCCCTAACCTCTCTAAGACCTTTATCATAAAGGGGTGTTGAATTTTGTCAAATGCTTTTTCAGCATCTAATGAAATGATCATAAGGCTTTTTTTGTTCAGATTATTTATATGATGGATTACATTGATAGATTTCGTATGTTGAACCAGCCCTGCATCTCTGAGATGAAGCCTACTTGATTATAATGGATTATTTTTTTCGATGTATTCTTGGATTTGGTTTGCCAGTATTTTATTGCGAATTTTTGCATCAATGTTCATGACCGAGATTGATCTGTAATTCTCTATCTTGGTTGAGTCTTTGTGTGGTTTTGGTATCAGGGTAACTGTAGCTTCATAAAAAGAGTTTGGCAATGATTCTTCTGTTTCTATTATGTGAAAGACCTTAAGAAGTATAGGTACCAGCTCTTCTTGGAATTTCTGGTAAAATTCTGCATTAAAACAACCTGGTCCTGGGAAGAAGATATCTACACTAAGGGAGCCATTTTAGGGTTGGCAAGAGACTTGGCTCTAGAGGGAATCCCAGATGTGCACGGTGATGTCCCCAGCTAGGTCTTTGGGCAGCAGAGCAGAGAGAGCCTGAACTGGCCTTGCCCCACTATCACAGTGATGATTATCTCGAATATCACCATAGAATCTTCGTCCGGTGACGGATGGAGATAGAAGCAGAGACCCTCATCAGAGCTACAGACTGAGCTCCCAAGGTCCAGTTGAAGAGCAGAAGGAGGGAGAAGATGAGCAAGGAAGTCAAGATCATAAGGGGTTGGTCCACCCACTGAGACAGTGTGCATGTTCTACTGAGAGCTCACCAAATCCAGCTGGACTGAGACTGAATGAGCATGCGATCAAACCAAACTCTCTGAATGTGGCTGACAATGGGGGCTGACTGAGCAGCCACTGATAAAGGCACTGGGATTTGTTTCTACTGCATGTACTGGCTTTTTGGGACCCTAGTCTATTTGAATGCAAAGCTTCCTAGTCCTGGATGTAGGTGGGAGGACCTTGGACTTCCCACAGGGCAGGATTCCCTGCCCTCTCTTAAGAAAGGAAGGAGAGGGAGGAGGGTGAGTTGGGGAGCTGGAGGGGAATGGGAGGAGGGGAGGAAGTAAAAATTTTTGAATGGAAAAAATAAATATAAAAATAAAATAAAAAAGTAAGTCTCTGATTCTTCTGCTTTCTCTTGGGGTTCTTTTTTTCTGTTTATTCCCTTGTTCAGCCTCAGTGTGGTGGATTTTGTTTTATCTTATTATATTTAATTTGTTGTTTTGTGATTATATCTTTTTTTTTTCTAACGAGAGACAGAAAGGTGGTAGATCTGGTTGGGAGTAGAGGTGGGGAGGAACTGGGAGGATTAGAGGGAAGAGAAACAGAAATCAGGATACATTGTTTGAGAAAAGAATCTATTTTTCATAAAAGCAGGAAATACTAAAGACAACCATGCCCAGGTCTTGTGAGGTTATTCAAGCTAAACAACCCAGAAGGCCTTCCCCACCCCTACCACTAACCCTTGATTTTCACACATAAGCCATTTCCTACAGATCCAATTTGCTGTTCCCCTGCTGCTGGGCCTATACCTTTGTGACTCTACACAGCAGTTTGTTTTTTTTTCCTTCGTGGAACTGTAAGGAAGGAAGATCTATTCAACTCTCCAAGTGTCTTTGTGCTATGGTTTGTCATCACAGGGGTCAAAGTTCTCTAATCCAGGAAAAAAGAATCTGGTCTTTCCCTGTTTCTAGCTTCTGGGGCTATGGCATCTGTGTTGGTACCTGACTTGCAGAAGAAACATGCCTCTATCTTTGCCTTTGTCTTTACAGATTTATTTCTCATATGCATGGATGTGCTTGTTCATTTTTCATATGAATGCCAGTTACACTGGACTGGAGCCCAATCTATCCCAACCTTATATAGATTCATTTATACTAATTATAGATGAAAAGACTTTATTTTAAAATAAGGCTACATTTTCAGGTATTGAGACATAATTTTAGAAAAAAAGGAGGCGGTAGACAGGCAAGTGAACTAATGACAGGAAGTAATAGTTTAAAGTTCCACAATCCCATGATCCATCCCCTTTATTTGTAGGTATATATCCAAGAAAATGGGTGCCATAGAAACCAAAAAAGTATATACAAATCAAGAATTCTCATTTATATATGTTAGTTGCCCAATTAAGAAATTCAGCTTCACAGAGAAACTTGAGAATAAACGATCATAAATTCTTTGGTAAGTCCAAACCAGCATGCAGGGATGAACTCTTCAAAGCACTGCATTCATGTGGAGCTCAGTAACTGACTCCATAGGCCAATGGCGAGAGATGTCAGAGCTGTGTTTGCTTCTTGGGGAGGAAAACCAAGGAAGAGTGTGTCAGGAACTTTGAATTAGCAAAATGTCAGCACCTCAGTTTGGAAATTTTGCAAATGTTTGTTCAAATTCATGTCTACGTAGAGAGTCATAAGCTGCACATATAATATTTGCTTATATTCTAGTATGTGCTATATCCTTTTAAAATATTGCTTAAAAGGGAGATTCCCATAAAGTGTATCTTAATGTTTAATATTGTGAAATAATGGATGAGTTAAGCTTTGCATTCTTTTTTAAACACTCAGAAAAATCACTGATGTTTTTTTTCCTGTGCAGGCTTAATCATCCAATAGCACACAGAATGGAGATGAAGATAAAGATAGGCAAAATGAGGAAGAAAAGTCACCCTGAAATCTGCTGATTTAACAGAGAGAGCACAAACAATGTTGACCTCGAAGGATAGATTCACTGAGTTCATCCAGCCACTAGTTGCATGTAAATTTTAAGATGTCATTTGTTGTGAGACAATAGTCTGTATTCTGTCAATTATATTTTAAATAAATGCTGATTGGCCAGTAGCCAGGCAGGAAGTATTGGTGGGATAACCAGACAGGAAGTAGAGGCAGGCCAAGGAGAACAGGAGAATTCTGGGAAGAGGATGGAGTCTGCAGTCCTGACCCAGCCACAGAAGGAGCAAGATGTGACTGCCTCACTGAATATGTACCGAGCCATGTGGCTAGCACAGACAAGAATAATGGGCTAATATAAGTTATAAGAGTTAATAAGAAGCCTGAGCTAGTGGGCCAATCAGTTTATAACTAATGTAGACCTTTGTGTGAGTTCTTTGGGACTTAATGGTTGCGGGAACTGGACAGGACAGAAACCACTGACAACAGTCATTATTTTTCACTGCTGAATAGTATTCCATTATGCAAATGTACCACATTTTCTTTTCTTATTTCTTTTCTTTTATTTTTTAACAAAAGAAAACAAACTACCTTTTTTCATTTTACATACAAATTCAAGTTCCCACTCCCTCCCCTCCTCCCATTCCCTCCACATATCCCCCCAGCCCACCACCCATCCACTCCTCAGAAAGAATAAGGCACATTGCTTTGAGGAAGGTCCAAGGCCTTTCCTACCACATCTAGGCTGAGCAAGGTATCCATCCAAAGAGAACAGGTTCCCAAAGAGTCAGTACAAAGTCTGCCCCAGCTATACAACTGCCACTAACATTCAGCTGGTTCCTTCCCTGTCTGACTGAAGTTGGTGAACTCCCATTAGCTCAGGTAGACTGTTTCAGTGGGTGACTCCATCATGGTCTTGACCTCTTTGCTCATAGTCTCATTCCTTCCACTCTTCAACTGGACTTTAGGATCTCATCCCATTGCTGTTATGTGGTTCTCTTCCATCAGTTGCTGGATGAAGGTTACATGGCCATATTTAAGATATTAATCAATCTGACTACAGGGCAAGGACAGTTTGGGCACTCTCTCCTCTATTGCTTAGGATCTTAGCTGGGGTCATCTTTGTTGATTCCTGGGAATTACTCTAGTGCCAGGTTTCTTGCTAGCTCCATAATGGCTCCCTCAATCAAGATATCTCTTTTCTTGCTCTCAACTGTGTCCTTCTTCCATCTTGACTAGTTACCTCAAATTTTTCCTCCCCCTCTCCTCCCTTCTCATCTCCTTTCACCCTCCTTTCTCTCCCCACCCCCATAATCCCAATTTTGTCAGGTGATCTTCTCTATTTCCCTTTTCCAGATGGATCTATATATGTTTTTCTTAGGGTTTACCTTGTTACTTACCTTCTTTAGGATCATGAACTATAGACTCAGTGTCTTTTGCTTTACAGCCAGTATCCACTTATGAGTGAGTAAATACCATGTTTGTTACTCTTTCTGGGTCTGGGTTACCACATTCAGGATGGTTTTTTCTAGTTCCATCTGTTTGCATGCAAATTTCAAGATGTCATAGTTTTTTTTTCCACTGAGTAGTACTCCAGTGTGTAAATGTATCATATTTTCTTTATCCATTCTTCAGTTGAGGGGCATCTAGGTTGCTTCCTGGTTCTGGCTATTACAAATAATGCTGCTATGAACATAGTTGAACAAATGCTTTTGTAGTATGAGTGGGCATCTCTTGGCTATATTCCCAAGAGTGGTATTGCTGGATCCTGGGGTAGGTTGATTCCGAATTTCCTGAGAAACGACCACACTGATTTCGAAAGTGGTTGCACAAGTTTGCATTCTCACCAGCAATGGATGAGTGTACCCTTTACTCCTCATTCTCTCCAGCAAATGCTATCATTAGTGTTTTTGATTTCAGCCATTTGGCTTTTTCATCTCACCTCTCTGTTGTTGTATCTACAAGCTAAGGATTGGGATTTGCTCTTGGAGGAGAATTGGTGGTGCATCTTTCTACAAGACCCACCTTTATCCTTGATATCTTTTTTTTGATCTCAAATTTTCTTTATCTAAAATTAACATAATTATCCACCTTTGGGTTACTGTTAGCATAGAATCTGAAATTCATCTTCCATCATACTCAAACATCCGAGAATGAAAGAGGAATGGTTTCTCAAAAGATAGAATTTTTAACAAGAGTAGAAAGGGTGTGGAGTTCTGAGGTATCAGCATGTGTCTACCTAAATAGCAGAGGCCATGACATATTTGTTGTACAAGGATAGAGAAAAAGTAGGTTGTAACTGCAAATCAACTAAAATAAAGGAAGGGAGATAATGGATGAATCATTATTAATCCTGATCCTAAATTTTTTGAAAAAAATCTATACACAGTCTACGTAAGATGCCTACCTTATGATCAAACAAAATTAATTAGAATTTGGAATATGGAGAAAAGTTGTAACATATATTTGGATGAGGATGATACTCACACTGACTAAGGCCATTCCTGGGGATGTGATTAGTACATGGGAAAAGGGGAGGGTTCCCTTGTAAAATACTATTGGTTAAATAAGTTATCTTACATGTGGGAAACAATAAACATCTTGCAATTTTGAATTTCAAAATGTTAATATACTTTCATCCTCAGATGTTATAACATCTAATGTTTTAAAGTGATTTTTTTGGTGAGCAATTTTAGTGAAGGTTAATGGGTATCTATTGTGTTGAATACGACTTTGTTCAGAAAGAAGGCTTTTACTCTATAGGAAAATGCAAAACAAATGTTCTCTTCTTTAAATATTTTCTAGAGTCAAGTCATTCAATTATGGCAGGAAAATGGCAGGAATCACGGGCTTATCCACAGTATAATCACCATCAGCAACCACAGGATGATCCATATCTTGTTCCATTTGGTAGTATTCTTCCTTATGTAGTAGCCATCATTGAGGGACAGAGTGGGTCTTGATTAGGAAGTAGCTGATACCCTGGCTGTAGTATTCCAGACTTCTTCTTAGTAGACGTGTCTAGTGGTCCAAGTGTGGTGCTGTCACAGGTCCAGAGTAATTGGACTGCTAGTTGTTTCCCTAACAAGGCACATCCTTGTGTGCCTCTAAATCTTTGTAAACTTGCAGCAATGGAAAGACCATGGGTGTCTTAGTCACTGTTCTATTGCTGTGAAGAGACGCCATGGCCAAGGCAACTCCTACTAAAGGAAGCATTTAATTGAGGTCTTGCTTATGGTTCAGAAGTTTAGTCCAATATCATCAGGGTGGGGCCATGGTGGCACTCATATGGCTGAGGAAGTAGTTGGCAGCTATATACTGATTCACTATCAGAGAGAGGTGGGAGGGGTTAACTGGACCTGGCATGGGATTTTGAAGCTCAAAGTCCACCCCTGATGACATACTTCCTGCAACAATACCATGCTAGCCCGAATAAAGCACATCTAATCCACAACCATTCAAACAGTTCCATTCCCTTGTGATTAAGCATTCAAACATATGAGCCTGTGGGGCCATTCCCATTCTAATCACAACAATGGGTTTAATTTCCTCTCACATCTGTGTTAAGTACCACTTTTTTCTTATTTGGTTATGTGGCTTTTATTTGGTCATAAGATGTGAGACTTGCTTCTGTCTTGCCTCAGGAGGCAAGCGACTACACAACAAGAAAGGGGAAAGCTTTTAGTAAAGCTAAGACTCATTCATGCAAAACGCTCCTCGATCAAAAAAACTCTTTCTGATTACGTTCAAGTGAGGTCGTCCTGACCCCCACAGTTATCGCAGGTGAGCTGGAACAGATGCTTTGATGGAATTAACAACCTTTAGTAAATTTACCAGTCATGTTGCATTTTGCCAATGTATGGATTGCATGAGTTCCTAAGCAGGAGAAGCTTACAGGTTCTGAAGTTTAATTTAAACTTTCTATACGTGAGCACAATGGTCAGCTTGCATATTTAATTCTCATAGACTACAGAAATGAAATCTATGGGCAAAACTTAGAGCTGACCTGTCTGTGAATTTATGCTTATCTAATAGGAAGGAAAATGTATCTAAGTATTATTTATGATAATTTTATACATTTTCAGTAAAATTATAAATTTTTCATGTTTTTAAAACATTTATACTTTTTCACTGGAAGCAAATATTTATAAGAATTATTTATTTCTACTGATTATTATTTTAGTTTTCATGAGATGGTCGCGCTGGGGAAGTTGTATAAAATGTTTTAAAATCAATTGATTTAGCTTATTTCTAATCTATAAATAAAAATAAACAAAAATTTCTTACTAGTTTAATGTAAATGACATGAATTACTTTTAATGACAGTGTCTTCATATTTTCCACATTAATGCTTATCTCAATCCTTAGGAGGAGGCTTGCTGATTGTTTTGGTACTGACCAAAACTTAAGAGACAATCACAAAATTTGTTTCATGAGGATCATGAATTGTATGATGACATCAATATTGTTCACCACTAAAAAATAGATTTAGCATACTATTTTTGTAATTTAATGTAATTTTACTGTGCTTTTATGACTGACTTGATTGTAGCTGAAGGACTGAGAAGGAATTATCTGTCTCTGATTGATAGCAAAACTATTGTGGTAACTTCAAATAGTTTACAATACACACTGCTTCACCAGAAATGTGTATCAGATGGCACAGTTGGCTAATATTTGGATTTGTTTTAAAAATAATGCATAGTTTTGAACTATAATTATACTGTTTTTTAGGATATGGTTGCCAGAATAAAAGACATTCTAATACAAATTCTTGTGATTAATTTTAGGTAAATAAAACACACCAGATCTTTTATTAAGAGCTGTCTCTCTCTTTCTCTCTCTCTCTCTCTCTCTCTCTCTCTCTCTCTCTGTGTGTGTGTGTGTGTGTGTGTGTGTGTGTCTAGGTAGCATTACAGTGTCTGTACAGATAGGCACAAAGGCTATGCTGCACTGTCCTCAAACTCCATCAAAAAAGGCAAAATTTATAATATGGGAAATAGCTCTCATAAGTCAGCCTCCCTGCACAATATCCTACAGAGTAGAAAACAACGAGACCAGTAAAGGCTGCGCTGATGAGAGAATCACCTGGGTCTCCACACCTGACCAGAGTCCTGACCTTCAGATCAATGCAGTAGCCCTCGGTCATGATGGGCTTTATTCATGTCAAATACACACACTCAGGAATAATTTTCAACAAGAATATAGCTTCCATGTGATAGATAAGCCACAATGTTACTTATTGCAGTATTTTAGGTCACCGGATTTTAGATAGAAACAAATGCCTTTGTAATTTGTGACAAGGCTGAATTTTTCCCCTTCTATCCCCACAGTCCCCCAGAAGTAACCCTAGTTCAAGGGGAAAACAGAACTGCAGTTTGTGAGGCAATTGTAGGCAAGCCGGTTGCACAGATCTTTTGGACTCCAGATGGGGATTGTAAAATGGTGACTGAATCACATAGCAATGGCACCATGACTGTTAGGAGCACATGCAGAAGTTAAAAGTTGAACCCAGAGAAAGCAATGCCATTATCATGGAGATAACACTGAAAATCCCTTTACTGTTTAGAGCCCCAGTGTTTCAATCCCCTTGGCTGTCAGCATTGTGACTCTTAGGTGTTGGGGTGGGCAGTGGGGCTAAAGGTAAGAAACTGGTGAACCCTAATAACTTTAAACCAAACCTTGTCTTCACTTGAAACAGATAGTAATCCTATAATAAAAATATATTTTTAGTTAAAAAATTATTTCTTGGGTAAAGTGGCAAGTGATTTGGGCTATTTTATTTTTATTAAACGTCTAGGGAGAAAATGAGTGCCTTGGTGTGGGAGTTCCTTCTGTCTATGTGTTGCTTTTATTGGTTAATGAATAAAGAAACTGCTTTGGCCTATAGCAAGACAGAACCTAGCTAGGTGGGGAAAACTAAAATTAATGCTTCTCTTTTGTTAGAAAGTCTTCGTGCTTACCTCAGAACAGAAAGGGAGAAGAGATGTAATGCTGTAATTCTGTAACATACTAGGAAATACTCGGGTAGAGGTTGAAAGTAGGTTGGCTCCTTATCGCTCTTCCCTGTTCTACTTGTGAAGACATTTCTCATCATGACTAAATATTCATCCCACCTCTCTGTCATGTTTTCAGTAGACCTCAAAGTTCTTTCCATAAAGAGTTCATAGATACTGTTTACTGAACCCTAGTAGTTTTCTCTGGCCAATAAAAAGATACCAAAATGACAGTTTTTCAATTTTGAATTTGGGTCTCAAAAAGTCCTGAATGTTTCTACTTTTCATTCTATGGGAATACAGAAGGCCTAGCCTGCTGGAGGATGAGAACAGAACATTGCTGGTCTCTCTGTTGAGATGTCAGCTCAAGGATCCAGGAATCAGCTTTCCCTTGGACTCTTGAGCAAGCTCAATTGAGATCCTCAGACATGAGCCCATGCTGACCCTAGACTTATAAACAATCCTTGCCATAAGTTCTTGTGTTTGCTTATCAGGTAGCACGTTTGTGACATTAAGTAACTCATACATTGCTCAATAACCCAACTCAATTTTATAAGTAACTCATATATTGCTCAATAATATAGCTCCAATTTTGTAAGAACAGACATAGCCAACAGTCTCTTTCAGTTTCTCTTGCATCTGAACCTGACCATTAGCTCTGGCAAATGAGATGTGTGACATTTTCAGAAAACACTTCCTCCAACAAGGCCACACCTACCTCAACAATGACACACTTCCTAACAATGCCACTCTCTTTGCAATTATGAAGCCTTCGAACTATCACGTTCCATTCCCTGGCTCCCATGAGCTTGGGACATAATTTTAAAATTTATTTAGAATAACTTCAAAAGTCTCCATAGTTTATTGTGGTCTCAACAATGTCTTAAAGTCTAAAGACATTGTTTAAAACATTGTTCTAAAGTTTAAAACGGGGGTCAAGGGAAGACCAGCTAGCCCTGTTGCACTGCTGAGGAGTTCTTCCCAGAGAGGTGAGTGGGTACTCACCTGGGCAGCCTGCCTGTCCGGGAGCAGAGCACAGCCCTTCCCCCCTCAGCTTCTGCGGCAGGGTCTTCGGTGTTCCAAGGGACCCCTCCCCTCCCCCCACTGCTGCGGGTCCTTTGTCTCCCGGGTCCCGGGAAGACCAGCTAGCCCTGTTGCACTGCTGAGGAGTTCTTCCCAGAGAGGGCTGAGGAGCTCTATCCAGAGAGTGCTGTGAAGTCCTACCCAGAAAGTGTTGAGGAGTACTATCCAGAAAGTGCTGAGGAGTTTCATCCAGAGTGGAGGAGATGGGCAGGCACCAATGCAAGAATTCCTCCAACAGCCTGAAAGGAAACATGACATCTCCAGAATCCAGGGAGCTCGAAACTAGAAGAATTGAACACCCTACTCCAGAAGAAATAGAAGAAATCGACTCTAAGCGCTTCTTTATGAAAATAATAGAGGAACTTAAACAGGAGGTGAAAATCTGCCGTAAAGAAATGGAAGATAAGTATAACAAAAAGATTGAGGAAATGAGTAAAGAAATGGAAGAGAAATATAACAAAAAGTTTGAAGAAATGAGTAAATCTGTAAATGAAATTCTGGGAAACCAAGAAAAAACAATCAAACAGGTAATAGAAACAGTTCAAGATTTGAAAACTGAAATGGAGTCAATGAAGAAATCACAAACCGAGGGCCGGCTGGCTATGGAAAATCTAGGTAAACGAACAGAGACTTCAGAAACAAGCATAACCAATAGAATACAAGAGATAGAAGAAAGAATCTCAGACTTTGAGGACACCATAGAGAAATTAAACACTCTGACCAAAGAAAACAGCAAATCCAACAAATTCTCATCACAAAACATTCAGGAACTGTGGGACACAATAAAAAAAACCAAATCTAAGAATAATAAGAGTAGAAGAAGGAGAAGAATTGCATTTCAAAGGTCCAGAAAATATACTCAACAAAATTATAGAAGAAAACTTTCCCATCCTAAAGAACGATATTCCTATGAAGGTTCAAGAAGCATACAGAACACCGAATAGACTGGATCAGAAAAAAACATCCCCTTGTCATATAATAATCAAAACACAAAGCATTCAGACTAAAGAAAGGATATTGAGAGCTGCAAAGGAAAAAGGTCAAGTAACTTATAAAGGTAAACCTATCAGACTTACACCGGATTTCTCTATGGAAACCATGAAAGCCAGAAGGTCCTGGATAGAGGTACTGCAGAAACTAAGAGACCATGGATGCAAGCCCAGACTACTTTACCCAGTCAAGCTATTGTTCACTATCAACGGAGAAAACAAAATATTCCAGGATAAAAACAAATTTAAACAATACGTAGCTACAAATCAAGCCTTACAGAGAATATTAGAAGGAAAATCATAACCCAAGGAATCCAACATTCCCAACACTGCCTACATTAACCCAGACATCTAGCGACCCTTCACAACCACAACTCAAAGAAGGAAAACACATACACTCTACTACCCAAAAAAATGACCAGAGTCATCAATCACTGGTCATTAATATCACTTAATATCAATGGACTCAACTCACCTATAAAGAGGCACAGACTTAGAGATTGGATACGAAAACAGGATCCAACATTCTGCTGTTTACAAGAAACACACCTCAACCACAAAGACAGACACCTACTCAGAGTAAAGGGTTGGGAAAAGGTTTTCCAAGCAAATGGACCTAAGAAACAAGCGGGTGTGGCCATTCTAATATCTAACAAAATCGACTTCAAACTAAAATCAATCAGAAGAGATGGAGATGGACATTTCATACTCATAACAGGAACAATTCATCAGGAAGAAGTCTCAATCCTGAATATCTATGCCCCTAATACAAAGGCACCCACATATGTAAAAGAAACTCTTCTAGAACTCAAGGCAGTCATCAAACCACACACACTAATAGTAGGAGACTTCAACACTCCTCTCTCACCAATGGGCAGGTCAATCAGACAGAAACCTAACAGAGAAATAAGAGATTTATTGGAGGTACTGAATCAAATGGACTTAACAGACATCTATAGAACACTCCACCCAAAAAGGAAAGAATATACCTTCTTCTCTGCAGCTCATGGAACCTTCTCGAAAATTGAACACATACTTGGTAACAAAGCAAACTTCCACAGATACAAAAAAATATTAGTAACTACCTGTGTCTTGTCAGATCACCATGGATTAAAATTAGAATTCAACAACAATGGTACCCCCAGGAAGTCAACAAACTCATGGAAGTTGAACAGTCAACTACTAAATCACCCCTGGGTCAAGGAAGACATAAAGAAAGAAATTAAAGTCTTCCTTGAATATAATGAAGACAAAGACACAACATATTCAAACCTATGGGACACAATGAAAGCAGTGCTAAGAGGAAAGTTCATAGCACTAAGTGCCCACCTAAAGAAAACGGAGAAAGCACACATTGGAGACTTAACAACACACTTGAAAGCTCTAGAAAAAAAAGAAGCTGATTTACCCAGGAGGAGTAGAAGACTGGAAATAATCAAACTGAGGGCTGAAATCAACAAAATAGAAACACAGAAAACAATCCAAAGAATCAATGAAGCAAAAAGCTGGTTCTTGGAGAAAATTAACAAGATTGACAAACCCCTATCCAAACTAATCAAACGACAGAGAGAGAACTTGCAAATTAATAGGATCAGAAATGAAAAGGGGGACATAACCACAGACACAGAGGAAATTCAGAGAATCATTAGATCTTACTACGAAAGTTTATATGCCACAAAGTTGGAAAATGTAAAAGATATGGACATTTTTTTAGATAAGTACCATATACCAAAGTTGAACCAAGACCAGGTGAACAATCTAAATAGACCTGTTAGTCGTGAAGAATTAGAAGCTGTTATCAAAAATCTCCCTACCAAAAAAAGCCCAGGACCAGATGGTTTCAATGCAGAATTCTACCAGAACTTCCAAGAAGAGCTAATACCTATACTCCTTAATGTATTCCACAATATAGAAAAAGAAGAGTCACTGCCAAACTCCTTTTATGAAGCTACAGTCACCCTAATACCAAAACCACACAAAGACACAACCAAAAAAGAGAATTACAGGCCAATCTCACTCATGAACATCGATGCGAAAATTCTCAATAAAATACTGGCAAACCGAATCCAAGAACACATTAGAAAAATTATCCATTATGATCAAGTAGGCTTCATCCCAGAGATGCAGGGCTGGTTCAACATACACAAATCTATCCATGTAATCCATCATATAAATAAACTGAAAGAAAAAACCCGTATGATCATTTCATTGGATACTGAAAAAGCATTTGACAAAATTCAACACCCATTTATGATAAAGGTGTTGGAGAGACTGGGGATACAAGGATCATACCTAAATATAATAAAAGCAATATACAGCAAGCCGACAGCTAACATCAAACTGAATGGAGAGAAACTCAAAGCCTTTCCACTAAAATCAGGAACACGACAAGGCTGTCCACTCTCTCCATACCTCTTCAATATGGTGCTTGAAGTTCTAGCAATAGCAATAAGACAACATAAGGAGATCAAGGGGATTCGAATTGGAAAGGATGAAGTGAAACTTTCGTTATTTGCTGACGATATGATAGTGTACATAAGCGACCCCAAAAACTCTACCAAAGAACTCCTACAGCTGATAAACACCTTTAGTAACGTGGCAGGATACAAGATCAACTCCAAAAAATCAGTGGCACTCCTATACACAAAGGATAAAGAAGCGGAGAGGGAAATCAGAGAAACATCACCTTTCATGATAGCCACAAATAGCATAAAATATCTTGGGGTTACTCTAACCAAGGAAGTGAAAGACCTATTTGACAAGAACTTTAAGCCTTTGAAAAGAAAAATTGAGGAGGATACCAGAAATTGGAAAGACCTCCCCTGCTCTTGGATTGGGAGAATCAACATAGTAAAAATGGCAATTCTACCAAAAGCAATCTATAGATTCAATGCAATCCCCATCAAAATCCCATCAAACTTCTTCACAGACCTTGAGAGAACAATAATCAATTTTATATGGAAAAACAAAAAACCCAGGATAGCCAAAACAATCTTATACAATAAAGGAACTTCTGGAGGCATTACCATCCCTGACTTCAAACTCTATTACAGAGCTACAGTATTGAAAACAGCTTGGTATTGGCATAAGAACAGAGAAGTCGACCTATGGAATCGAATAGAAGACCCAGATACTAACCCTCAAACCTATGAACACCTAATTTTTGACAAGGGAGCTAAAGGTATACAATGGAAGAAGGAAAGCGTCTTTAACAAATGGTGCTGGCATAACTGGATGTCAACCTGTAGAAGAATGAAAATAGATCCATATCTATCACCATGCACAAAACTCAAGTCCAAATGGATTAAAGACATCAACATCAATCTGTCCACTTTGAACCTGATAGAAGAGAAAGTGGGAAGTAGTCTACAACATATAGGCACAGGAGACCACTTCCTAAGTAGGACCCCAGTAGCACAGACAATAAGAGAAACGATGAATAAATGGGACCTGCTGAAACTGAGAAGCTTCTGTAAAGCAAAGAACACTGTCAGTAAGACAAAAAGGCTGCCTTCTGACTGGGAGAAGATCTTCACCAACCCCTCATCAGACAAAGGTTTGATCTCCAGAATATACAAAGAACTCAAGAAACTAGACACTAAAACTCTAATTAACCCAATTAAAACATGGGGTACTGATCTGAACAGAGAATTCACAACAGATGAACTTCGAATGGCCAGAAGACACTCAAGGTCATGCTCAACCTCCTTAGCGATCAGGGAAATGCAAATCAAAACCACTTTGAGATACCATCTTACACCTGTCAGAATAGCTAAAGTCAAAAACACCAATGATAGCCTAAGCTGGAGAGGATGTGGAATGAGGGGAACACTCATCCATTGTTGGTGGGAATGCAAACTTGTGCAGCCACTGTGGAAGTCAGTGTGGCGGTTTCTCAGGAAACTGGGAGTCAACCTCCCTCAGGACCCAGCAATTCATCTCTTGGGAATATACCCTAGATATTCCCGAACATACTACAAAAGCATTTGTTCAACTATGTTCATAGCAGCACTATTTGTAATAGCCAGAACCTGGAAACAGCCTAGGTGCCCCTCAATAGAAGAATGGTTAAAAAAGGTGTGGAACATATACACATTAGAGTTTTACTCAGCAGTAAAAAACAATGACATCTTTAATTTTGCATGCAAATGGATGGACATAGAAAACGCTTTACTGAGTGAGGTAAGCCAGACCCAAAAAGAGGAACACGGTATGTATTCACTCATAAATGGATTCTAACCATAAGAGTTTACCAAGGCCAGCTGGACTGGGACTGAACGAGGACGTGATCTAACCAAATTCTCTGAATTTGGCCGGCCCGAAGTCTTTCTGAAAAGCCATTGACTATGACACTGGGACTTGTTTCCTCTGCATATACTGGATTTTGGGGATCCAGTCTGTTTGGATACTCACCTTCCTGGACCTGGAGGGAGGGGGGAGGAACTTGAACTTCCCACAGGGCAGGAAACCCTGACTGCCCTAAGGGACAAAGAGGGAGGAGGAGAGGGAGTGGGGGGAGTGGGAGGGGGTTGGGAAGAGGGGCGGAAATGGAAACTTTTATAATTTAATAAAATTACTTTTAAAAAAAGTTTAAAACGTCCTCTGATTTTCATGCACTCTCTTAACTGTAATCGCCTGTAAAAATCAAAATCAAAAGGCATATCACATACTTCCAACATATAATGACACAAAATATACATTACCATTCCAAAATACTGGGAAGAGAGTACAGTGAGGAAACACTAGAACAAAGTAAGCCTGAAAACCAGCTGGGCAACCTACAAGTTCTGCACCTTCATGTCTGATGTCAAAACACTCTTTGGATCTGCAACTCTGTTCAACTTTGTTGACTACAATACATTTCTTTCTCTCCCTGTTAGCAACTCTTTTTGTCAGGTATCTTACAACTCTGATTTCTTTAACATCTTGGGTTCTCCAAGGAAATCTAGGACAGCTGCAGAGCTTCACAAAATGGCCTCTCTACTAGGCCTCCATTCAGAGACACCTCAGATACGTGTCTGGCCCCAGCAACTTTCTTTAGGTGCGGAGGCAAATTCCATAACCTGTTTCTTCTACCCTTAACTCTAAAGCCAGAATCACATGGCTAATGCTGCAAAATTCCTCTGCTAACTGGGGCTGGATCACGGCCTCCTTATTTAATCACATCTTCACCAGCTTTCTATCCTTCACTGCCTAAGCTTGCATATCCTGACACTTGCCCTGTTGACCAGGGTAGCCTCAAACTCAGAGAACCCCAAGCCTTTGCCTTCCCAGTGCTGGGGTTAAAGGTATGCCCCAGCATATTCAGCTTTAAGCTTTTCTTTAGTTCCTTTTCACAAGTTGGAAATATAGCTGGGTGAGATTTTGCCCTGATATGACTATTCCCTTTATTCCATTTTTAAAACTGTTTATCTCCTTGAACACAGAATATAGTTCGATTCCACTTTCTGGTGTTGTTTTTCTCTTCAAAGCATGTTTGGTAGTCATTTTAACATCTAACAATATAGACTTCAAATCAAAATTATTCCAAAGAGATGCAGAAGGACAGTACACATACATCAAAGAAAAGTCCACCAAGAAGATATTTCATTTCTTAACATCTCTGCCCCAAGCACCAGGGTACACAAATTTGTAAACAAAACACTGCTACAGCTTAAATAACACATTGACTCCCATACACTGTTAATGGGCTTCAGTACCCCATTCTCACCAACTGACAGGTCACCACACAAAAACTAAACAGAAATACTGAAGCTAATAGACATTATATATCAAATAGACCTAACAGATATTTACAGAACATTTTTCCTAAACCCAAAATAATATATTTTCTTCTCAGCATCTCAAAGAACTTTGTCCAAAATTGACCACATACTCTGACACAAAGCAAATCTCAATAGATACAAGAAAATTGAAACAATTCTCTGCATTCTTTTAGATCACCACAGATAAAGCTGGATATCAGCAATGACAGAAACAACAGAAAGTGTACAAATTAATAGAACTGATCAATTCTCTACTGAATGAAAAATGGGTAAAGACAGAAATAAAGAAATAAAGTTAAGACTTTCTAAAATTTAATGAAAATGACTACACAGAATACCCAAACTTATGGCACACAATTAAAGTGAAGTGGTCTTAAGAGGAAAGTTCATAGCACTAAGTACCTACATTAAAAAAAAAAATCTAGAGAGATCACATACTAGCAACTTAACATCAAACTTGAAATCTCTACAACCAAAAGAAGCAAGATAGCCCAATAGGAATAGATGTTCAGATAATAATCAAACTAAGAATTGAAATCACTAAAATGGATCCAACGAAACCAACACAAAGAATCAATGAAAGAAAGAATTGGTTCTTTGAAAAAATCATTAAGATTGACAAACCTTTACCCAAATTAGCTAAAAGACAGAATATCCAAATTAGCAAAATCAGAAATGGAGAACATAACAGTCATGAAGAAAATCTGAGAATTATAAGGCTATACTTTAAAAACCTGTATTCTGCCCAATTAGAAACTTAAAAAAGTAATTTTCTTCATAAGTCCCAGTTTCCAAAGCTAAATCAGGATTGGGTAAACAATTTAAACAGACTTTAATTCCTAGTGAGATGGAAGCAGTCACTGAAAGTCTCCCAACAAAATAGCAAGCAAATTAACAAAAATATCCCAGGGTCATATGAATTTGGTGCAGAATTCTACCAGACTTCCAAAGAAATGTTATCACCAATATTCCTTAAATTATTCCACAAAATAGAAAGAGAAGAAAGTTTGCTCAATTCATTTTATGAGGCCATAGTTACCATGATGCCCACACCACATAAAAACCCAACAAACAAAGTAAATTACAGATCAATTTCCCTTATGAACATAGAAGCAAAAATATTCAATAAAATACTGAAAAACCAAATCAAAGAACACATCAAAAAATTATCCAACATGACTAAGTAGACTCATTTCAGGGATTCATTAAAAATGAAAATCAATAAATATAATCTACCGTATAAACAAGTTGAAATAAAAACTGTATCTCTTTGGGTGCCCTTTGACAAACTCCAACACTCCTTCTTAAAAAAAGGTTGTGAATAGTTTGTTGGTAAATGCCTTTAATCCCAGCACCTGGTGGGGGCAGATCTCTGTGAATTTGAGGCCAGTACAGTCTATAAAAAAAGTTCCAGGACTGCCAGAACTGTTACACAGAGAATCCCTGTCTTGAAAAAAAAAAAAAGAAAGAGAAAGAAATGACAGCCTATAAAATGGGAAAATACCTTCATAAACCCTGCTTCTAACAGAAGGCTGATTTCCAAAATATGTAAAGAATTAACATAACCAGATATCAACAAAGCTAATAATCCAATGGAAAAAATGGAGTAGTGTTGTGGGATCCCCCTCTGTATGCTGTGAAGACCATTGGTTAATAAAGAAACTGCCTTAGGCCTGTGCAGGGCAGAATAGAGGTAGGTGGGGATAACTAAACTGAATGCTGGGAAAAAGAAGGCAGAGTCCATGAGAAGCAATGTAGCCCCATCAGAGACAGATGCCAGAATCTTGCCGGTAGGCCACAGCCACATGGTGATACAGAGGTTAAAAGAAATGGGTTAAATTAAGATGTAAGAGTTAACCAATGAGAAGCTAGAACTAATTGGTCAAGTAATGATTTAATTAATACGGTTTCTGTGTAGTTATTTCAGGGCTGAGCAGCCTGTAACAAAGAAATGACCTCCTACAATAAATTGGTGCCAACGTGGCCAACTAAAATCCACTTAAAACCCGAGAGAGTTTAGGTAGGAATTCTTGGCACCAAAAGAAAAAAGAAAAAAAAAGAAAGGAAAAAAAGAAAAAGGAAAAAGAAAAGAAAAGTAAAGAAGAAAAAAACAGAGTTAAGCATGGCTTAATGCTATGGCTCCTTTAAGAGAGGTTTTCCTGATTCAGTGGTAGCAGAAAAAAAGCTGTGTAGTTTTGAAATGGTGGCTTTCTTGGTCATGCTGCCAGCATGAACTCTGGCTCTTTCAGGAGGTCAAGCATTTAAATGGGGGTTGTGAACAGCATGCTGCAAGTTACTTGGTGGAAGTATGGGCCAACTGGTTATCAGAGTTGAGGAGCTGAGGAGAGCTCCCACCCGGCAGTCTCAGAGAAAGTGAATGGACCTTCGCCATGTTGTACTGGATGTAATAGGCAGGCAGGGCCATATTTGCTCTCGTAATGTTTCTTAGGTTTTTAAAAAGTGCTTATCATTTTAAGAAACAGTCCCGTTCATAAAAGGATTACAGATACACAATAAAGACAAATTCAGATGAAAAAGACCTCTAAATGAGTCACAGTGTTGGTTAAATGTATATAGGCTTGGGGAGGGGGGAAAAAAGAGTATAGATAGTTATGAAAAAAGCAAAGTTTTTAAGTTTTAATAAAATAAAACAAAGTCTTTAAAGAGACAGATTAAACTTGTAGAAAAGTAATAGAATAAAAATAAGTAGCCATTTTAGGGTTTGCAAGAGACTTGATTCTGGAGGGGTTCCCAGGCCCAAGGAGAGGTCCCCAGATTGTTCCCTGGGCAGCAGAGAAGAGGGTGCCTGAACTGACCTTGGCCCATAAACATACTGATGAATATTTTGCATATCACCATAGAACCTTCATCTGGCGATGGATGGAGATAGGGACAGAGACCCACATTGGAACACTGGACTTAACTCCCTAGGTCCAAATGAGAAGCAAAAGGAGGGAGAACGTGAGCAAGAAAGGCAGGACCAGAGGGAACCTTCATCTGATGATAGATGGAGATAGAGACGGAGACCCACATTGGAGCACTGGACTGAGCCCCCAAGGTCCAAATGAGGAGCAGAAGGAGGGAGACCATGAAAAAGGAAATCAGAACCGCGAGGGGTGCATTCATCCTCTGATTCAAGGGGACTGATCGAATGAGAGCTCACCAAGGCCAGCTGGACTGGGACTGAACGAGCATGTGATCAAACCGGAGTCTCTGAATGTGGCTGACATGGGGGCCGACTGAGAAGCCATTGACAATGGCACTGGCTCTTGTTTTGTCTGCATGTACTGGCTTTTTGGGATCCTAGTCTGGTTGGATGCTCACCTTCCTAGACCTGGAGGGAGACGTGAGGAACTTGAACTTCCCACAGGGCAGGAAACCCTGACTGCTCTTAGGACTGGAGAGGGAGGAGGAGAGGGAGTGGGGGGGGGAGAGGGAGTGGGGGGAATGGGAGGGTATGGGGAGGAGGGGAGGAAGTGGAAATTTTTATAAACAAATAAATTAATTAATTAAAAAAAGAGGCTACAGATAATGGGCCAGGCAGTGTTTAAATGAAAAAAAAAAAGAAAGAAAATAAGCCATGTGAATATACACAGAGAGTTTGGATTATGTATATTTTTGTGTTTTCTTTGAATTTTTGACTGTGAAAAAGCTAAATACAGAGAGACATTTCATTGTACAGGCTACTAAGCTAAACTAACATATATGTTTTTAAGTTTTTTTTTAATCGATTGATATTAGCCATAAAGTAAAGGATAATTATGCTAAAATCCACAGACCCAAAGAAGTTAAGGAACAAGAAAGGCTCAAGGCAGGGACATATGAATCTCACTGAGAAGTGGAAATAGAATAGACTTCAAGGTTGATATGGAAAAGGTAAGAATGGGGATAGGCATGGGAACAGGAGGAATCAGGTGGGGGAGGATGGAGGGAGAGAGTACTGGAAAAGTTGATTGGAATCACCTCTGGGGTGAGCTAGAAAACTAGTACAATGAAAACTCCCATTTACCTATGAGGATTATTCTAGCTAAGACGACTCATAGCAATGGGAGATATGGAGCCTGAATTGGCCATCTCCTGTAACCAGACAAGACTTCCATAGGAAGGATTGGTATCCCAACCCAGGCATATAACCTTTGACCTACAATCTGCCTTGCCTACAAGGGTATGCTGGGACAAAGAAGCACATAAATTATGAGTGTGGCCAACCAATGACTGGTCCATCTTGAGACCCATACTATTAATGGGAGCCCAGTTTGTAATGCCAAAACCCAGAGGCTGGATAGCCAGAGACCTAGAAAAGAACCAAGCGTAACTGGCAAAAGAGAAAAAAAAAACTCAATGAAATGATTCCTGATGGTATTCTGCTATACTCATAGACCATTGCCTAGTCCAATTGTCAGAGAGGTTTCACCCAGTGACTGATGGAAACAAATGCAGATCTAGAGCCAAACATTAGATAGACCTCAGGGAATCCTCTGGAAGATAAAGAGGAAGGATTGTGAGATCAAGAGGGACCACAGACAGTACAAGAAAACCCAAATAATCAACTAACCTGATTTCATAAGGGCTCACAAAGACTGAATTGCCAACCAGAGAACTTGCATGGGACTGACTGACCTAGACCCTCTTTATATAAGTTACAGTTGTGTAGCTTGGTCTTCTGGTGAAACTCCTAACAGAGAGAGCAGGAGCTGTCTCTGACTCTGTCACCTGATTTTCAGACCCTTTCCTCCTACTTGGTTGCCTCATTCAGCATTAATAGGAGAGGAGGCACCTAGTCTTACTGCAACTTGATATGCCATGACTGACTTGTATACGTGGGAGGCCTGCACTTTTCTGAAATGAAAGGAAAAGAAGTGAAAGTGGGGAGAAGAAAAAAGGATGAGGAGAGGGACTGGGAGGGAAAGAGAAAGGGGAAACCCTGTTTTGGCTGGGAAAAATTAATTCATAAAAAATCAGACTTGGAAAGATGAGGGATACAATGGTCTTACCTTAACACAATAAAGGCAATTTACAGCAAGACTGTAGCCAACATCAACTTAAACAGAGAAAAAAAATCAAAGCAATTCCACTAAAATCAATAGTAAGACAAGGTTTTTCACTCTCTCAGTACATATTCAATATAGTACTTGGATTCTTAGCTAAAGCAATAAGACAACTGAAGGAGATCAAGGGGATACAAATTGAAAAGGAAGTCAAACTTATGCTATTTGCAGATGATATGACAGCATACATAAGTGATATCACAAATTCTCCCATGGAGCTTCTACAGCTAATAAACACCTTCAGTGATGTAGCTGGATACAAGATTAACTCAAAAAATTCGGTAACTCTGTTAGTCTTTGGCTTTAGTGGGAGCCTACCACCCAATTCCCAAATAAATCATCAGGAGGCCTATTCTTGGCTATGGATGCCTACTCTTAGCTTAGCTTACTTCTAGCCAGCTTTTCTTAACTAATTATCTCATCTACCTTTTGTCTCTGGACTTTTTCCTTTTCTTACTTCTGTATATTTTACTTTCTCAATTAATTAGTGACTGATTGTGTGACTAACTGATTGAACCCTAGCATCCTCATCTCCTTACTCTGGCTCCCTAATCCCCCTTCTCAGATTTCTCCTCCTATTTATTCTCTCTGCCTGCCAGTCCCACCCATTTCTCTCTTCTGCCCATCTTCTAGCCATTCATCTTTTTATTAGGCCAATCAGGTGTTTTAGACATGCAAAGTAACACAGCTTCACAGAGTTAAATAAATGCAAGATAAATGAATTCTACACATCTTTGTATCATTAAAACAAATGTTCTACAGCATAAACAATTGTAACACACCTAAAGATATCCTACATTTTCCTCTTTTGTCTTAATAAAAATGAAAGGTTTTAAATTCATCATAAAAAAACTATATACACAAAAACCAGTTAAGAAATAAGAATTATAATCTAGACATTGGTGGCACACGCCTTTAATCCCAGCACCCAGGAGGCAGAGGCAGGCAGATCTCTGTGAGTTCAAGGCCAGCCTGGTTTACAAGAGTTAGTTCCAGGATAGGCTCCAAGCTACAGAGAAATCCTGTCTTGAAAAAGAAAAAGAAAAAGAAAAAAGAAAGAAAAAAATAAGAATTACATTCACAATAGTGAGTCTACTTGTATTTAGCAAATCTGAAGAAAACACTCCACCACCCCATCTTAGTGACTTCAAAGTTTAATACCTAATTTACTTTATATCACCATTAACAAAAACTTGAGCTATAACTATCTAGTCTTCAACTCCATCTAAGACCCCAGAAGGCTATAATAAATGTTATCTGAGTAAATAGGAAGTGCATTGCAAACAACTTCCAGAACTCTAGAAATGACAGAGACATCTGACTGCCTGGAAGTCACCCAAAGAGCGTCTGAAATGTTAGGGCATCCACCTTCATCCTACAGGCCTACAATAATTGACAGACTTTTCAGTGAAGTAGGAAATTTGAAGGACTGTCCTACCCTGTATTGGCAATTTCATCAGTCACTTTCCTCTGAGTCCTGCAGATCCCTGGCAGACTCTTCTGTGAAGCAGGAGTCTTCAAAGGACTGTCCTACCTTGTTTTGGCAAAATTCAACAGTCACTTTCCTGTGGGTCCTGTCTGTCCAGTTTACACAGCATATTGTTAAGCAATCAACACAAAAGCAGTTTCTTGCCCAAATGACTAGCTTTTGCCACAATGAAAGCAAACTCCATAAGGAATTTCTTTGATGCCCATCATCTTCTTATGAAGAACATTGGTACTACCAAAAGCAGATGTATCTCATTTTCATGGTCTCCTTGATCAAAACTGATCCATATTAATCTGAAAAGAATCAATAGCCTCTCATTTCCTGTGAGCAAAACCTTTTCTCCAAAGCATTTGATTTCCATTTGATGAATATATTTTTCTGACTTCCATTGTAAAGTTAAAACATTCATAAAGTATGTAGGCTGCTTTAATTCAGCAGTCCCTCTTTCAATTCCAGGTCTCTTTGAAGCTGTCATTTGCTTTTAAGCAATCAAAAATCAAAATCAACACAATACACACACACAGGTTCCAAATTCCCCGTGTATTTTCCATTGTTATGTATCTTACTCTCTTTTATATTACTTTACTTCTCTATTTAAAGATTTGTTATTTTGAAAAATTTATCCCTTTCTATGACTGTCCATATGCTTTTTATTTCTTTCTTAAGCCCGCACACATTGCAAAACACACTGAAACTTATTTAGAGGATTTTCTGCCTGGACCTATTTTACTATGTATCTTTTAGCCTTTCGTTGACCACATGAGCAAATTTTAAAATGCTAAGTTACAGCTGGGCCTTCTGAGCATCTCTGGTGGCTGCTCTGCCTGCTTCCTGGGTCATGAAAGCTAAGCCTAACCCAGAGGACACTACATCCTATCACAAGGACACTTGTGCAACCTTATTTATTTATGATATATTCCTAATAGCCAGAAATTGGAAACAACCAAGGTAATTTCCACCACTGAAGAACAGATTTTAAAATGTGATACATTTACACAATGGAGTATTACTCAGCATATGTATGTATGTATGTATGTATGTATCTATCTATCTATCATCTATATATAAAGTTTCATTTTAAGTAATTATAGATAAAATTACTTTCTTTAAAAATCAGGTACTGGGACACAATTTTAAGATGAAAAAAAGGGGAAAGGCAAGTTAACCCCTAAAAGAAAGTATTACATAAAGTCACACTGCCCAATGATCTATTGCCTTTATTTGTAGATCTATATCCAAGAAAATGGGTACCATAGAGACCAAAATGTATCTGCAAATCAAGAATTCCTCTAAAAGCTTTAAATATTAGTCACCAAATAAACAACTTAAGTTCACAGAGAAAGTGATGAATACGTGATGATATACACTTTGATAAGTCCAAATCAGCATGCAAGGATAAGCTCTTCAAAGCACTCATTTCATGTGGAGCTCGGTAACTGACACCAAAGAACAATGATGAGAGATGTTAGCGCTGTGTTTGCTTCTTCAGAAGGAAAACTAAGGAAGAGCATGTCAGAAGATTGAATTAGCAAAATGTCAGCACCTCGGTTTGGAAATTTTGCAAATGTTTGTCCAACTTCACATAGATGCACAATTTCATCAATTGTACACACAATATTTGCTCATTTTCCAGTGTATGATTAATTCTTTTAAAAATATTGCTTTAAAATTGGAATTGCCTTAAAGTGTATCTTAATGTTTTAAGATTGTGAAAGAATGAATGAGTTAAGCTTTGCCTTTTTTCTTTATCACTCAGCAAACACCACTGATGTTTTTTGGTTTTTTTTTTTTTTTCTGTGCTGGCTTAATCATCCAATAGCACACAGAATGGAGATGAAGATAAAGATAGGCAAAATGCGGAAGAAAAGTCACCCTTCCATCTGCTGAACTGAGCACAAACGTTGACCTTGAGGGACA
Source organism: Myodes glareolus (assembly GCF_982192425.1). NCBI lineage: Eukaryota > Metazoa > Chordata > Mammalia > Rodentia > Cricetidae > Myodes > Myodes glareolus. The sequence continues at coordinate 52,030,896 of NC_142027.1, forward strand.
GATTCACTGAGTCCATCCAGAGCTCATGGTGATTTGTGTTTCACTAGAAACCACTCCAGATGAATGCTGTGGGGAGGACGTCGGTCTTGGGCTTACTGATCTCCGTCATTATTTTGGCGCCTGGTAAGTGTGACATTCTGAGGTTTTTAGGAACTGAAACCATTGTTCTGACTAACTTTTGACTATGATAATCCTCCTGCCTCAACCTTCTAACTCTTGGAATTACAGACACGTACCTTTGTTACAGGCTAACAGAATAACTTTAACACTCTATGGGTTACTTTTAAGCTGATTATTTTTAATAATCAGGTTTTCTACAAATATTCTACCAAAGACATTATTCTGTTAGTTGTTATCATGACTTTCAAGATGAGTGACTGCCTGAAAAGAAAAGTTTTAGTTGATTTCTTCATTGTCCCATCTTTAAGGCTGTATTCCCCCCCACCAAAAAGAAGGAAGGAAGAAAGAAAGGAAGGAAAAAGAAAGGATGAAAGAAAGAAAATGGAAAAATTCTCTGAGAAGGGGAGCAATGGGATCCAGAATAAAGTTGAGGCACTAAACTCAGATAGGAAGGGACAGTCCTCTATTATAAGTGAAAAAAAGACAAGGTGGCCTGGAAACAGGTCAGTTTATAGACTGGTGTCATAGATTGCTGAGTCTTAAGCATTGGAAGTAAAGTTACTGGAATTTATTAATGGAAAGGGGGGACAAGATAAGAACTAGAGTCTGAAATAACTATTACAAAGATGGGACAGGCCAGCTTGCTAGCTAAGATGATAGAACTCTAGTCCTAGATCTGTTTCACCAGGACCACAATTCCTAAGAAAGCTGATCAACATGAAACCAAATTGATTTTCTCCTCAAGTACAAAAATACAAGTTTATCTCCTACTGCTTCAAAATGTATAAAATATAAGTCTGACATAAAATACACTATTAATAATCCATTTTCAATAATTAAGTGAGCATGAGAGGCCTTTATATGAAATTAATTTAACAATCTTCAAACTTATAAAACTATATATGTAGTGTGTGTGTGCGTGCGTGCGTGTGCTCATGTGCACCCATTCCACAGCGTTTGTCTCAGAGTCACGGGACAACCTCAGAAGTTCCTTTCCTTCTCTATGTGGGTTCCAGAGTTCAAACTCAGGTCCTCAGTCTTGGCCACCAGTGCCTTTTCCTGCTGAGCCTCTAACCTTAAATGTAGAGATATGTTTTGTGATTCTGCAGACAATCAACTTTGATAAATATACCTAGGACATTTGCAAATATACATTATTACATTGGACTGTTTTATAAATGTCTCTTTGGTCACTCTAATTGATAATGTTATCAATATATTATGTGTCTATCCTACTTTTTAAAGTTCGAATGGTTCTACTCATCTCTGAGGAAAATGTGTCAAAACCTCCATCTATGACTGTGAAACCATCTACATGTGGTTACATTTTGCTTAATCTAGTTTGAAATTCTGTTACTAGGTATGTACTTCATCAGGACAATTAGCATTAACATTGGACAGTTTTAAAAGTTTCTAGTAACTTGCTTTGCTTTTGAAGTATCTTTCTGTTGCTAACATAGACTCTAATTCCTTTCTTCTCCTTCTCTCCTCCCCTCTTCTCCCCCATGTTTCTCTTTGTTTAGGTAGATTGTGTGATTCAAAGATTTTGTCTGTTTCATCTAGTTTATCAAATATCTTGTCATACAATTCTTTATAGTAGTCTCCATTTTTCTTTCAATGTCCGTTGGAATTCAAGTAATATCACCTCTATTATTTAATGTTATTAACACATTTCTTCTGATTTTCTCCCTTAATTTGGCTAATTGATCAATTTTCTTAACGTCTGCCTGGTTTATTCTCAGTTTTACTGATCCATTAAAAGAATCAGCTTTAGTTTTGTAGAATTTCTCTATTCTCCTGTGTTCCCTTGACTCTAACTTTTCTTCTGCTTATTTTGGATATTTTTGCTCTTCTTTTTCTAGTTTCTTGAAATTATAGTCAAGGAGCAGTCATGGTGTGATTCCACTCTTTACAATGTGTTAATATGGAGAGATGGATCAGTGGTTCACAGCACTGGCTGCTCTTTCAAATGACTTGGCTTTGATTCCCACAATGCACATGATGGCTCATATCTAACTGTGACTCCAGTTCCAGGGGATCAGATGTACTCTTTTGATGGCACCAGGCATGTACGTGGTGCTCATAGATACATATAAACAATATACCCATATACATAAAACAAATAAAAAATTGTGATATGTATATTGTGACTCAGTATATAATCTATGCTACTTTGATGAAAGCACCATATGAGCTTGGAAAATATATATTCTACAATAGAAAGTCATCTATAGAGATATAAATTACACTTAGCAGGTGATGGAGTTGTTATGTTCAGTTATGCCTTGCCTGATTTTGTATCTACTGTTGGTTTCTCCATTTCTGATAGAGGGATGTTGAAATATCTAAACTATGAAAGTGAATTTACCTATTTCTTCCAGCAGCTGTAACAGGTTTTGCTTCTTTGTCTAGACTTTCTGTTGTTATGTACCTACAAGCTAAAGATCGGGATTTGTTTTTGGCAGAGAATTGGTGGTGCATCTTTCTACAATGCCCACCTTTATCCTTCATGACTTTTCTTAATCTCAAAATTTCTCTATCTAAAATTAATACAATTATCAATCTATTGCTTACAGTTAGGATATAATTTGAAATTCATCTTCCACCATACTCTAACATCTGAGAATGAAAGAGGTGTGGTTTCTCAAAAGATAGAATTTTGAGCAAGAGTAGAAGGGGTGTAGAATTCTGTGTAGCATCATTTCCACTAAAGCAGCAAAGACCATGATCTCGCTGTTATCATAGACTAAAGAACAAGTAGGCTGTAATTGCAAAGATAAAGAAAAAAAAAGAACTAAGTTAATGCCATAATGCATGATTGTGATTATTCTGATAGTTAAGAATTCTACAGAACGCAGGAGAAGTAGTTGCCAATAGGAATCTGGAAGTATGGAACTAGGAAGTCAAAGTAGATATGAATTCTCATTTGAATTCTTCCTTTGATGTCTGTTTTACTTTTTCTTTTTGTCCCCCTGTTACAAAGTAGAAAAAAATAAATGAGGAAGGGAAGTAATGGATGAATCATTTTTAATTTTGATTTTATTACAAAAAATTTTATTATTTTGATTTTATTATTTTGATTTATTATTTTTTTAAATTATATTGATTTATTATTTGATTTTATTTATTACAAAAGCTCTACATTGTCTAGGTAAGAGATGCACCATATGGTCAAACAAAATTAATTAGAGTGAGGTATATGGAGGAGGTTTATAAGATCCTCTCGAATGAAGATGACCACACTGACTGAGACCATACCAGGGATCATGATTAGGACATCAGGAAAAAGAAGGGTTTCCTTGTAATATACTGTTCATTAAATGAGAGGTTTTATGAAAAAGAAACTACTAATTAAAACTTCATAAATGTGAATTTCAAGATATTTATGTTCTTTCATTGCTAGCTGTCATAACATCTTACGTTTTACGGTGATTTTGATGAGTAATTTTTGTGAAGGTTAATGGTTATCTATTGTAATGAATAAGGCTTTCTTGAGAAAGAAGGTTTCACTCTATATGAACATATAAAATAGATTTTCTCTAAATATTTTTTTCTAGATTCAAGTTATTCAAATAAGGGACACCAGCAGGAACCACCAGATTATCAGCTGCCGGGGCCTTGGATGGATCAGCAGCTGGATTCCCTTTCTGTACAGTGTAAATTTCTTCCTTATGTAGTGGCCACCACTGAGGTGATGGAGAGTGGGTCTTGGTTAGGAAGTAGCTGATACCCCGGCTGTAGTATTCCAGCCTTCCTCTTAGTAGACGTGTCTAGTGGTCCAAGTGTGGTGCTGTCACAGGTCCTGAGTAATTGGACTGCTAGTTGTTTCCCTAACAAGGTATATCCTTGTGTGCCTCTAAATCTTTGTAAACTTGCAGCGATGGAAAGAACATTGGTGTCTTAGTCACTGTTCTATTGCTGTGAAGAGACGCCATAGCCAAGGCAACTCCTACTAAAGGAAGCATTTAATTGAGGTCTTGCTTATGGTTCAGAAGTTTAATCCAATATCATCAGGGTGGAACTATGGTGTCACTCATGGGGCTGGAGTAGGTGACAGGTACATCCTAATGTGGTGGAGGATGTGGGGGGATGGAGGGAGAGACTGGGCCCAGCATGGGTTTTTGAAACCTCAAAGCCCACTTCTGATGAAATATTTCCTCCCACAAGATCATACCCACTCAAACAAAGACATACCTCCTTATCCTTCTAATCTTTCAAACAGTACTACTTCCTCATGATTCAGCATTCAGATATATGAGTTTATGCAGGCCATTCCCATCAAATTTGGGTTTAACGTCCCACTTTTCATTTAACATGGTGATATGACTTTTATTTGGCGATAAGATGTGAGGCTTACTTTTGTGCCCAGAGGAGACAAGTGACACAGCAAGAAAAGGGAGAAATTTTACCAAAGACAGAGCTCATTCATGCAAAAAGTCCCTCCATCACATAACTATTTGTGATTACATTAAAGTGAGGTCATCCTGATCCCCATAGTTGTTGCAAGTGAGCTGGAACAGACGCTTTGATGGAATGAACACCCTTCAGTAAACTTATCAGTCATGGTGCCTTTTGCCAATGTATGAATTGCATGAGGTTCTAAGTAGGAGAAGCTTACAGGTTCTGAGGCTTAATTTAAACTTTTTATAAATGGGCACAACGGTCAACTTGTGTATTATTTTGACTACAGAAACAAAATCTATGAGCAAAACTCAGAGCTGAACTGTTTGTGAATTTTTACTTATCTAATAAGATGGAAGGCAAACATATCTAAGTATTATATCTAATAATTTTATACACTGTCAGTAAAATTACCTTTTCACTGGAAACAAATATTTATAAGAATTTTCTAGTTCTACTGATTATTATTTTATTTTTCATGAGATGGTCAGGCTAGAGAACTTGTATAAAATGTTTTAAAATCAATTGATTTAGCTTATTTCTAATCTATAAATAAAAATAAACATAAAATTCTAACTAGTTAAATAAAAAAGCCATGAATTACTTTTAATGACAGTGTCTTCATATTTTCCACATTAATGCTTATCTCAATCCTTAGGAGGAGACTTGATGATTATTTATTTACTGACCAAAACTTAGGAGACAATCACAAAATTTTTTCCTGAGAATCATGAATTGTATGATGACATCAATATTGTCCACCACCAAAAAAATAGATTTAGCATACTCTTTTTGTAATTTAATGTAATTTTATTGTGTTTTTATGACTGGCTTACTTGATCATAGCTGAAAGACTGAGAAGCAATTGTCTGTCTCTAGATATCAAAACTATTGTGTTAACTTCAAATACTTACAATACACCCTGATCCACCAGAAATGTGTATCAGATGGCACAGTTGGCTAGTATTCGATTTTTTAAAAAAATAATGCATATTTTGTGAATTATAATTAATTAATTACATAGTTTTTAGGATATTAGTGCCAGAACAAAAGACATTCAAAAAATACAGCTTTATGTAATCTACTATAGGTAAATAGAACATACCAAATCCTTTAGTAAGCTCTCTTTCTCTCCTTTCTGTTTATCTCTTTGTGTGTGTGTTAGCTAACACCACACTGTATGTAGAGATGGGCACAAAGGCTCTGCTGTCCTGCCCTGCTGTTCCACTGGCAAAAGCAGTATTAATAACGTGGCTCCTAACCCCCAGAGGCCAGCCTTCCTGCAGAATATCCTATACCTTGGAGACAAAGGAGACCAGTAAAATAGGCTGCACCGACAGGAGAATCACCTGGGCCTCCACACCTGAGCAGAGTCCTGACGTTCAGATCAGTGCCGTGGCCCTCAGTCATGATGGGTATTACTCATGTCAAATAACAACACCTGATGGGGATTTCCAAGAAGGATATGACCTTCAAGTGCTAGGTAAGCAACAAGGTTACATACTGTGGTATTTCACCAGATTTAGATAGAAACGAATGCTTTTGTAGTTTGTGATAAGATAGAATTTTTTTTCCCTTCTATCCCCACAGTCCCCCCAGAAGTAACCTTGTTTCCAGGGGAAAACAGAACAGCAGTTTGTGAGGCAATTGCAGGCAAGCCAGCTGCACAGATCTTTTGGACTCCAGATGGGAATCACGTCACTAAGAAGGAATCACACAGCAATGGCACCGTGACTGTCAGGAGCACATACCACTGGGAGCAGAACAATATGTCTGCTGTGTTCTGCTTTGTCTCCCATCCGACTGGCACCAAGCTTCTGTCTACAGAACAGAATCGAGGTGAATATCTCTTTTTTGTTTCTTTTTTAAAAAATTGTATTGAGCTTACTCTTCCATGAAAATAAGTATTTGAAGTTTTGTTTGAAACAAAAAGCCACTTAAAGGAGGAAAGAGGAAAGTCAAGACGACTCAGCACACTCTTGAGGCAGAACCTATGGACTAATGCTGCCTGCTACCTACTCAGACCCATACTCTATCTGTCTGTCTATCTGTCTATCTATCTATTGGTGCAGGAGAATTGTCTGTATTCTGTCAACCATGTTTTGAGTAAACGCTGATTGGCCAGGCAGGACGTATAGGCGGGTCAACCAGACAGGAAGTAGAGTTGGGGTGATGAGAACAGTATTCTGGGAAGCAGGAAGCTCCCTCCGCAGTTCTGCCCAGATCACTGAAGCAGCAACATGTGACCTGCCCTGCTGTGAAAGGTACTGAGCTATATGGCTAGCATAGATAAGAACAATGTGTTAATATAAGCTACAAGAGCTAATAAGAAGACTGGGCTAATGGGTCAATCAGTTTATAACCTAATGTAGACTCTGTGTGATTTTCTTTGGGGTTTGCTGGCTGTGGGGAATTGGGGGCAGAAACCCCAACAAGCCGGCCCTCATGTTACAATCTATCTATCTATCTATCTATCTATCTATCTATCCATCTATCTATCTATCATCTTTTTATCTATCTATTTGTTTATCTTCCTATCTATCTCACCTGCCCAGGTGCCACCCATAGTATACTCTGGTCTTTGGGGTGGCTTTAAGCTGTGCAAGTAGACAGTTAAAGCTAACTAGGACAACAGACCCACTTCAGACACCAGTAAGTTTTCAGTTATCTATCACTAGCTATACACTCGGGATGTTTCCATCATCTATGTATCAGGGTCAATGATTTGACAGAATGATTCACAGAACTGAGAATACACTTTGATTATTATTACTGGTTTATTATAAAGACTGCAACATTAGGACAGACAAATTGAAGAGAGTCTCTGGACCCTCTATGGAAGAAGAAGCATAGAGTTTCATGCTATCTTAGGGATTTCTATTCTTCGAGTTTCCCATACAAGCACTTTTTAAACACCAGTGTTTATAATTTCTATTACATTTTCATTACATGGTCAATGTAACAATGTCTGGTTATTGATCATTGGTGAATAACTCAGCCTCTAGCTATAAAAGGTTCAGTGGTGGTGATGGTGGTAGTTTCTGGCTTCAAGTCCCAACTCTCTAATCACAATTTAGCCTTTCCTGTGATAGTCTCCACCACGAAGCTAAGAGCCTCTAGACACCCATTATTTTACTAGCATACCAAAGATACTTTTACTATGGTGACAATTCTTTTAGTTCCTATGTTCTAGGAGATGGAGAACAAAAACCATCTATGTATTTTATTTTTATTTTTAACTCTTTATTTGTTGGTTTATTTGATACCACAACATGAGAGGACAACTCCCAGGTACTCCGGGTAGCAGAAAAATGCCTTCAGAGCTACAGGATTGGGGAAAAAAATCTTCTCTATCTAAGAACTAGACTTTGCTGAGGATATACAAGGAAACACAGATGCTTTCTGATGCTAACTTTCTCTTTCATTTCATTTTGAAAAATCCCTTTATGAAAATCTGTCTGTCTCCTCATAGTTACATTTCTTTACATACATTCTTTATGTATGTATGTAGCTGTATGCATGTCATCTCTATACACAGTTTCATCTATTTCACAGTTACATTCTCCACATAGCCATATATTTCTTCCTTTGCACACACTGTCCTATATGCACATCTCTCTTCTATACAGGTACACCTTCTGTATCTTTCTACCCACTCAGCTACATCTCTCGTACTTCTCCCTCTACACACTCAGTTACATCTCCCTTTTAGCAGACACAGACATGTACACACACACACACACACACACACACACACACATACCTCACACCTCTCCTTTTACAGCAAAGCCTCTGGACAAATATGGATCTCATTTTCAGAGCCACACAGCACTTCTTGAGCAAATAATAAGAAACAGAACCAGACTGAACACACAGTTTCTCTCAGGCTATGGAGGTTGTGCTGACCAGCCAGTGAGTAACACTTGGCCATGAGCGTAGCTCTGTGTGGTCAGGGTTCCCAGGTAGAATGTGACATTGAAATTCAGGACTTAAACAATAGTTAGTTGATGAACCTTGAGGTTAGGAGTATGTGCAGAAAATCCGTTACTGCAGGGGGTAATGTCTACCAAAGTTGCTTTTCACGCTTGATCTTAATTTAAGAATAAACACCTGAGAAGTTGTCCTTGTACATTTGTCTCCAAGGGCAACCAGTTTGGATTGAATTTGTTCTGAAGTCTAAAATTAACTGTCTTTGTGACTGAGAGTACTAGTACTTTCCTATGTCAATTTGAGTAATAAAAAAATCCTAGTATTATTTCTATTCATCAGAGTTACATAGTTAAGCAGAAGTCATCTTCCTGACCATTCACAGCTATAAATGTGCCTAGTAGATGGAATATATTTGTGAGATAAACACTTAAGCACTTGGAAAAATTCCCATATTGGCACATGAGGAAAACTACAGACAGAAACGAACAGTCATTTACATCAGTGACCCCAATGGTCTTTTCCAAGTGAGGCTCACCATCAGAGAGTTTTCCGTCCCATAGGTCAACTTGTTAAATACTAATTATCATCCACTGTAAGTTATCAGTGGCCTCTGGCAAAGCCATTGCTACCAGTAGCTCTCAGAAATTTGAGATAGGTTCTTACTTCCTATTCTTGGCTGTCCTGTAACTCACTATGTAGCCCAGACTGGCCTGGAACTCACAGAGATCCACTGCCTCTGACTCCCAAATGCTGGGATTAATAGTGTGAGCACCCTTAGACAAAGATCTACGTTAACTAAGGTGTGCTGTGCTGGGTTCTCTGGCAGAAAGGGCAGGGGGTGCAGAGCCGAACCTGCCGGACTTTCCCTGAGGCCAAGCAGGATGGTGAATGTTGAACAACTCAGCCCTCCCCAACCCCTCATGGGGAGAAACATGCCCACTGAGTCAGGAATCTCTTGAAGCAGGATCTTATTTAATGGTATCAGGCAGGAACTTATATAGGGTTTTGATGGGGGTGGAGAAGCTTGGGATTGGTAAAGGGGGAGTAAAGAACAAGGGCCAATAATATTCTGCCACATTAGCAGTGGCTGGGCAGAAGCGGGCATAGGTCAGGATGTGCTAAGTCACTCATAAGCGAAGTCATGGCCAAAGACAGGTCTCCAAACTCAAGCTAGACTCAGGAAGTTGCACTGGGCCTCACACCTAGGCCTTATGAGGCCCAACAGTGCTGAGAAGGGGAAGAAATAGTCTTCTCTCAGAGATGGCCCTTTATCCAATCCCAAGTACTCAGTCCTGAAATCATGTACATGCAAATAACACCGAATGGACTCAGCAGACTGTATTTCATATTATGTATAAATATGCAACAATAACAATTTAGAAGAGGTTAGTAGTTTGAGAGGGAACATGGGAGGTGGGTACAAATGGAGGAATTTGGAAAAAGAAAGAGGAATGGGTGGAAAGGGTGCAATTATATTTTCATAAAAATAAAATAAAGTTTACATGAGGACTTTTTCCTTATGTAACTGGAAAGTATTAACAATACTTAGTGTGTATCTTTTCACTGTCAAATATTTGTTAGTGCCCATCAATCACAAAATCTGGAATTGATTTCTAAACTTGATCCTGAAACAATGATGTGTGAGTGGTATTTAAATTATAATTGATAATAAGGTTTTCTGATTTTGACGTTCCTTAAACATTAGGAATACTGTAAGTGATTTTAAAGCTGTTTGTCTTAATTCCTTGGTGAGAACCATTATTGGACTGACTTGCCCTTTACCCTTACCTGTAGTTACAGGTGTCACTAGCACGCCACGTTCCCTGCTGACCATTCTCTATGTGAAACTTTCCCTTCTGGGGATTATTCTGCACATCATAGGATTTGCTTTCTTCCAGAAGAGAAATTATTTCAGGTAGGAACAGAAAACCGAAATAAAAAGACTAATTAAAAAAAAAAACATTGTCATAAGTTTAAGTTCACAGTGGACTGAGAAGATATGTTATATGGCCCCATTGTATTTTTTTTCTTCTGTTCTTCTTCAGCATAGATACCCACAGCACTGGCAAAAGTGACTGCCTTGCAACAGTTCTGAGAAGGGACTTAGCCTAGCCCTCTCTCTCAGGAATCAGTGGTATAAATGAAGTTTCTGGAACTTTCACGAGTTTATCTACAAGTTTCTTGACATCTATGAGTTTCTATTTATTCCTATTTAATTGTATTTTTGTTGTTGACTTTTGCTTATTTCTAGAAAGTGAAAATCTAGGTTTCTGAAGCCCTTAAGTCTGATGGCACAATACAAGAAAGCAACCATTCACCATCACCTTGTTGATATCCAGCTTACATGATCCTGATGTCTTCACGTTTGTTAGAAGTCATGTGACAGATGACAGTCATGCAGTGTGACTATACAGGCAAAATCTTGGTGTTTGCAATCATACATGCTGTGAATGACTATCTACTCTCTACTTTCTCGGGCCAAAGAAGAAGATGGCTTAGCAAAAGGTCAACAACAGTGCTGGGTGTATTTCCTTCACCCACATCCTCCATGAATGGCTTCCACCAACTTCCTGTTCCTAGATTCATTTTATGTGATCATAAATGTTACACTTTCAGGTGCTGTGAGAAGCAACATCTTCAAGTCAGTCCACTAACTGGCCTTCTTTGCTTGCTTGCTACCAAGTAGCTAGACAGTTGCCTTTTGTAATAATCATTGAATAGCTAGCTAGGAACCATTTCTTTTTTTTAGCAGTATCTCTGCATTTTAAAAACTGGACCCAGAGAAGGTACTGCCAGTATCATGGAGATAACACTGAAAATCCCCTTACTATTTTGAACCCCATTGTCTCAATTCCCCTTGCTGTCTGCATTGTGACTTACACAGAGATTAGGATGGATCAATATGGGTTAGGATAAGATACTGGTGAACCCTAATAGCTGTACATCAAGAAGAAAAAGAGGAGGCTCGAGATTAGCAAATATCTGCACACAATAAAGGGTAGAAGAATGCTATCAAGATTATTGTCTACTTTAATAGAAGAAAATTACCATGCATTAAGCAGTGAATAAATTCATTATTGTCAAACACATCTAAGGGATGTGCTCTTTTTTTCTCCTCTTTCATTACAATGTCTTCATGTTTAAGTCAGGACAGAAAAGGGAAAGACATATAATTCTGTAACAGACTAGAAAACACAGGGCAGAGACTGAAAGTAGGTTGGCTTGTTGTCTCTCTTCCCTGTTCTACTTGTGAAGACAATTCTCTTCATGATTCTATCTTCATTCCTCCCCTCCGACATGTTTTTTTTTTTTTTTTACTAGACCTCAAAGTTCAAGACTCTGGTTACTCACTCCAAGTAGTTTTCTCTGGCCAATAAAAAGATACAGAAATGGCAGTTCTTTAATTTTGAGTTTGGGTCTCAAAAGGTCCTGAGTGTTTCTACTTTTCATTCTGTAGGAATATGGAAAATCTAACCTGCTGGATGGTGATAATGGAACACAGTTAGTCCATGTCAGTCAAACCTTTTATTTCTCTGTTGAGGCCAGCTCAAGGGTTCAGGAATTAGGGTTCTCTCAGACCCTTGAGCAAGCCCAATCAAGATCATCAGACATGAGGCCATGCTGATCCTGGACAAATGAACAGTCATTGCCATAAAGTTCCTGTGGTTGTTTATCAGGTAGCACATTTGTGGCATTAAGTAACTCATACATTGCTCAAACATAACTCCAATTTTATAAGTAGCTCATATATTACTCAATAACATAACTCCAGTTTTGTAAGGACAGACATAGATTTAACCCCACCGGCCCTAGACTATCCAATTGTTGTCTTATGTAATAGAGACTAAACCATGTTTTTCACAGCACTGCTATTTGGAGTTTTACTTTGCACATAGCTGAGATTAATTTTAATAGAAGTAAATACTTAGTTGGTCACTTGAGAAGTTTACTATCATTAAAAATTAGTTGTGTTCTACTCATGTGCATACTCTGGATCATTTGTGTTTTTCCCTTAAAGGTAATGGAGTAACAGTTTCAAGAGATAGGGACGGTGGGTCAGAGAGTAATCTCCAGAGCAATCTTAGAAAAAGTGTCACTTGTTTAGGGTTAAGGAAGGCTTGTAGTGGGAAAGTGCTTGAAATCTGCAGATGTGAGAAGTTGATCCAGTAGTTAGTCGATCTCCAGACATTTGAGGACATGTCTATGTTGCAGAATTGGGGAGAATAAAAACTGCCATGGGCTCCAAGGAAGGATTTGAGCAGGTAGCGGCAGGGGTGGGGGTGGGGAGGAATTGAAAGAGACTGGACTCATCACTTGTCAGAATAGCAAATGTGGCTTCTCTACTCAACACCCACTGCCAGTTTTCAATGTGGTGTTAGCTGAAAAGGCAAAAGGCCACACACAGCCGCCTGGTGTTCAACCCCCTCATCTTCCTATCTCTACACAGATGTGAAAAGTTTCCTTTGTTGACCATGCATGCACATATACACAGATATATGTATATATGCGTACATGCTCATGAATGATTATATACTGTGATGCCCCATGTCAAAAACTAGATGAACTTGCTCATGCATTTCCAAAATATTAGAATTTACTAAATAAATTCATAAAATATGCTGTTCCATTGATAGCAATTTGCCAGGTAGTACCAAGTCCCTTGATAGCTGATTGAGGCAACCTACTATTTTTTTGTTCCAATCTTAACTATTAATATTCACTGTCAGATCATATTTTACATATTACACTGAAAATATGTCTATGTATCCATATATGTATGTGTGTATATATGCATCTATCTTGTCATTTATCATCTGTCTATCTACCTATCATCCATCCATATATCTATTTATCTATCTACCTACCTATCATCTATCTATCTATCATTATCTATTATTTACCTATGAAGGTTACAGAATGTGTACAAAGGGATAAAAAGGCTGTAGCAGACTAAGATGTTCCAAAGAGGCCTAACTATGAGGCACAAACAGAAACTGACAGGGGTTGCTGGAAGAGTCCTCAGGGAGAAGAAGGGTTGAATAACTAACGATCGAAAGTCTGTCAGAGATACTGCTGTTACTACTGTAGAATCAAGTTGTAGGGACAGAGTTCAGCTGTCCGAGAGTTGAGTCAAGCTGTATAGCAAGGTGCAGACCAGGGAGAAATCAGAGCCAAATGGTCCAGACAGACGAATGATGGATGGACTGATGGCAGTTACAGTAGGCTACATCTGCAGCGAGGACCAGGCCAGGCTGCAGCCCCTTTCACAGTCAGGAGTTTTGTGCCTGTTGTTTCCTTGAGTCCCACACAGGGTGATCGGATGACAGGTTGGTGAGGGTGTTACCATCACAGTGCTAGGTGTCTTCCTCCTTATGCAGTCTCTGTGAGGATGTCTTAATCTTCCCTCAATCTGGTCCATTCAATATGTCCTTGGGTCTCGTTTTCCTGATGTGACTTTAATATTTGCATGGAGTTCCCATTGGCTTTAATAAATGTGTAGGGTGGTGTGACTCTTACTCTTAGTAATGGGTTGAGTATCAACCTGTGCCTCCTGAGTGTCACTGGACAGGTGGTGGTGTTTAGCTGGTCCTGCTTCTGCATTCGCACCCACATGGAGTCTGATGCTCTTGTGCAACGAAGTCCCTTGGGGTAAAGCCTGGCCTTGTAAACTCCTGTTTTATACAATATGGTGTCACTCAGGTCAGGCCAGTCCGATCACAACACTATCATCTTACACAAAAATCAATATGGTCTCAGACTGAGGAAAATTGGAAGCACAACCCAGTTGAGAACCACTAGGTGGTGCTTCGACTTAATTCTTTTTACCATTTTACAGCAAACTAAAGGCCTCAGGAAAGTCGTCCTGTATTTCTTTATTATTCCATACAACAAGCCTACACCTCATTAACTCTGTAGCTTTTCTTGGGTGGCGCTTGGAATAGCTACAAGAAGAGGGGGCGCTAAACTTCTTCTTAAGAAGAAAAACAACTTTTCAGTCCCTAAAGGTGCACTGCTCTTTTCACTTAATTGTAGTAGACACGGTTTGCTTACCAAATGAGTTGGGAGTGGATAGTCACACTCGAGGGAAGGAGGGTCATTAAACTGTCTTCTCAGTTGAGCCAAGATTAGTACTCATTTCTTCAGATGGAAAGAACGGCTTGCTAGAGTCAATGACTTCGGGTAAAATGAGTTCTCCTTTTTCCACTCCCTAGGCTCTCCCCCATCATATCTAGAGGCACATATGGTATTCTGGTGTTGGAAGGAAGCTGCAGATAAATTAGGTCAACTTCCACATTTTCTAAAAGAGGAAACCGAGACTCTCAGATTCAGTGGTCATGCGGTGTTACTAAGAAGTCAGCTGCCCTGCCTTATTACTCACCAGGAGAACACAGCTACTTTCCGAGGCCAAGCCAGACAAGGGCCCTCGCAGAGGCAGGGAACTGGCCGTCACAGCTTTGGATTGTAGCTTACTCGTGAGGCCCGAAAGCCCACCTGCCTCATCTCTCTTGTCTGATTGACCCAGTTCATGTGGGCCATTAGCTTGTTACCTAATCCCCGGAAAGGAAGAGGGGAAGATACTTATCTGTTTAGACCTTTTGCAGAGCTGGGTGGAACTGAGCGGGGGCCGGGGGCGGGGCCGGGGGAGGGCGGGCCAGGCTTTAGATCAGTCTTTTACCAGGCACTGGTCCTCCTTGTGGGAGAGGAGCACGTGGAGACCTGCAGCAATGTGCAAAAGACAGAACTGGAGGATGTGTGTGAGGCCTTGCTGATGAAGGTGGTGACGGGGAAACTGAGTTAAAATATGTAAAATATGTATACAAATTCGACAGTGGGAAAACTCAGGGAAGTAAGGCATAGCTGGAAGAGAGGATGGCCTGGGCGGGTCAGGGTGGGTCTCCATCAGGGTGACAGAAACTGTATTATTTCCTCACATACATCTTGCATTTCAAGAATTCATTTGGGAGCAGAAGACAGTTTTTAAGAACGCTAGCCATGTTCTGCAGATCCAGTTAATCTCCATGGATTTATAAAGTTCTCTGAACAGGATGTCCAAATCTTCTAACCGATTCATTCACCATTGATTTGAAGTTCAAACGAGGAGCTGAGAACAATGGCTCATACGTAGTGGAGAGTCAAAATGGGGCTGCGACAGGCAGGGGGTCTGCTGAATGAGGTTGGTGGAGAGGGTGGGCCTTCCTCTCTGAGCTGTTGACCCTGGTATTGCTCAGGGTTTCGCCCCGTTCTGGTTTCCCACCATGAAATAAGAATACAATTTTTACTATTAGGCCAGCTAAAGAGAGGGTTTTGAAGATCATCTCTAGCTGGTTATTAATGTTTCTGCAAAGGATGTTGAAAAATCCTATCTTTCAGCCTATCAGCTCCCAAAGGGACCTCATGTCTTCACAAGCACCCAGGAAAGCATTCAGTGCATGGTTCCCCGCTACTCCTGCCCCCCCCACTTTGTGAGACTCTGAGAGTTCACACATGGATAGAAACAGATAGGCTCCCATGGCCAGTACCTCCTTCCACTGTGACGCTCTCGTGATTTAGTAATCATGAGAGAGAGGAGAAGCTGGTGATCAGCATTGCAGAAGGAAGTGCTCGGATGGATCAAGAGTATCTACAACTCTAACCAGAGGAAGAGAGAAAGCATCCACAGATTCATATTTATCAACAGTAAAGGAAACACAATACATCAAAACAGGGGAATCGTGAAGTTCAACTAAATATTAGGGCTTTTAGGGAAAGAAAGCAAATCACCTTCCAAATTGCTGGGATGGTTTGCTTGTGAGTAAGAGAAGGTTCTTGACTCGGAGACAGGTGTATATGAGAGACTAATCATAAACTGTTTTCTAATAACGTGAAGAAAATGCTTGAGTTCATCACACTTTTCAGTTTCTTTTTTGAGAAGAGAGTGCCAGAGGCCTCTGGGGGAGAGTGGTCTGTGGTTAAGATGAGATTTACCCTCCTTCTGAAAGGTGTCCTGTCTTCCATGCAGCCTCCTGAG
The DNA here is from genome assembly GCF_982192425.1 of Myodes glareolus. NCBI lineage: Eukaryota > Metazoa > Chordata > Mammalia > Rodentia > Cricetidae > Myodes > Myodes glareolus. The sequence goes on from NC_142027.1 coordinate 52,047,355, forward strand.
GTTCCAAGGCAGCCACAGAACCTATAAGGAAAACGAAAATGATGCGGTTGTCCAGCCTTTAAAAGGATATAAGCACCTCTATAGACCCAAGTGAGGCTGTGTGGGACCTAGGAGTCAGGCAAGATTGTATATTTTTTTTTCCTGTAAGACCCCATGGTTTATTTACAAACCCTAAATTCCTTCATTCCCAATTTTAAAGCTCTTGGCCTGAGGATATCATCCGCAACATACCGCCTTTGAAGAAACCCTCCCACAGACCTGCCTGGTCCACGGAATGGAAAATTACAATATCGTTTACAAGACAGTGAAAACCAAGCAGCAGCCCAAGATACCAGCTCCAAAAAGCTACAGTGAATGTCTTGGGACTAGAAGGAATGATTCAACAGCTCCCAGGCCAGCAAGAAGCATCTGTCTTTTGTCATTTCCCCCACACATTGTAAAATGCGCAGAGAAAGGCAGCCATGTCAGCAGAGGTGAAGGAGGCCAGTTGTCAGCAACATTTTTCATTGTTCCCTTACAGCTAAGGCCTCCAATCCCATTACCTCCCAACCACCTGTCAGTGAATGGTACTGACTGATGTGGGACAAAGTGGCGCATCCCTTTCCATTAAAAAAGATTTTTAAAAAGGCAAAAACTACAAGGCCCAGTTTTACAAGATAGGAACTATACATGCCCAACACATGTGAAATAATATTCAGCCTACACATTAATTATCAAGGCAGTGGCAGTTTTAAAGATGTCATTTTTATAAATAAATTAATACTACTAAACCTTTTGATGGAGTCTATGGTTGGGAGACGAAACAGGACGAGCAGCATCTGATAGAAATACAGGCTAAGAAAGCAGTTTGCATGCCTGGGCTGTCAGTTCTGCCTTCAGTGTGTACTGAATACAGCCATTCACGTGTCCCAGGGAAATGCTACAGCACCGTGCAAAACAGCAGAAGGAGGGGAACCGTGCAAAGGGGCTACCAAAGGCAGACTCAGACATAGCTGATCCTATTGACCAATACGACCTGCAAGAAGCCATGATCTTACTTCATTTTTTTCCACATAAGTCATTTTCTGGCCTGCCTACAGATTTATTTAGCAGCCTAACAACACCAGAACTTGTGAAAGTTTGTAACTTAAGAATTAATTAAAAGCATATGAGAAGAAGAATGAAGCATTACATCCAAGCTCTGTCCTGGATATGTCTCCTCAATTAATTTGGAAAACAATATAAAGTCTGATATTTATGACTAGCTCTTATTTTTATATCTAGTTTTGATTCCCAAGCACGTCGTAGTGTGTGCAGAATTAATTCTTTGTCCTTCATGTCCCTCCTTTAGCTGAGAAGGCTTTACAATTAAATTTTCTTTTCTTCTCTAGATGCTTCTGTTTCTCAAAGTTCAGAAAAGAATTTAAAATTATTTTTAGAATGATAATAAACATTTACATATAAGGCTACGAAAGGGAAGCATCTGGCCAGATGGTCATTTCATTTGTAAGCCACTAACTGTTGGAAGGCATTGCTGACTTACCGGAGGTCTCCGCCTCCTCATGACCTAAGTTTATCTCAATAAGCTCAGTAAAATGGAGCTCTCTCCCTCTAGCAAAGCCTCCTGGCCTCATCTGGAGAATGTCCCTGGGACTGTGGAACTGACCTTATCTAAAAACTGTCTCTAATACCAGACGCCTGATTCATCTTTAGCTTGACCTTTGACCCAGACCTCTGCTGAGAGGACTTTGCAGGGGGCTCTGCTATAGGACCCTGCTGCCACAGATCAAGTTTTGTAACGGGAGCATGCCACTTAATGGAAATTACAATTTGCCCCCAGGCTCCCCAATCCTATATATGCCTTATACTCTGGAATAAAATCGAGCTGATTCACTGAAATCTGTCTCCCAGAGGTCTGTCTCCATCCATGCTCATGGGCTGCCACAGCTTTCTGTGGCTCCATCTTTTCCTTGGGGGAAAGAGAAATCCCACAACTACCATTTGGGACCCCAAGCTGCTGGAACCTACTGATGCTTACTTATAATGGATTAGAGTCTGGCCCTTTGGGCTTTGTCTTTGCATATCATGACTCAGCGTTTGTCCTTTAAGCTGTGGCTTAGGAGACAGATCCAGTGAGCCTTAACGAGACACTTCCTGTTGAATTCAGATATTTTCATGTCTCCAATTCTTCCCATGGGACTTTTGTTGCACCTGCCATGATGCAGTATGCTTATAGTAATAGTCTGTTTAAGTCATAAAGATGCTCATTGAGGGATATTTGATATCTCATAAGATCTCTGTGGCTAGAAATTCAGTCTCAGGAAATGAGGAGAAAAAAAGCAATCTACAAAGGAAAGGCACTAATATCACAAGTCCTGGACCGCAGGAAATGCCATAGATTACAGTGTTCCCATAGTGCCACTGGACTTTGGAAACATCCCCTCAACTCCTCAGCTGCATCCGTAGCTCTTGACTCAGGACCCTAGATGGGCAAGTGCCTGGAACACTTGTTCAAAGCCCAGCTGTCAGAGACATGTACAAAATAAGCAATTGTCTTGACTGTCTTGGATCCACCTCTTATCAGAACCAAGTAACTTCTTTTCCTCATAAACAGAGAAGGAACATTCAGAGGCCAAGAACTCTTAAAATCCCAATGATGTCTGTCATATTAGAGATTAAAGCACAGCATTTTTGACCTTATGATTCTGAAAGACATGTAAACAGCAGCCCTCTAAATCCTGACTTTAATTGTCTTACCTGAGCATATTAGTTTTCTATTGTTGAAAACAGCATAGCCCTACATTTAGTAAATTAATACAAAAATAGATTTATTACTTCACACAGATTGAGGAGTTCAGGAACTGCTTGGATCTGAATAG